>NC_084797.1:156603633-157203633 GCF_963169125.1 Humulus lupulus | reverse complement strand
AGATGACTGCTCATCAGGAGGAGAACTTTTCTCAATATCTGAGAAATCAGATATCAAAGAGTGGATCCTTGATTCAGGATGCACTTACCATATGTGTCCTAACTTAGATTCATTTTTTTATTATAAAGAAATTGATGGTGGTAGAGTACTAATGGGGAATAATGTTCCTTGTAGGGTAATTGGTCTAGGAAAGGTGGAAATTCGACAGTTCAATGGAGAGGTGAAATTGCTCAACAATGTGAGACACATACCCGAATTGAGAAGGAATTTGATATCCTTGGGAGCTCTTGAAGAAGAAGGATATGGCTACAAGTCTTTGAATGGGAACCTAAAGATCACAAAAGGATCTTTACTGGTCATGAAAGGAAAGAGAGTCAATGGACTATATGTACTAGAAGGAGAAATTGTAGCCATTGTTGAAACATTTGTTGTTAAGACTCAAGAAAGTGAGATGCATCTGTGGCTGTAATGCCCCAAATTTCCTAATAAGGTTTAGGACCTTGATTAGGAGGCCGGGAGGGCCATAATGGATTTATTATGGTATTTAATGATTATATGCATGTTTATGTGAATTATATTATTATATGATGGTGAATGCATGCATATGGGTTCATATTTTAATTGCAAGGGCATTTTGGTAATTTGAGCCGTTGGGGGCGTGATTGTGTAATTTCATGCATATGGGTGAATTATAAATTTTACCACATTATATGTGGACTAGTTTGAGCCATTCGGCATGAGACGATCATGGGAACGCAAGTATTCGGTCTAGTCATAACGTGTTTACGTCCGGGGCTCGGGGTGAGTCTCGGGGTGAATTTAATGATTAGAGCATTACCGGGAATTAAAGGGTAATGGGATGTGATTTATTGGTATTTGGGAATATTGAGAATAGCGGGAATTGGAGAGCGTTAATTATAATTAACGAGATAGGCGGGAAAGGACGGTTTTACCCTCGGAAGCCTTTAGAGGGATTTATTTGGCTTAAGGGCATTATGGTCTTTTGACCTTAAGGATTTATATCAGCTTTGGGGTTTAGAAGGCTGTGGAAACAGAACAAAAACAGAGCCTATCCTCATCTCTTCTCCTTCTCTCCCGTACAAGGTTCCTCCTTCATTTTCCTTTCAATTTTTGAGAGCCAATTGAAGAACAAGCTAGGGAAAATCAAAGCTTGGGGATTCTAGAATTAGCTCAGCCATTGGAAAGGATTCAAACCAGCTTAAGGTAAGGAATTGAACCTGAGTTTTGAGCTATACCCTATTTTTCTATTGAGTTTTCACCTAAGGATTTTGATGTGTTAGTTGAGAATTAATGGAAGTTTAGTTGAGGTTTAACTTGGGTTATGGTGAGGGTGAGTTGTGGGTGATTCTTGGTTGTTGAATTGGGTGTTAGGTTGGAGTTTGGGACAGGTTTGAAGGGCTGGTTTCAAGGGAAAACGCAGGGGAAAATTTGGTGTTGCGTGCTGAGTTTTGGCTAATCTGGGTTGGGCGCCGCGCCGCGGCTGTGGTGCGCTGCGGCCCTTGGCGTCTGGCAGGGTAGGCCCTCTCTGTCTAGAGGGCGCGCCGCGGCGCAGCTGGGGAGGGCCGCGGCCCTTAAGGTCATTTTAGCCCAAAATGGTGTTTTTGACTTGGGGATGCTAGCCTTAGGCCTCGGAGTTGAACCTAGTACCCGGTTAAGTGTGGATTGATGTCCCAGAGGCTAGATATTGGTTTGGAAACCTTTGCTTTCATTTTCATTGATGGTATCTTATATTTTTGGTTATGACTAGGTGACCGTTAAAGGATCAAAGGACTGATCGTTCTCAAAGGTCGTAGCTTTTATTAATTCTTGCTCAAACCCAAGGTAAGAAAACTGCACCCCATAAGTGACGTGCATGGCTATGATTGATGCATGTTGGATGTTTAAATGTAAACATTGATAGCATAATGAATGCTTGGCAATCTTGCCCATTTGCATATGGTTATTATTGAGGCATGATGGATGATTAAGTGTGATGCATGTGATGCACGAGAAACATGTGATTAGGGCATGCCATGAATGATGAATATGAGATTGGTCAGGGCTTGAGTCTCTGTGTTTGTGCATGATCATAATTATGCTAGCAACTGTTTAGTAAGCATGCTGAATGCTCTGTTCTTGGATAATTGGCATAGGATACACATTGATAGCATTGCTTACTTGTGCATGGTACTGACTAATTAGTAAGGTTTGGCAAAGGTGCTAGTATCAACTGTGAAGCTGTGACTCATTAGTCAGGTTCGGCAGTGGTACTGGGCACTGGTCACACATGGCTGACTCATTAGTCAGATATGGCAAAGCTGTTAGTATCAACTGTGAAGTCGTGACTCACTAGTCAGATTCGGCAGTGGTACTGGGCACTGGTCACATTGTGCTAACTCACTAGTCATGACAACCCTAGTGTGTTTAGTGCAAGCTATGTCAATTGGACCTAATCGACCCTCTGCATTGAATGACTCAAAAAGCATTAATGCAGGACTGACCTCAAGTTCGATGAATATAAACAAGCATTTATCTAGCCAATGGCTAGTCATTTAGAGCCATTGCAAGAAAGCCTAGGTAACGGTGTTGTTACACGGCTATGGGCACTGGGCCCCTAGTGACTTGGTTGTCAGTCACTCAGTATGGTTTACCAGGACCTCAAAGTGATATTCACTCATCTGACCAGAGCTATGAGCTTTGTATGATCATTTTGATCATCATATGCATGGCTTTGGGCACTGAGGCCCCAGTGACTTGCTTGTTGGTCACTCAGTATGGTTTACCAGAACCTGTTGAAGGTTAGAGGCTTACCCAACAGCCACCCTTTCACTTGGATTAGTGACTTGCTTGTCAGTCACTCAGTATGGTTTACCAGAACCTCAAGTGTTGCGACACTCATCTGATTAGGATTGACTTGATAGTCCTCCAATCAGAAGGCCAGGACTTCTTATCCTGGATACCCCAGCATCTGTTTGAATTCATTTGCATGCTGAATAGAGCTATGAATGCTAGGCATGCCAGATATGATTTGGTATCAGGATATGACTGTTTATGAGCATATGAGTTTTCTTGCTGGGCTTCGGCTCACGGGTGCTTTGTGGTGCAGGTAAAGGCAAAAGAAAGCTGGACCATCCTTGAGTTGGAGAGCTTAGGTGATGACATGTACATATGCAGCTGCTCGACCAATACTTCGACGAGGTTTGAAAGTGGAACTAGGGCTGAACCCTGTTTTGCCGCTTAGAACGACCTGTTGTAAACACTTTCTTGTAATAAACTCTGAAATTATATTTTTGGGATCCCAATGTATACAGTAAACGTTCTAGTGAAACGTTATACCTTAACCAAAGTTTTTAACCCCTAAACCGCTAGTCATACTTAGTTACACGTTTATGGCCAAATGACTTGATTAGAGAGTTTAGCACTATTTGCAATGTGCACTGTAGCGGTCCCTGGAGTTGGGGAGTTACAGTGGCACCAACGGATGGGACATATCAGTGAGCAGGCGCTAAGAGAGCTTCACAAACAAGGAAGCATAGACAAGTTGAAGACCTGTGCATTACCTTTCTGTGAAGCATGTGTATTTGGAAAGCAACACAAGATTAAATTCACAACTGCTACACACAATACAAAGAAGGTTTTGGAGTATGTTCATGTGGATTTGTGGGGGCCAAGTAGAGTTCCAACTCATTCTGGTAAGTTTTATTTCTTATCCATTATAGATGATTTTAGTAGATGTGTTTGGACATATTTGCTTAAGACTAAAGATGAGTGTCTAGAGAAGTTTAAAATTTGGAAAAACCAAGTAGAAAATCAAACAAATCTTAAACTTAAGAACTTAGAACTGAAAATGGATTAGAATTTATAAATAATGAGTTTGATGATCTATGTAATGAGTATGGAATCACAAGGCACAAAACTGTATTTAGAACCCCACAACAGAATGGAGTGGCTGAACGCATGAATAGCACCTTATTGAATAAAGTGAGATATTTGCTTATTAGTTCTGGTCTAGGGAAGTCATATTGGGGAGAGGCTTTAGCAACTGCTAGTTATCTTATAAATAGAAGCCCAAATCGTGTTATAGAACTTAAGACCCCATATGAAATGTGGTATGGCAAGCCTCCTAGTCTTAAACACTTGAGAGTTTTTGGTTGTGTAGCATATGCACACCAAAGAGAGGACAAACTAGATGCTAGATCCATTAAGGGAGTTTTTCTTGGATACCCTTTAGGCATAAAAGGATATAGGATTTGTTTGAATCAAAATGGTAGACCTAAGGTCATAATTTCAAGAAATGTAGTGTTTAATGAATATGATTTTCCTCACTTGAAAGCCGAGAAAGGTTGTGATGTTTATGGTGCAGGTGCATTGAAAAAGAATGATGACTTGACTGAGTTTGAGATAAAACTGAAAGGATATGAACCAGAAAATGAGAAAAGCAACACACTAGGTGAAGATTATACTGAAGATCAATCAAACCAGTCCACAGATTAAACAGGATATCAGCTAGAAAGGGATCGTGTGAGAAGAGAAATTCACCCACCTGCAAGATATGCTGAGGCAGACCTCATAGCCTATGCTTTGGCTATAGTTCAAACAGGTGACATACCAGAACCATTAAGCATAGAAGAAGTTACTTCAGGAAAATACAAGAAGGAGTGGAATCAAGCTATAAAAGAAGAGATGGAATCTCTGAACAGAAATGACACATGGGAACTGGTGGAAAAACCAGATAACAAGAAGATGATAGCTTGCAAGTGGATTTTTAAAGTAAAGGAAGGAGCAACACAGGAAGAACCAGTGAGATTTAAGGTCAGGCTAGTGGCTAAAGGCTTTACTCAGGTGGAAGGAATTGATTACACTGATGTGTTCTCACCTGTAGTAAAGTATAAAACCATAAGACTGATGTTATCTATGGCTACTCAACAAGATTTGGAGGTAGAGCAGCTAGATGTAAAAACAACATTTCTAAATGGTTATTTGGAAGAAGAGGTCTACATGCATCAACCACTTGGATTTCAAGTGGAACAAGAGGGAAATGAGCTTGTATGCAAACTCAAAAGGTCCTTGTATGGCCTTAAATAATCTCCACGACAATGGAACAAGAGATTCAACAATTATGTCCAGGAAATTGGTTTCACGAGATCAAAATTTGATCACTGCTTGTACTATAAGCATCTTGAGGAATCAACAAGAGTATATTTACTGCTATATGTAGATGATATGCTCATCATGGGCAAAGACAAAATAGTGATAAAGGGAATCAAAGACAAGCTTAAAGAGGAATTTGAAATGAAAGAGCTCGGGCATGTTAAAAAGATACTTGGGATAGAAGTGACAAGGAACAGAAAAGATGGGATTCTGAATCTTAACCAAGCAAGTTATATTCAGAGGGTACTTCAGAGATTCAACATACAGGATTCAAAGAGTGTTTCAGTACCTCTAGGAGGACAATTTGTACTTTCAAAAGATCAAAGTCCAAAGACAATCGAGGAGACAAAGGAAATGGCAAAAGTCCCTTATGCTATGGCACTAGGGTGTTTAATGTACATCATGGTCAGCACTAGACGAGACATAGCACATGCTCTAAGCATTCTTAGCAGGTTTATGTCCAACCCCAGATTAGAGCATTAGAATGCTCTTAAGTGGCTACTTAGATATCTAAAGGGAACTACTGAGATATAGACAGATGGATTAGAAAGTTACACTTGAAGGTTTTGTAGATGCAGACTATGCAGCAAGTAAGGATACAAGGAGGTCAACTACTTCATATGTATTCACAACAAATGGAGATTGCATATGTTGGAAGTCCCAACTACAGTCAGTGGTGTCACTATCAACAACTGAAGCTGAGTTCATGGCCACCACCGAAGCTTTCAAAGAGGCAATATGGTTACAAGGAATCTTAAAGGAGCTAAAACTTCTCAAATGCAAAGCTACTGTGTACTCAGATAGTCAATCATCGATTCATCTATGCAAGAATCTGGTTTACCATGAGAAAACCAAACACATCGATATTAGACTATTTTGGATTAGAGAGAAGATTGAAGAGGAAGTAGTTGAGCTGGAAAAGGTGAAGACAGAAAAAAATCCTGCTGACATTGGTACTAAGGTGTTATCTGTAGGCAAATTCAGGCATTGTTTGGATTTGCTTAGCCTTAGTAACTAAGTAAGGATTTTATGGTCCACTATTGGAGTCAAAGACAACTTTGCTGAAGCTAGGATTTGAAGAAAAGAGGTGGAATTTGTGGAGATCTTTCCTAAAAATCCTAACTAACCCAACTATATTAGCTGTCAACTAATCTTGGCAGCCTATATATATATATATATGTTGTTGTCTTTCATTTCAGAGGAGTGAAAAATAGAGTGTGAAAGAAAGAGGAGAGAAGTTGTATTGAGAGAAAGAGAGAATACAGAGAAAGAGAATTTGAGCGTGTGTATTGTGAGGACTGAGAGAAAAACACAACTGTTAGAAAGTGTTTGAGATTAGAACCTTAGAGAGAGAAAGGTTCTTGGGAGTCCTGAAGTACTTGTTCTCAATTGTAATTGTATTATGAGATTGCATCAATTGATGATGATGATGATAGTGGATCAAACAGGATGTAGGCCAGATTGATCTGGTTTGAACCTGTATAAAATTTATGGGTGTTCTTCCTTTATTTTTCTGCATTTAACTTTTGATTACTAGCCTTTCATTATAACTAATCTAATATATTAGTTATTGCAATTGTTTTATGTCATTGCTGATTAAATTCTAAGAATCTTGATCACAGAACACATAAGAGTTTTCCTACAAGATGTTATTAATATAACACATAAATTATATATCTCTCATGATTTTATTATAATACCAAACTTCCAAATTAAAATCATTTTTTGATCTAAAAAAGTAAAAGATAAAAACAATTTTATTAAAATTAAAAAGTATAAGATGCAATAAAGAGAAGTACACTACGAACTGGATATACATGTTAGACTTGGCCCTCATGCATGTTGGACTTTATTCCAAATATCCCTCATGCATGTTAGACTTGATTCCAAATGTCCTTCATATTTTTTTTCTTATTCAGTAAGTTTTTCTGAGAACTTTGGAGGGTTTTAATTTGTTCTTTCATATCATTATTATATCCAAACATGATTCCAAATATCTTATTCTTCTTTCTCAATTATTTTACTTGTTCGTTAGTGTAAAGCTTTCATTCTGACTTACTACTAGTAGAAATATGATAGACTCTCAAATGAGATGTTATTTTTTTTTAATTCTTTCTAAATTACCTGTATTTACAAATAATTTTAACTTTTATCTAAACCGAAAGACCTCATGGTGTTGTTTCTTTTGATTTATATATATATATATATAGTGTATGTTGTCACATTTTAGTATAAAAGCATACCAAACTAAAACTAAAGAGATGTACTCACCAAGAAGCTATATAAATACATCAAAAGTAGAAAGTTGGACCCCAACATGGTAAAAATATTCATATGTACACCACCAGGGTCAAAATTATGCTCTAGCTCACTAATCTATAACATCACTTACAACACAAGACAACTACGAGTTAAAGCTAAATAAGTAAAGTTATGCATATATACAATTCTACAAGGATCTGATAATATGCATGATTATGCGCTTTAGAAACACTTCTTCTCATTATCTTCTTGGATCCCAAGCTTATGCATACTGCTCAGTTGGTTTGTCCTATGTATCTGCAAGTCTTCTGAATTGATGAAATCTCATGAGCTCTTTTATCGCTAGCCATCGTCACAACATGACTCATTACTTACCTTACTTCATTATTGCCCCATTAAGTTCAAGAATTAACGCGACCCCTAATTGCAACATTATCATAATTATATAAGTGGACGAGGAAGATGGTACATGACATGCTATCTGAAGGGTCAACTTTTTGGCCCACTCTATTAGGCTGTCTGGACGAGCCTTATAGACCTCCTTCTAAATCTATTAAACTTTGCTTTGTTGTTTCCTCAAAACAGTGGCACTAAAATCTTTTCTTAATTAGTTTTACCTTAATCTTTGAAGACCTTTCCATAAAATTAAAATTTAATCTCAGCTTTCTTAATAAAACTGCAAACTTTTCTTAAAAATCGTGCATGGCCTGATGATATGCTCCTCTACTTATACATTTGTGTACCATGCATCAATGCTATGATGAAATGTCAATGATCATGTTTGACAATAAAAAGCAAAGCAAATTAAACACATAAACTATGTAATATCCTGGATAGCCAAGACCGTTACACGGTATATTTATAAATGTGCAGGTCTTGCTAAACAAGTCTTTTAGTTGAAAATGTGTCGCTAAAACATTAATGAACTAGGGTTAAAAAGGTTTTGTTCGTAAAAGATACATTTCATATAATTAAACGTTTTGTACAAGGGATCCCAAAAGAAACAACGTTTGAAAGTCAGATTACAAAATTTCAAAGAATAAATAACCACTAGCCACTCTAAGGGAAAAACAGACATTTACAGTCCTCCTGTTCCTGTCCTTCCCTCAACCGTGGTGGTTGAGTAGCTAGTCATGTACATTCCACCTCTAGAGTTCTCCAAGTCAGGGCTGATCAAATTTACCCTTGTCTTTACCTGCACCACGTAACACCCGTGAGCCAAGGCCCAGTAAGAAAATATAACATTATAGCACAAACAATGACAATAAATAAATAACTCTTTAAGCATGTTCATACACTTAACATCACACATTAATTACATAGTCCATAGACATAACCAGAGAACCTACAAACCAATACCCAGCTATTCAGCACGACAAATTCATCAATCAACAATGATAACTAAATCACATAATAATCAGGGTCGACGCCCTTAGGTCTCACCCTCTGCTTACCCCACTGACTCCGGTCCGCTTAAAATGAGCTCAGTGAATATTAAGCTGTCCTCAGCTACTAGTGGCTGAGTCGCGCCCTATGCGCCAATGTAAACTCCGGCACTCTTAGGCCGTTTGCTAATTTTTCACATGGCATAATACCAACTTTCATAATGCATAGAAGTGTAGGGAACCTTTCACAACTGGGTACAGTTCTCTTACCTATGTTCTGAGTTTCTTGAGCACCGAAATCTCGAGCGCGGTCCTCTAACCCGAGCTTCGTCGAAAACCTAGTCACAACACATACATAGCACTCTCATTACTAACCAATTCATAATTATCTCCCGGAACCAAACCTGTGCTCTCGAGGCCTCCCGTTTCCCCACACAAGGTAGCGAAAGCATCCCCCGAGCCCCCTGAGCCAGAACCCTAAAAACCCAAATTTCCCTTTCCTGAAATTAGCCTAACGTCATGGCACACCCCTATACGGGCCACGGCGCCCAGAATGGTCCCCATCTCCTGATTCAACCTAGTGTTGCGGCACGGAAGAACAGGGCCGCGACGCTCATACGTGAACCCAGAAAACTGAGTTTTTCCCAACATTTTTCCTGAGCCAAAACTCTTCCAAAGCAACCCCAAGGTACTCCCAAGTCCCAAATCAACTTAAAACCCCAGATAAACAGTATGGCAACTCTGAAATCACAGCAAAAAACCCAATCACACAATCAAACCCAAGATTCACCTAGTGACTCAAAATTCACAAAACTTAAACCATACTTTATAAAACTTAAACCACCCTTTCAAAAACTTAAACCACACTAGATTATAAACCTCAAAGACACATGAAATTCTTACCTCAAGCAGAGATTCGACCTTGAGCTACTTCCAAGTCCAACTCCAAGCTAATTTCCTTTGATTTCCAAGCTGAGTCTTCACTCCAATAACCCACAAGCAAATAACACAATTTCAGCATACTAACCTAACATTACCAGCAGAATTTCCACAAGGAAAAGAGTTAAAACTTACCTTTGCACCCTTGAATTTCTGGCCCAAAGTCTCCCTTAGTTCACCCTTGAGTCCCTTCCTTGACCCCAAAGAGAATAGCTCTTCTTCTCCTTCCTTCTAGTTCCTTTGGTTTCCTCTAGACTTCCAACCAAAATATTCAGTTTATTCCTAAATGAAAGTAACATATTTGACTTCTCCTCAGCCAGAGTTATCCTTTCCTAAGACCTAATTACCATTTTGCCCTTTCCCATAATAAAAAGTCTTATACAACCTCAAGGGTAATTATGTCATTTCACCTAAATCATGCTAAATCCTCAAGTATTTCTATAAATCCACATTTAATCCCGACATGTCCAAACCAATACTCAATTACTAACCGCTATCCAATAATTCCCGAACACTTTACGATATATACAAATATCACATTTATGCCCTCAACGGGCTAAAATTACAAATATGCCCCTAGCAGCCAAATGGGGCCCACATATATTTCATATATTCATATAATCATACAAGCATGGTTAACACATAATTATGCATTAAATTACTTAATTCACACATAAACCAATTGTGCCCTCCCGACACACTAATCAAGGCCCTTAAGCCTTATTAGTAATTTTTGAGTTGTTACAACCTACTCTCATATAACATATAATTCTTGTGTTACAATTAAAAACTTTACTTATGTAATTTCCAAACTTTTTAAATATTTACTAGTAAAATATTATTTGCTCAAGGTACAATTAAGTTGTGATGTGCATGTAATTATATAAAAATCAAACAATTAAGAGTGTTACACACACACAAAAATCACTTTTGATAAATCCAATTTATATAAATGAATGCTAAAAGCAATAAACACAATTTAATTAAATTGGGTAAATACATTATGAGGTTGTTCAATAATTTTTTTATTTTTAAAAATAAATCTGTTTTGTATCTGTCTCTTTCACTTTTTTAAAAATAAAAACTAGATTTATAATGTTGATAACATCAACTACATAACCACCATAAATTCTGGCAAACGGTCATCGGCAACGACGAGTGGTGTATTGATCGGAAAAAAGGTGATCGGGGTAAGAGTTCTTATGAGGAAGAGATTGAAAGGTGCTGACGGAAAAGCATCATGAGGATATCGATTGCATTTTAATGATTGGAGTGATTAAAATGAGGATATCAGACTTTCTCGAACGATTGGAGTGAGAAGATGATGATAGCTTGGGTCTTGGTAGTGTACAGTTTCACCGATGGCTAGAGTGAAAACAACGGTGGTCTAGTTATTGGCACACTGCGCACAAGTCCGTGAAAGATGAAGCAGCAAAAAATTGATTAATAATATTTTTAAAGTAGAAAAAAGTTCTTTTCAAAATTTTTAGAATTTTAATTATAATTTTAAAAAATTAAAAAATAGTAGCAATTTTACTAAACAACATTTCTTACTCTATTCCTAAATATTTTATTAAATAAATATATTGCTCTGAGTTTTTTTTCAATCTTTTTAATTCTTACAATTTGAATTTTTATTTTATGCACTTTGTTCTAATTAATAGAAAAAAATAAAGAGTTGTAAGCTAACATACCAGAAAAAAGAAAGAAACATAAAAGCAATAATAACAAATGTTTTATGAAACTCATCATATTAGGTCAATTTCATTCACCCCAAATTGAAGATACCAAAGAGTATATCACATATATGATGTTACTATTATTCGAATTTCTTAATCGAGCTATGTTGTGCGCAATACGATTTTCAAATATTGCAACAAAATAACTCAAGTATAAAAAATACTTTAATTTTAATAGATTATATTTAAAGAATTTTAAGAAACTAATTAATTATTATACTGAAAAAAATCATTTTCTTAACATTCTTTTCATAACAATGAGATTTTTTTTTTATAAATATTAGCAATAGGTCAAAATCAGGCTATAGAATATTAATTTAATTCTCATTAAAAAATTTGGTCAACTATCAAATTAATCATAATCATTAAACACTGATAGTTAAAATTAATGTAACCATTGATGAGTAAAATATAAATATTAACGTAACTATTGAGTACTGTTGTATCTGAAAAACACGAGCTGATGTGTCCTGTTCGCACTACAATTGTGAAGCATTTAATGAATCTTTTCCTAGTTCCATGGTCATGGTACGAGTTCCCCAATGCTTAGGTCAGGCTAAGCATAGATCAACAAGAGATCAAGGAGATCGCCTAACCAGACCTCTGGGTCGCCTAGACGTATCTCGTGTGGTATGTCTCCAGCTTGTGACCGACACACGAAAGGCACATATTCGAGTCCCTGAAGACTCATAATTTTATATACATATTTAGAATATTGTAATCATGCCTAATAAATGTATACTATCAAGAAATTAACATATTAAATGTAATTATTTGTATATTTGGGAAGTTACCCTAACCTATCCATTAATCTCCTATAAATAGAGAGGGAATGGACAGGAAATTGGATCGAATTTTGGTATATCGCAACTCTGGAGAAATTGTCATAATCAATTTCTTGAGAGAAAACCATAATATAGACTCGTAGACTAGATGAATTTTAACCACAGAACCACGTAAAAGTTCTTTTTGTTCTTTGTATACGGTTTTATTCAAGCTTGATCGCTTCTCGAATTTCTTAATTCTAAGGTGATGAAAAACCACATCAACAGATTGGTGCTTTCATTGAGAGCAAATTAGGCTTGCAATTTTCATTCACAAAACTCTTTCTAAAAACTGGTGGCAACCAGAGGGTTGGTTCGTGGAGAGGAGTCAGAAAGGCCAACTGACTAGAGGGAAGGCAGAGTGCCTAGCCCCACTGGAGAGGGCATTTCCAGGCGTGCCAGGAAGCATCCCCAAATTCATGTTGGAAACAATAAAGACACGAGCAACTCATCATCACGGCCCAACAAGGAAACTCTTTACTCTGCATATTATGTGGGACTAGTTGAATAGAAGAATGAAGAGCTTAAGAGCCAACTTGCCCATGCCAATAGGTGTATTGACAAAATAATGTCTCTATTACCTCCTGTAACCAATCCAAATGTTGGAAGGAGAGCTAGTTGTTCTCAAGGGACCAGGTCGCATAGACGCAACCGCACAAGTATTAGCTATTATGTTAGAACTACCACTCCCAGTAACGTATCATCCAGGCAAGTTCCTAGAAATGAGCGACCTACTCAAGGCCCTAGGAATGAGAAAATTTCTCATGCACCCAAGAAACAACCTAATCAACCTGATCAAGTTCGAATCAACTCTAGGTGAACAAATAGAGAGGGGATTCCACCAAATCCATCAGTTCGAGTCACATCAAACAATCAAGACCAGGGAGAATGATCACCACGTGAAAGGGAAATTAGGGTGTATAACGGGCAACCTCAGACAGTATGCCCAGATGGACGATCAATGGCATCCCCCATAATACATCTGCCATCACCAATTTGTCATCCATCACCCCCTCGAGCTCCATCACCTCCACGAGCTCGAGGCAATACATCTTTCTGCGAAAATGACAGAAGGGCCTCTCCTCGCAGAGAGGTCACCTATGTCACTTGATCTTGTGACACCGGGATTTGAGTCCACATTAACAGCAAAACTCATCAACCTCATCAACGGGTAGTGAGTTTCGTTGAAGGAAGTTACTGGACGGAGAGTTGCCATGAGGATAGGTCAGAGAATGTTCATAACACTCTATCTCAAAGACAAGAACCCGACCTGAGAGATCATCTTAACATTGTTCACAGTTTCTGCAGCAACCATCAGTCTGATCTTCATGAGCATTTAAACTCACACCGGAGGCAACCAGGTCATGATCAAGAGCTATGTTACACTCAACCAAGGGGGAACCATTTTGTGAGGCGTGACAACAGGAACGTCCCAAATAATCGAGCTCAAGCTTGGAGGGACAATAGCCTGGATAATGCGAAGCCCAGGATGAGAGCTAATAATCAGCTCCCTAATAACTCGATAGTGAGGGATCCAACCCAAGAACAACTTGCATTGATGGAAGAGCAGATGGGACTCTTCCTAGCAGATAAGAGCATGGATGACTGTAATTTTGACGAGGAGCTTCTGCCTTTTTCTCCTCATATTGTTGCAACTCCTTATCCACATGGTTTCAAGATGCCACATATCGCGACCTATGACAGAATAGTGATGTGTCTAACCACATCAGGAATTTCAACACCCTGATGCGAGCCCATAATGTGGGCGTCGACCTACGATGTGTTATGTCCCCAACAACCTTGACATGCGCGGCCAAATTGTGGTTGACAAGTTTAAGAGGTATTCTATCACTACTTGGAATTAACTATCTTCAGATTTCAAGAAACAGTATCAGGTTGCCTAGGAGGTATGTGTGGAGGCTAATTGCTTAGCCAACATAAGTAGCAGCTGGATGAGTCTCTCAAGGCTTACATTAACCAGTTCACCAATATCACAGCTCTGGCTAGAGATGCCGATGATAGTGCTAAACTCATGGCCATGTGAGTTAGGATCATCGTAGGAGGAAACTAGTGGAAAGCCCAATTGGAAAAACTTATATAGGATCTTTATTTATTTTCATGTAGATCTAATATTAAAAAACTTATTATGAGATAACCTAGAACATGTTTCAAAAATTGAATTCAAAGAGAAACAATGATAAGAATACTTACAGTATACGCAGCGGAATGAGTGAGTCCTTCCTCCAGTTTCTATAACTCTTGTATCCTTTCTGTCGCAGAGTATTATCAAGAAACTGAATCGATCTTCAATTTTCTTCACAGTCTTCCAAAGTATCCTCGGAATCATCGAGACTAGAGTGGGCAATTCTCAACACATGAGATAGATACAGAGAGAAGAAGAGAAAATAACTAAGAGGCTTAGAAAAGGACTTGAGTTTAGAGAGAATCTAAAAACTATCAGAAAATATGACTTGTGACTTCTGATTTCATCTCTCACTTAGCACTCCTTTTATAGACTCAATTAGGCCATTTAATTTAATTAAAAAATCAATAAAATAATAGACAGTTAACAGCCCCAGGTCGAAATTACCATGAGCTTTAGGCCCGTGAAATTTCTCATTTGATTATAAGCCCATTGGACTTAAAATCAATGCATGTATTATTTTCTATTGATTTAATTAATGAAATAATTATTTAAATACTTTATCAAATTAATTATTTATAATTTGAACCTTGATTTAAACTTATTTATTAATTTAGATACTAATTTATCTTAATTAATAAATATGCCCTAAATTCTCTTTTCTTCTCAAAATTATATAACTCTGTGAAATTATCCAAAATTGACCTGGTTAACTTTGATAATTCTAATTGATAATTAAATAAATCAATTGAGACTATATAGATGATTTTATCCCAGGTATAGTGGGGACCATGGGCCTATGAAATCAAGCTCCAATAAGTTATCATAAATCTAACAAATAAATTTACTAACTTATTAATTCCTCGTGACTCCACTAAAGACTCATAATTGCACTCTTGAATTCATAGAACGCTCTATAACAAATATAGATACGTTATTAATTATCCATTGTTACAACCATATTTGTCACTTAATCCACTATAGACGGTCTACAATGAGATGGGACTAAAATACCATTTTACCCCTCATTGTATTTTATCCTTAAAACACTTAGTTCCTTGTAAATGATATTTCAGTAAACTAATTTAATTACTGAAATGAGATCTCTATCATTTAACACCTTGAACCAAACTAAAAGGAAACCATCGTTTCACTTCTTCATCAGAAGCTATAGATGTTCATATCTATGATTAACACTCGCACTCAATTATACTACCGAGTTCCCAAGATGTAAGTATGGGCTAGTCCACAGGGTAAGCTGGTAACGAACAAGTCAAAGAACTCAAATAATACAATCAGTTAGAATACTAACCCCTCAGAATTGAGATTGATTTGACCTATGGTCTACTATATGATATGACTAGAATAGATAATAATTGTATGTTTACTTATTCTATCAATTGCCAATATCGGTCTTGTCCGATGTAACAAATACATCCGATCTTATCTACTTTGCTAATGTTCTGGAATTAACATAACACCACAATGTGTAAGCAGATCATATCGTAGATTAGCAAGTCAGTGTAAATCCTGTGCACTGACTAATCTTAGGACTAACTTATTTTGAACATATAATCATATTTATATTCCACTGTGATTAGGCCGCTATAAATATGATTAGCTATATGCTCGGGATTTAATAAAAATTTATATTAAACAAATAATCATGAAAATAAAACATGTGAGCAAAGTGATTGACCAAGTCAAAAAATGATTTCTATACTTTTATTGATAATAAATGAGATTACAAAGAAATTGGGTTTTAATTAGGGCATAAAACCCCAACAAACTCCCACTTGCACTAATTGAAACTAATGCCTTAATTATACTAATCCCGTTTCTTTGATATGCTTATCAAATGTAGCTTCTGGTAGTGTCTTTGTAAACAAATCTGCAAGATTGTCTTCAGTTGCAATCTTCATAACCTTCACATCTCCCCTGGCCACATATTCTCAAATAATGTGATACTTCCTTTCTATATGCTTACTCCTCTTGTGACTACGAGGTTCTTTCGAGTTGGCTACCGCTCCTGTATTGTCACAAAACAACACAAGCAGTTTATCCATTTATGGAATAACACCAAGATTCGAATAGAACTTCTTTAGCCAAACTATTTCCTTAGCTGCTTCTGACGCGGCTATGTACTCAGTCTCCACGGTGAAATCTAAGATTGCAGACTAGTTTATTCTTCTCCACATCACAGATCCACCCCCAAGAGTAAACACCATTCTAGAAGTAGACTTCCTGTCATCGACATCAATCTTAAAATCTAAATCGGTGTAGCCTACAAGGTTCAGAACACCACCCTTGTAGACTAACATATAATCCCTAGTTCACCTAACATACTTCAGGATATTCTTAACTGCTATCCAATGTTCCGGTTCTGGGTTTGACTGATACCTGCTCACTGCTCCCATTGCATAGCAGATATTTGGCCAGTACACAACATGGCATACATCAGACTTCCAACTGTAGATGCGTAAGGAACTTTTCTCATTGCATCTTCCTCTTCAGGAGTCTGGGGAGACTGCTTCTTTGAAAGATGAATTCCATGGCTGGACGGTAAACGTCTTTTCTTGGAATTTTTCAATGAGAAACGTTCAAGCACTTTATCTATGAAAGCTGCTTGAGATAGAGCTAAAAGTATGTTCTTTCTATCCCTGATGATCTGGATACCTAGAACATAACTTGGTTCACCCAAATCCTTCATCTGGAATTGAGTGCTCAGCCAATTCTTCACATTTGATAATTTCTTAACATTGTTTCCAATGAGTAAGATATCATCTACATAAAGAACCAGGAATACCACTATTTGATTTGCCTTCAGTTGGTAAACACAAGGCTCATCAATATTGTGTTCAAAGCCATAGGTTTTGATTATTTCATCAAACCTAAGAATGCAGGAACGAGAAGCTTGCTTAAGTCCGTAAATAGACCAATTCAACTTGCAAACTTTTCGTTCTTGTCCAGCTAATTTAAATCCTTCTGACTAATCCATATAAATAACTTCGTCAAGCTTTCCATTAAGAAAAGTTGTCTTGACGTCCATTTGCCAAATCTCATAGCCGAGAGCGGCTGCTATGGATAGGAGGATGCAAATGGACTTGAGCATGGCTACCGGACTAAAAGTTTCCTCATAGTCCACGCCTTCTCTTTGGGTATAACCCTTTGCCACTAATCGAGCTTTATAAGTCTCGATATTTCCATCAACACCTCGTTTCTTCTTGTAGATCCACTTGCACCCAATGACCCTAAAGTCACTAGCTGCTTCCACAAGATCCCAGACAGAATTTGAGTACATGGACTCCATTTCCTGTTTCATGGCTTCGAGCCATAGTTCCTTTTAAGGGTTAGCCATTTCCTATTTGAAAGACAATGGATCATCATCACTAGTGTCACCAACAACCATATTAGTTTCACCATCCAAACCATAGCAAACTGGGTTCCTAGAAACCCTCCCACTATGATGAGGCTCCGAGACTGTTTGCTCAAGAACAGTGGTACTTTCTTTATTTGAATTGACTTATGTCGGTTGGACATAAAGAGTGGGAATTTCATCATCAACTCACCTTGATGACGATGGAACTTTGGTTGGAGTCAATTCTTTAACCATCTCCTCTAAAACTACTTTGTTACGTGGTTTGAAGTTTTGCACATAGTTATTTTCCACAAAAATAGCATTCGTAAAGGTAAACACATTCTTTTCTGAATGACTATAGAAAATTCCACCCTGAGTACCTTTAGGATAGCCAACAAACAAGCAAACTTCAGTTCGCAGTTCTAACTTTCCTTCCTTTTTCCTAAGGACGTGGGCGGGCACCCCCATATTCTATAATGACGTAAACTAGGTTCACGGCCATTCCAGCGTTCTAAAGGTGTTTTGGGGATTGATTTAGACGGCACGACATTGAGAATGTCATTCGCGGTTTCAATTGCATGTCTCCATAATGAAGTTGGTAGAGTTGAGTAACTAAGCATGCATCTTCTATTTCCAATAAATTTCTGTTCCGACATTCTGCCACACCATTTTGTTGCAGAGTACCTGGGGCAGTAAGTTGTGATAAAATCCCAAGCTCAGTTAAATGATCTTGGAACTGCATATCCAAATATTCTCCACCCCTATCAGATCGCAAGATCTTTAACGTTTTACCTAATTGGTTCTGAGCCATTGCTAGGAATTCCTGAAACTTTGAAAATGTTTCTGATTTCCTATGCATTAGGTAAAGACATGAGTATCTAGAGTAATCATCAATGAAAGTGACGAAATACTCAAAACCACCCTTGGCTTGTACATTCATAGGTCCACAAACATCTGAATGAACAAGTCCAAGTGGTTCTTATGCCTTATCACCCTTTGCAGAGAATGGACGCTTGGTCAGTTTTCCTTCTAGACAAGATTCACAGACAGGTAATTCACCTAAGGTGAGTTCCTTCAAAGGCCCGTCCTTTGTAAGTCTTTGAATCCTATCATAGCCAATGTGACCTAGTCTCAAGTGCCATAAATACGTCATATTATCGTTATCAATTTTTTGACGTTTATTGGGCCTAGGTTTAGCTACTTTGAATAAATCATTGTTAAGAGAGAGGGGTTCGTTAGGTCGCAGAATATAAAGCCCATTTTCAAAACATGCAATACATAATTGTGATCCATTGAAATAAATAGATATATTAGAACTTGTGAAAGTCATAACAAATTGTTCTAATTGCAACATGGAAACTGAAATTAAATTTCTACTAAAATCCGGAATAAAAAATACATCATTTAAAATTAAGTATTTATTTCTGAACTTCAGATGAGCTCTTACTCTAGCTTGAACCACAACGAATGCTCCGTTCCCAACTCTAAGCTTTAAGCCGCCTTCGTCCACTTCCTCCCACGATTCAAGAAGCTGTAAAGAGTGATAAACATGGTTGGTAGATCCAGAATAAATAATCCAAATAGATTTATCATTCTCTAAAACACATGTTTCTAAGATAAATGAACTATAATCATTACCTCTGTTTTTCGCTGCTAGAAACTTGGAGCAATCTCGTTTCCAATGCCCCTTATATTTGTAGTGAGAGTACTTACCTTTACCTTTCTTGTTCTTCCCTTAGGTGTCTGTGCATTTGGTTGTCAGCTTGTATTTGCAGTTGTTGCAGGCTTGGGGTCGTTTTTTCCACTTTTCCTCTTATTTCTAGCTTTTGAAGACGAAGCTGGGTTAGCTTCAGCCTTAGCTGGATCAGCAACAACAACAGTAGTCTCATTTTTTCCTCCCTTACTAGGTCCACCATTGATAGGCTCAAAAATCTGAAGCTCATTCATGAGTTACTCACGAACGTGCAGACACGGTGCCATCCGAGCATTCACGATGTCATCACGTATGTGCGGAGACGGTGCTATCCAATTATTTATGGTGCCATCACGAGCATTGATGGTGCCATCACGAACGTGCGAACACAGTTCTCATTCTGGGGATTCTTCAATCATGCGAACTCGGATTTTTCAACAATCAACTCTATGTTGATATTCTACTTCCAATTAAGGAAGTTTTGTCCAGTGAGTTTCTCCATCGAAAGTTGAGAAAGGATGGGAGTAGACACAGAAACTACTTAACTTAAAACTACAAATTATCAATAAAATAAAAAGCAATCACATTTGCTCAATAAAACTTCTATTCAAAAAATTTCAAGAAATAACACAACATATACCAAAAATATGTAAGATATGAGAAAAAAAATACCAAAAACAATCATATCTCTATTTCTTTAGGTTTTTAACTAATCTATGATATCCTTATCCTGGTTGACGAGAGTCAAAAATACCACTAGTTAAATAAAGGTGTAAACTTATTTAATAATGGACACCATTATTAACAACCTACTATTTGATCAAAATAAGAAAATAAAATCTCTTATTTTATGAGCTAGACCCATGGTTTTGATAATCATAGATTTAGTCCTAGTAGTCACTGTAGGGGTGAGTCTAGTAGAATTTGACCTATAATTATCTATCTTTCGAAATCTAACTTTGTCAAAATAACTAATGAACACCTTCCGTAGGGGACGAATCAAAGCGTCTCGAGGCCCCCTTAAGTTATTGACTTTGTTAAACCAACGGTGGAGATCGAATACAATTTCTTAAATAAGCTCATTATAAAATTAAAAATAGTATTTTTATTATTTTTCAAAAATTAATGACTGGTCCTCCAAAAAAATTATAAGATTAGAATTTTTAAAACCAAAGTCCTATAATTTCCTATTAATTCTAAAGTGTGACATTGAAACAAATCCAATTAATTTAGAATTAATTTGTTGTTAATCAATATTTATGTTTAACTAATATAATGAACTTATACAATTAAGTCCAACTCAGGTAAATGGACATTAACAATTGGGCTTGTATGGAGGAGGGTTGGGTCCAGCATGTCGTTCCCACTACAAAGGCTCCCAATCTTCCATACAAGTTCCAAAAGACAGGAATTTAAACATTCGTTTTATTAATTGTTATTATTTGATTAGGCCCATTATAGTCATGCAAAGCAAATGGGCCTTCACAAGTAGAATAACCCACAAGAGAGAAATTTAAAATTTACATTTTCTAATGGGCCCAAATAAAACATATCATTTTATGAATATTTTATTTGGCAAAATCCATATATCTAACAAACATGTGGGCCACTATATGCTTCTAAGCCCGATTGCAAAAATACCACATATAGTGCAAACAAACATGTTATAATTGGATGGGCCTAATCATGTTACTATATGAGCAATTCTATGAATTTATGCAAAAATACCACAATTTATTTCATTTGCAAAAATACCACAACTAATTATCTAGAATTTATAAAAAAAAAATCAAATTAATTAAATTTTTACAAAAATAAGTCAATTTAAGTGAAATTTATCAACAATTTACAATAGTTAATTTAAATTTAATTTATCAACAATCAACTTGGTTTAGTTTAATTTGAAAAAAAAGTATTAATTTAATTTAAATAGGATTTATCAACAATGAACCAAAGTTAATTTAGATCCCATTTATTAAAAAAATATTTTATTAATTGATTTAAAAAAAATGATATTTTTCAAAATTTAACCAATTTTAAAATTTAAAATCAATATCATAACTATTTTTCAAAAAATATCTTGTGTTGTTACAACAATAAGCTAACATTTCAACCATTTAAAAAAATATATATTAATAGTTATAACAACCCTATAATATCTTAAAACAGTTAAACAAATTCAAATATCCATGAAAATATCTAACTAACAAATTTCAAATTTTAAACAATTTAAATATTAAAAACTATAGAATAAACATATTTTTATATTTTCAAAATAAAGATTTAATAAAAATATCAAGTATTTAAAAGAAAATATCTTAAATATCTGATATCTTAATTATAATATTTTAATATATTAAAAAATTTAAAATGAAGTCGTTTGTCTATTTTTAAATTTGAATTTGAATATTT
This sequence comes from Humulus lupulus, assembly GCF_963169125.1. NCBI lineage: Eukaryota > Viridiplantae > Streptophyta > Magnoliopsida > Rosales > Cannabaceae > Humulus > Humulus lupulus. Next base: position 157,181,727 of record NC_084797.1, on the reverse strand, counting down.
GTAGAAAATATCTAATTATTTAAATCTCAACTAACAAAAATATCTTATTTTAAAAAATAATTTTAAATGATAAAACAAATATGATATTTTTTGTTTTGATTATAAATAATAAATTTTCACGTTTTTAATTTTCTTTAATTTTAAAAAAAAATTCGGATGAACAGTTCGGGTATTGTTCATCGCCCATGGGGGGGGCTGGTGCGCACGAACGATGTGTGCGCGGTGTGCGGCAGGCGTGCACATGCAATGGCAGTGAGGCAAACTTTTTTGGAAAATTTTTTTTGGAAAATTTTTCAAACCAAAAACGTTTTCTAATTAATTTTTACCATGTTTTACACAAAATAAAGCATATATAAAAATTAATAGCATAGAAAACAAAACAAAATAACCTAAAAATTGATAATAATCACATAAAATCAATATGCTTCATAAAAACATGAAAATCCATCCAATTATTCAAACACATCAAATAATCCAATTTTTAACATGTCCAAGCATGATAATAAAGATTACCAAAGGCTCTGAGGCCAGTTGTTGGGAAAACTTATACATGATCTTTATTTATTTCATGTAGATCTAATATTAAATAAATTAATATGAGATAACCTAGAACATGTTTCTAAAATTGAATTCAAAGAGAAATAATGATAAGAATATTTACATTATACGCAGCAGAATGAATGAGTCATTCCTTTAGTTTCTCTAACCCTTGTATCCTTTCTGTCGCAGAGTATAACCAAGAAACTGAACCGATCTTCAATTTTCTTCACAGCCTTCCAAAGTGTCCTTGGAATCACCTAGACTAGAGTGGGCAATTCTCAACACATGAGATAGATACAGAGAGAAGAAAAGAAAAGAACTAAGAGGCTTAGAAAATGACTTGTGTTTAGAGAGAATCTAAAAACTATCAGAAACTTGTGTTTTTTGACTTCTGAACTTCATATTTCATCTCTCACTTAGCACTCCTTTTATAGACTCAATTAGGTCATTTAATTTAATTAAAAAATCAATAAAATAATGGCCAATTAACAGCCCTATGTTGAAATTCTCATAGCTATTTGTGGTTACGGTCGAAGTTTACGCAAACGGTCTCGAAGCCTAGTAAAAGATCTGGGCCTATGGAAAATGAATAGGGACAGAGGTAAACGAACCCGAGTCAAGTCCTCCAGGTTGGCAGGAAAAGGCATTCGTGACCCTGAAGCCGCCCCATGACGCGTGGGGGTTGTCCCCACTTTTCACCTGCTGAAAAGGCCACCTCGGGATTGCACGCCGCTGGTTCAGACCTGCGCTGCCACTACACTGACTGATTTTGTCCCCTGAATCTGCCTCGTAACTCGGAATGCCCATACCAAAAGCCCCATTTTGTCGGACGAAATATAGGCCTTGGGTTGCCCCAGTGGGCTTTGATCATTCTTAGTCTTTTGTATTTTTATCCTTTGTATTGGGCTTCCGACAGAGAAGCCAAGGGTATTTATATCCTAGTTGGGCCCGGGTCATGCCCGGCCCAAGCCCAGTGTTCCTGTGAGCCTATAAATACGAGTGACAGAGCACTGGAGAAAGGACCTCTTTTTGGCTTGTATACAGTTACTCTGTTAAAACATAGAGAGAAACTCCATTGTAAAAGACTTTCCAAGCTCTAGTACCACTGTCTCGTGGACTAAGGCTCATTAACGCCCCAACCACGTAAAAATCTTGTTTATATCTTCTAAATTCCATATCTTTAATTTCGCTTACTTTTTATTAATATAGTTTCCGAAAATCTCGGTAAAAATTTTGGTGCTTTCATTGAGAGCCTAAGAAAGCTAGAGCTAATGTCAAACCTCCACTACAATGGTGAATACAAGACACACCACTTTCGACCCTACTAACCCAGAGCAGGGTAATTGAGAGCCGCTACCTTCCCAGCCTCTTCCTCAGAATCCACCTGAGAACGCTCCTCCTCAAACGTCTCACCTTGACGAATAACAAGACTATGAGGGTGGAATAAAGTGCGAAGAGGAGAACGAGGAGGAATATTATGAAGAGGAGAACGAGGGGGAGTACCACGACAAAGCCGCGGATCCCGAGATCCTAGGAAGGGATCCCAACCAGCAGGACCTGGAGGTGACTAGACTTAGGCAGGAAGTCCTGGACCAGGAGGCCAGGATTGCTGAGAAGGCTAAGGCGCATCGGCGGATGCAAGAGTCCGTCCAAGTCCTGCAAGCATTCATAGCCGCGTAGGGTCCGGCGACCAATATCCCAGCTGGCTCACTTCCGGGAATGCAACAACCCGCTCCGCTAGCCAGAGCCGGAGTCCCCAAAGATGTGAGGCCGGCTCCTCCCCAGGAACAATTTCCTAGAGCCAGTCCCAGGAAACCCGGACCGGGAGAAAAAGAAGGCCGGGGGAAAGACCCGAAAGAAAGACACCCCCGTCACGAAAGCCAGGACCCATTCCCGGCCGCTCCCTAGGAAAGAGAAGGTGCGCCCCGTCCCAGGACAGGGCCACACGACCAATCCGCAGGGGACGTGGCCGCGGGATGTGCGGCCTCGGCACGCCCCAGGGCGAGACGGATGGGAAAGGTCTTTGCACCCCAGTGCCTCGGTAAACAAAAATCGTCGAGAATGCCCATGTAACGAAGAGTGTCATGCCCTTAGTTCAGGGGACGACACGTCCCGGATAGACCTACGCGACGGACTGAACGCTCGGAAAGAGTGGGCCCGTAAGGAAAAGATCCTTCCCCGAGGTGGCGACCTTAGGAACAACATCAATGATAGGAGGAGCGAAAGAATCCCCTTGGAGGATGGCATGGCCAGGTAGCTCATGGAGCAACTGGCCACTTTGAAAAAGGTCACGGACCGTTTGGTCCGCAACCAGGAAGAAGCGGATACCTACTCCGATGAAGAGGACAAAGAGCCCTGTGCGAGGCACATTTTGGACGCTGTGCTCCCCAAGGGGTTCAAGATGCTGAGCCTCACTGCCTATACCGGAAACACCGACCCCAGGGATCATCTGTCCCGGTACAACCGGCTTATGACCGTGGCCCACGTTAGTGATGACGGCAAGTGCCTCTGTTTTTCGATCACTCTAGGTGGTCCCGCCGAGGAGTGGTGGAAGAGACTTAAGCCGGGATCCATCCAATCCTGGTCAGGGCTACAGTCGGCATTTCGCAAGCAGTTCGTGGCCGCCGTGAGGATGGATATGCAAATCAGCACCCTAGCCAATATTAAACAGCTCCCCGCAGAGACTCTAAGGGCCTACATCCAGCGTTTCACTGAAGAAGCCTCCAAGACTAAGGTGGACGATGGGCAACGCCTGGTGGCATTGCAGTCCGGGATCCGGGCCGGGTCCCCTCTCTGGGATGACATGCAGCGTAGCAAGGCGGCTACCCTGGAAGAATTCATAAGGAGGGCCCAATGATTTATCAAATGGGAAGAGGCTCAGATCCAGGCTTTCGGATGGCCTTCGGTGCCACAGCCTGGTGCCCAGGCGTTCCCGGGGTACGAGGTGTAGTTCCCGGCGTAGTCCTACGTCACACCCCCGATCGCCCCGAGATCGTCCGTTACGCCTGGGGTTACCTACACCCCTACGGTGTACGGTCCTGCCTCTTCAGGGTATGCCCTAGTCTAGTCCGCCTACTTTTCTGAGTATGGAGCCGCGCTAGTGGGTCACAGCGTTTCCCCCGTCGGGGCCCAGTAGTCGCAGGCGGGAGTATCGCAGGCAAGCGTAAACCCCTCCCGGGGGAAGAGATTTGGCAAAGGCCAAAATCGGTCTGAGCCGGCTAAGAAAGGAAAAAGGGGCTACGAGCTCCAATATTCAGAATACACCAATCTAGTGGACACCAGGGAGAACATCTTCCTGGCCACAGAAAGGGCGGTTCACTACCGGAAGCCTAGCCCCATGTTCAAAGGGGGGAGAAATCTGAGGGATACCAACAAACGGTGCGCCTACCATAAGGATGTGGGCCACACGACTGAAGAGTGCCGGCAGCTCAAGGATGAGATCGAGAATCTCATCAAGCTGGGGCATCTCCACCAGTGGCTCAGGATGCCCGTGGGAGTCCCGGGCCTGTCAGTAGGTCCCGGACAACCCGCAGTCCAGGGTGCGCCCAGAGCATATTCGCCTCCGGGAGGGTATGCATAGGGTCCGACGGCGCAAAACCTTCAGGGGGCCCCCATCGTGCAAGCACCCGACACGGGAATGCCTTACCCATCCGGGACGGCACCCCCTCGCGTGGACGGACACGTGGCCACCATCTCAGGTGGACCTTACCTGGGAGGGCCGTCCAGGAATGATCAAAAGTGCTACCTAAGTGAGCTCGACCACGATCAGGAGGTGTGCGCCCTGGTCCAGGCCCCGAATCAGTGCCCAAAACTGATGAACGTCCCTATCACCTTCACGGAGGACGATGCCCGCAACGTCCATTTCCCACACCATGACCCGCTGCTCATAGACGCGCAAATCACCAACAAGTTGGTGTCCGGCGTGCTGGTAGACGACGGGAGCTCCGTCAACATCTTGTTCAAGCCTGCCTTCACCGCGATTGGCTTGACTGAAGGGGATCTGGCATCGTGCCCAACCCAGATATACGGCTTCAACGGAGATGCGTTACTCCCCATGGGGAAGATCCAGTTGCCCGTAACATTGGGGAGTGAGTTGCAGCACTCTTTCAAGTTTTGCACCTTCGTAGTGGTGGATTGCCCCGCTGCTTACAATGTCATTTTTGGCCGGCCCGCATTAGTCGAGTTCGGGGCTATCACCTCCATTCGTCATCTTTGCATGAAGTTCCCTTGCGACAACGGAGGGGTGGGGACTGTTCGAGGAGATCAGAAGAGCGCCCCGGAAGTGCTACCACGTGTCCGCCCGACCAATATACATGGTCCGGGATGAACCCTTTGAGGACTTCATCGACCCAGTTCCTCCCCCCTGCTGAGAGAGTGATCCGGGAAGAAGATGAACTGGACCCGAGGATTGGAGACGACCGCGTCTTGGAGCCCATGGATGAGATTGAGGAGGTGTGCATTAGTGACACCGATCCAGCCAAGGTCATCCAAGTCGGGAAAAATCTGCTGGCAGTGGTCCGAGTCGCCATAATCATCCAAGTTAAGGAGAACCAGAATATTCTTGCCTGGTCTCACTCGGATATGACGGGGAACGACCGCAACATCATCTGCCACGCGTTGAATATCGACCCGAATGCAACCCCGGTCCGCCAAAAACGCAGGCCCTTGGGAACGGAGAGGGCTGAGGCCCTCAAGCTGGAAGTAGAGAGGCTATCATCAATCAAATTCATACGCGAGGCTGTATACCCCATGTGGCTGGCCAACCCCGTTCTGGTGCCGAAACCGAATGGAACGTGGAGAACGTGCATCGATTTCACGGATCTCAACAAGGCTTGTCCGAAGGATTGTTTCCCTCTTCCCCAGATCGACCAAATGGTGGATGCGACATCTGGGTATGAGATCTTAAGCTTCATGGATGCTTACTCCGGCTACAATCAGATTTCCATGCATGTGGTAGATCAGGAACACACCAATTTCCAAACCGACCAGGGAATATACTTCTACATCGTCATGCCCTTCGGGCTAAAAAATGTCGGGGCAACCTATCAAAGGCTCGTCAATCGAATGTTCCGGGCCCAACTGGGGTGAACACATGGAAGTCTATATCGATGATATGCTGGTCAAGTCCAAGACATCCGGGAAGCATTCGAACGACCTGGCTGAAGCTTTTGCAGTCATTCGAAAGTACGGGATGAAGCTGAATCCGAAAAAATGCACTTTCGGCGTGGCCTCTAGGAAGTTCCTGGGGTACATAGTGAGCTTTCGGGGAATAGAAGCCAATCCGGATAAGATCAAGGCACTGGTTGATATGCCCTCTCCCCGGAAGCATAAGGACGTGCAAAGTCTGACCGGGCGGATAGCCGCCTTAAGCCGTTTCGTCTCCAAAGTCACGGACAAGTGCATCCCATTCTTCAAAGTCCCTTGAGGAAGCCAACGGTTCAAATGGTCAGTCGAATGCGAGGAAGCTTTTCGAAAGCTGAAAGAGCACCTGGCCCAAGCGCCGATCCTGGCAAAGCTGGTGGATGGGGAGACTCTGTACCTCTATATGGCAGTGACCGAGCACGCGATCAGCACCGCATTGGTACGGGAGGAGGAAAGGACCCAGCTCCCGGTATAAATACATGAGTAAATAATTATTGGGCACTGAGTCTTGATATCCGCTAACCGAAAAGCTGACTTTTTTCCTGCTGATGGCGTCTCGAGAACTCTGGCCTTACATCCAGGCCCACGCCATAAAAGTCCTGACCAACCACCCCCTGCGGCAAGTGTTACAGAAGCCTTAGTCGTCAGGAAGACTCCTAAAGTGGGCCATGGAACTAAGTCAGTTTGATATAGCCTACGTTCCTAGGGTCTCCATCAAGGGGCAAGCCCTAGTCGACTTCATCGTGGAGTGTTCCGGGATATCCCAGGGGGACGATCCCGCGGCCCCCACGGCGCCCGTGTGGAAGGTATTCGTGGACGGGGCCTCGAATGAGAAGGGGCCGGGGCCGGGATCATCTTGGTGTCACCCCAGGGACACCAGTTGCAAAACGCCTTGCGTTTCCAGTTCAAGGCATCAAACAACGAAGCTGAGCACGAAGCCGTGCTGGCCGGGCTGTGCCTGGCTCGGGAAGTAGGGGCCATGAACCTGGAGATCTACAGGGATTCCCAACTGGTCGTCAGGCAAGTCTCGGGGGAATATCAAACCAAAGGAGAGAGAATGGTGGCTTATGTGACTCAGACGAGAGATATGCTGCAAGCGTTCACAAAGCACTCCATCGACCAGATCCCCGGAGAGCAAAATGCGTTCGCGGACACGCTAGCAAAGCTAGCCACCGACGCAGAAGCAGAGCTGGCCGGACTAGTCCCCGTTAACCATCTCCCCATCCCAAGCATCCGAGCCTCCGCAGTCAATGCCATTGACCACTCCACGTCTTGGATGGGTACTCTTATCCACTATCTGACAACCGGTGAGGTGCCAGCAGATAGGGCCGCGGCCAAGAAGCTTCAGTACCAGGTCCACAGATATGTCATGATGGACGGAAAGCTCTATCGCCGGGGGTTGTCCATGCCTTACCTGAGGTGCGTGTTTGGGACAGAACTAAGCGCCATCATGCACGAAGTGCATGAAGGCTTCTGCGGAGATCATACATCCGGACCCAGTCTGTCCAAAAAGATCCTCCGCCAAGGATATTTCTAGCCGACCATGAAGAAAGACTGTATCGACTACGTCCGCAAGTGCGAACAGTGCCAACGATACGCGAAGGTCCCGTGGGCCCCTCCGACAGAGATAACCTTAATCACTAGCTCTTGGCCTTTCGCGGTGTGGGGGATCGATCTGGTAGGATCGCTCCTGACCGGGAAAGGAGGGGTGAAATACGCCATCGTGGCCGTCGACTACTATACCAAGTGCATTGAGGCGGAGCCCATGAACACGATCAGTTCGAAGAAGGCCCGAATTTCATCATCAACAATATAGTGTATTGATACAACCTCCCCTACAAAATTGTATCCGATAATGGGAAGCAGTTCGACAGTGTCCACTTCACAGATTTTTGTGAGAGACATGGCATCGTCAAAAGCTTCTCCGCGGTCGCCAGGCCCCAAGCAAATGGGCAGGCAGGAGCCGTCAACAAAATTTTGAAAGGGGCGCTAAAGAAAAAACTCCAGGCCTGCAAGACCAAATGGCCTGAAGAACTGCCTCGCATGTTGTGGGTTTACCGGACCACCAAGAGGACATCCACCGGGCACACTCCTTACTCCATGGTCTATGGATGCAAAGCCGTCATCCCTATCAAAACGACCATCCCGTCTCTCCGAAGAGACACATATGATCCCGCCCAGAACCACGCTTTACTCCAAGATTCACTAGATCTCATTGAGGAGATCCAGGAGGAGTCGCAAGTGCAGCTGAAGATGTACCAAGGCAAGATCGCACGACATTTTAACTCAAAAGTAAAAAGCCGAAGGTTTGAAACCGACGACTTAGTCTTGCGAAGAGTCTTCCCTGCTACTCAAGATCCGGGAGTAGGGGTTCTGGGCCCGAATTGGGAAGGACCGTACGAGATCCAACATGAAGTGTGCCCCAGGACGTCTCGCTTAAAGCGGCTCGATGGCTCGGAAGTCCCAAGAGCCTGGAATGCGGAACATCTCCATAAATACTATCAGTAGTCAGAAGAACGTGTTCCAATGTTGTATTTTCGTTGCAAATAATGTACGCCTCAAGGCGATCCCTTGAATAATAAAAGTGGCGTGTGCAAAATGCCATAAAGAAACGTTATCAATCAATGAAAATTTTACTCAAGTGACCCCAAACCAGTCTCCGCTCACTTGTGGGGGGTATCCCGGGTATGAGAAAATACCGGGCGGGGCACAAGCTCAGGCTAGTCCCGGCCCAGACCGACAATGTGCAGGGGATACAAACCCTGTGGACCAAGCCTCAGGCTGGTCCCACCCCGAACGAACGATGTCCGGGGGTATAAATTAAGAGGATCAAGCCTCAGGCTGGTCCTGCCCCAGATGAACGATGTTCGGGGGTATAAATTAAGAGGACCAAGCCTCAGGCTGGTCCCGCCCCCGACGAACGATGTCCGGGGGTGTAATTTAAGTAGACCAAGCCTCAGGCTGGTCCCGCCCTAGAAGAACGGTGTCTGGGGGTATAAATTAAGAGGGCCAGACCTCAGGCTGGTCCCACCCCGGACGAACGATGTCCGGGGGTGTAAATTAAGTGGACCAAGCCCCACGCTGGTTCCACCCCAAACGAAAGGTGTCCGGGGGTATAAATTAAGAGGGCCAAGCCCCACGCTGGTCCCACCCCGGACGAACGATGCCCGGGGGTGTAAATTAAGTGGACCAAGCCCTGCGCTGGTCCCACTCTGGATGAACGATGTGCGGGGGTATAAATTAAGAGGGCCAAGCCTCAGGCTGGTCCCACCTCGGACAAACAATGTCCGGGGTGTAAATTAAGTGGACCAAGCGTCACGCTAGTCCCACCCCGGACGAACAATGTCCGGGGGTATAAATTAAGAGGACCAAGCCTCAGGCTGGTCCCACCCCAGACGAACGATGTCCAGGGGTATAAATAAAGAGGACAAAGCCCCACGCTGGTCCCACCCCGAACATGCGGTGTCCGGGAGTATATATTAAGAGGGCCAAGCCTCAGGTTGGTCCCACCCCGGACGAACGATGTCCAGGGGTATAAATAAAGAGGACCAAGCCCCACGCTGGTCCCACCCCAGACAAACGATGTCCGGGGGTATAAATTAAGAGGAATAAGCCTCAGGCTGGTCCCATCCCGGACGAACGATGTCCAGGGGTATAAATAAAGAGGACCAAGCCTCAGGCAGGTCCCACCCCAGACGAGCGATGTCCGGGGGTATAATGCATCCGGTATGCCCTAGGACAAGGTCGTGGTCTGCGACTGGTAGAGTAAGGGCAAGGCCCAGGCCATCAGGTTTTCGAAGTTAAAAATTAGGCGAGTAGGACTGAGACAAGTTCACAAGCTAAAGTCAGAATTGGTCTAGTCCAGGCCGTTGGAACCGAGACCAAACCCTCAGAATCAGTCATGCACGGTGATAAAGGAAACTTTCTAAGGGATAAAAGAAATAACATAAATTGGAGGAAGCAATACAAATTGTCTTGGACGCGTACGCGTCCTAAAAAGTTATTACAAAATTATAAAAAAGAAAGAAAAAAGAGGCGAGGTGAAGATCCGGGCCTAGGCTTCATCCTCCAGAAGCTCCGTGTCTTCCTTCTCCTTGGCCTCGAATTCAGCCCTCTTCGAGTTTGGGTCAGGAAAGATCAGGAAGTTCATGCTTTTATCCTTGCGCCAAGCCATGTAGATGGCCTCCTCAAAGGTGACATGCAGCAAGTCATCTTCCCGCTCCTTTCCTCGGCGGGCCTCCTCATGCGCCATCATCTCCTCACGAAGAGAGTCGTCCAGCTCGTGGACCTGGGTCTCCAAGCTTTGGATCTTCTCCCCGTCCCTGACAGACTGAGCCGCAGCCGCCTCCAGAAGGGCTACCTTCTCGTTGACCTCGGTTTCTTTCCAGGACAAGACCTCTTCAAGCCCGGCCTTGGCTCGGTCAAACTCTACACGGTTTGCGTCGGCCTGAGCAACAGCATTGCTCAAGTTCTCCCAATCCTGGGCCGTCTCCCTGACCAGGGCCTCGTTGGCGGCCTCCCTTTGATTCATGGCCGCCTCCAGCTCCAGCTGGAGCGTCTTCATCTTCATGGCCGCCTCAGCCACTAGGTCAGCATTCTGGTGGGACAGCAGAGCGTCCTGGAACAAAGCAAAGTTAGAAGAATCCTTACAAACAAATAAAGATGGGGAAGAAAAAACATGAAGCAAACTTACAGCGGTTGCTTGATGGCGGAGGGCTTGGGAGATGAACAACATGTCCGGGTTGGCGATGGTGGCATACCGTTTGAGTTGGAGGTTGGACATGGTGTTCCCCAGCTGGTCCAACAAGTCCGCCGCAAAAGGGGCCGTGTCCTGCCCCAGCTTAGGGCGAAAGCCCGTCTCGGCAGCTGGCCGATCCACAATTGGCTAGGGGACGCTGAAAGCCTCCGGGCGCTCATGAACTCAACTTGACGACGAATTGTTAGGACCTTGTACGTCTCATCTCTCCTTTCTCGACTACTCTACCAGGTCCGGGAAATAAGCCGAGACTGCTCGTCCCGCAAGACGGCTTCCCCCTCCTCGGGTAGTGCCGAATGTATGGGGAGGGCCGGTAATGTGGGAATCTCCTTCACAGCGAGGCGATTTTCCCCGTGCGACTCACCGGCTGAGCCAGCCCGCCTCGTTCGGGGCCTCTTATTCCTGGTCTCAGCCTCCGCCGCGCTCGAGTTCGGCTCCAGATCGATCACCAGGGGTTAGGCAAGGCTGGGGACGGCAGCCGGGTCCACGGCCATGACAGGGACCGCAAAAATTGCACCCTCATCGGGTCGAGGATCCGCCCCTGGCGTCTCCTTGTTGCGGGAGGGGTCTGGGCTTGGCGCCTCTGGTTTTTTCTTAGCAGCCTTTTTTGCCGCGGCCCGGGCTTCGAGGAATTGCCTCATCTCGTCCATGGGGGTAGACATGTCGGAGTCTCCTGCAACAAATGCAAATGAAAAAGAGTTAGTATGATTAAACAGGAAAATCAAAGTCAAAACTAAGAGTGACCCGGGACGAACCCTTATCTAAGCCCCAGGCGTGACTCAACTCATCTAACGCGAAAAAGTAGACTCGATCCCCCATGTTGTCCAGGTTCAAGTAATTCTCGTACTGAAGGAACCCGGACAAAAACATGAGAGCTTCCGAGCCTACGGAAACGGGAGACAAAGGTCTCATCTCCCTGTCAGCCCCGAACGCGGGGCCTCGAAGTGCTAGCCTATCCCTAGCTAAGTCCCTGACTTGGAGAGCATAAGTTAAGATCTAAGGTGAGTTACCTCGCCCTGATATGCTAGCCCCGGGGGTACCTGTGTTCGGTAGGGCTTCCAGCTCCTCTGAAGCGGCCGCCTCCATCTGGGCCAAGTCCCTCTTCCGCTTGGCCGTGTTCGCTCATGCCGCAACCTCCACCTCCGCGATGTGCTCCAGGGCCAGCTACTCCCTTATGATGGCATTCTTCTCGCGCTGAATTCTCTGAAGGCTCGGGACGACGATAGTGTGGTGGGCCGCGAGCATCCCGACCAGTCGGAGGTTGTCTGTATTGACTTAGCCTCCTACATCTAGGTCTTCTGTGCTTAGCCCGGAGTAAAGCCTCCTTCGGTCCAAGATGAACTGGGTGAGAGGAGTCTGGGCTAAAGGTCCAGCCACCCGAAGTAACACGATGAGAAACAAAAAAAAAGAGGAAGAGGAAAAGAAAAAGAAAAATCGGCCAGCTAAGGGTCGGAGAAGCACTTACCCACTCGCTGGAAGTCCAGCAACGGCGTGGGTTTCTTCTCCATGAGGAACCCGGACGTCATGAACCAGTAATGCCGGACGTCTGGGGGATGCTTCCAGGAGCTTGTGGAAGCGGGGTAGCTACCTCGCGACTTCAGCCTATAGAAGCCATCCAAGGTCTTGTCCTTGGCATTGACCTGTGGTTCCATCTTGTAGAAGTACAAGATTTCTGCGGGGGTCGGCTCCGCGATCTCCTTTGAGGCGCAGAAGACACGCCATCCCGCAAGCAGTCGGTAGGCTTGAGGCAAAAGCTGGAAGGGTGCGATTCGCACGTATGTTAGGAACTGCACGAAGTAGTCGTGAAGCGGGAGTATGGCATCCGCACTGATGTGGCCAGCGCTCCAGGCCCCGAACCCTTCCACGGAAGTATGCGCCCGCTCCTCTATCCTGGCCAAGCGGTTGTGGAAGAGTCCGGGAGTGGACTCTATGGCCAGGCGCTTCTCCAGGACATACATCATCCGGTAGTTCCGGAATAGATTTGGCACTGTGTCCATCTCCCATCTGTTGCCTTTGGGGGTCCGGGACCTGAGGAGGGCGAAGGGGGCTCTGTTGACTTCCTCCTCTGAGTGAAGGGTGATGCCCGACATCATGGTTGATGATCTGGGAGCAAAGAAAAGAAACCAAGCAGTCAATACAAAAACCCAAGAAAGTCGGTTAAGGTACGGGGGGCCTCCTACGGACTGCTTGGAGTCCCCTCCGGATCAGGTCCGGGTTCACCAGAGAACCATGAGACCTAGATCGAGAACGAAAAATGGGCTAATAAATAGGCTCCACCATCTATCCACGAAGCATCCGGACCCGGAGCAACCCGGACCAGGCGACCTTCCTAGCACTATTCCTAAGCGTAAGCAAGTTCTAGCACCCTAAACATATGAATAAAAAGACAGCCTACGTGCATGTATTTACCAAGAAGAAAGATAGAAAGACTTACTGTGAATAGCTGGCCGTGAAAGATGGTGGTTGTCCGACGCTAAGGACGGCAGAATCCCATTCTTGAACTAGTGAAGGCGGTTAAGCAACTTGTCGATAGGACAGGCCCAAGACGTGCACTCAGGCGGAGGTGCAGACACTGGGACTATTGGAAAAAGGCAACAGGGCAGAGTGAGCAGGCGGTGAAAGATGTCATTGGCGAGATTGGACATAAACATATGCTCAGTTCATAAAATGGCTTGAGAGTGTAAAAGTTTCAAATGAATGTCTGAGGAGTATTTATAGAGACCCAAATCCTGGTCTCTGATCTAGCGGATAGAAAATCCCCCATCGGACGGTCCAAGATCGTGCAGGGGCATTAATGAGCACTCGAGAGCTGGATCCTCACCATTTTAATCCAATGTCCCAGGAGAGGGGAATTTCAAAAGTCGCCCCATCCTACGATCTACCTCAGCGCAGAAGCATTAATGAAGGACTCCCATGCGGATGGGACACTTCGGAATCCATGTTGATGCACTAGCCTAGGCCTAGCGACCCTTGAGGTGGTTAGGTGACCTTTCGAGGTCAAGTGCCATCGTTGCAGCAGTCGCTTGGCGACACGTGTATCCTTCACCCGAAACGGGACTTCAGTAAACGGACCTGGACATTGGTAAATGGTGCGGGCTCTGCGTGCGCCCAGCGTCACTGCCCCTTGCCACGAGCCCACGATTCTAAGTAGGAACTGGGAAGGCAACCGTGGAGTATCTGGGAGCAAGGCGAACCTCCACCTCGCAGACCCAGGAAAAGGCTTTGGGGGTAAATGTTATCCCCATTTATTGCCTTGGGCTCAGGACGGTGGTCCAGGCCCACTATTTGGGCAATTGGGTTTGGGCCTAGCCCAGGCCCGCTTGGCGGGGAATGAGCGGGAACGACGGCCTAAGCGTGGATCCAGACCCGGACGGTGTCCAGGAAAGATGATCCGGGACGATCGTCCGGGAGACGTATAACTATTTGGGGTTACGGTCGAAGTGTACGCAAACGGTCCCGGAGCCTGGTAAACGATCCGGGCCTACGGCAAACGAATAGGGACAGAGGTAAACGAACCCGGGTCAAGTCCTCCAGGTTGGAAGGAAAAGGCATCCGTGACCCTGAAGCCGCCCCATGACGTGTGGGGGTTGTCCCCACTTTTCACTTGCGGAAAAGGCCACCTCAGGATTGCACGCCGCTGGTTCAGACCTACGCTGCCACTACACTGACTGATTTTGTCCCCTAAATCTGCCTCGTAACTCGAAATTCCCAGACCAAAAGCCTCATTTTGTCACACGAAATATAGGCCTTAGGCTGCCCCAGTAGGCTTTGATCATTCTTAGTCTTTTGTATTTTTATCTTTGTATTGGGCTTCCGACAGAGAAGCCAAGGGTATTTATATCCTAGTTGGGCCCGGGTCATGCCTAGCCCAAGCCCAATGCTCCTGTGAGCCTATAAATACTGGTGACAGAGCACTGGAGAAAGGATCTCTTTTTGGCTTGTATATAGTTACTCTGTTAAAACATAGAGCGAAACTCCATTGTAAAAGGCTTTCCAAGCTCTAATACATCTGTCTTGTGGACTAAGGCCCATTAACACCCCAACCACGTAAAAATCTTGTTTATATCTTATAAATTCCATATCATTAATCTCGCTTACTTTTTATTAATATAGTTTCCGAAAATCTTTGTAAACACCAAGGTACAGTGGGAACCATGGGCCTATGAAATCAAGCTCCAATAAGTTATCATAAATCTAACAAATAAATTTACTAACTTATTAATACCTTGTGACTCCACTAAAGACTTGGAATTACACTCTTGAATTCATAGAACGCTCTATAAAAAATATAGATACGCTATTAATTATCCATTGTTACAACCATAATTGTCACTCAATCCTTTATAGACGGTGTACAATGAGATGGGACTAAAATATCGTTTTACCTCTCATTGTAATTTATCCTTAAAACACTTAGTTCCTTGTAAATGATATTTCTGTAACCTAATTTAATTACTGAAATGAGATCTCTATCATTTAACACCTTGAACCAAACTAAAAGGAAACCATCATTTCACTTCTTCATTAGAAGCTATAGTTGTTCATATCTATGATTAACACTCCCACTCAATTATATTATCAAGTTCCCAAGATGTAAGTATGGGCTAGTCCGTAGGGTAAACAGGGAACGAACAAGTCAAAGAACTCAAATAATACAATCAGTTAGAATACTAACCACTCGAAATTCAGATTGAATTGACCTATGGTCAACTATATGATATGACTAGAATAGATAATAACAGTATGTTTACTTATCCTATCAACTATCAATATCGGTCCAGTCCAATGTAACAAATACATCCGATCTTATCTAGTTTGCTAATGTTCAGGAAAGAACATAAAACCACAATGTGTAAGTAGATCATGTCATAGATTGGCAAGTCAGTGTAAATCCTGTGCACTGACTAATCTTAGGACTAACTTATTTTGAACATATAATTATATTTATATTCCACTGTGATTACGTCACTATAAATACGATTAGATATATGCTTGAGATTTAATAAAAGTTTATATTAAACAAATAATCATGAAAATAAAACATGTGAGAAAAGTGATTGACCAAATCAAAAAAATGATTTCTATTCTTTTATTGATAATAAAGGAGATTACAAAGAAATTGAGTTTTAATTAGGGCATAAAACCCCAACACAGTATTGTATAGTGTTGACGCGGTTTTTCGCCAACAGTAGATTAAGAAATAAAATAGGCATATTAGTGCTAAATTATAAATTCTAATGAAATAATAAAACCTCTCACGATACCCCGAGTTATTGAGAGAGAAAAGCAATAACATTGTCTCGTGGACAGAACGAGAAGCAACATGGGAGTTGGAAGAGGACATGAGAGAAAGATACCCCGAGAAATTTGGTAAGAAAGAATTTCGGAACGAAATTCCTTTTAAGGAAGGTATATTGTAGCGCACCATTTTTTTTTTATTTTATTAACTTTTTTCTTTGTTTTATTTAATTATAAAGTGTGATGAGTTTTTTTTTATATATTGTTTGAATTGTTGTTTTATGTGAATTATGAATTAATTGATTTATCTGGAATAATTGTGTAACATGTTTGTTTTATTATTAGTGTTATATTTTATTAAGTGTGACAAATTATGTGATTAGAATATGTTACTTTATTTTATCTAATTGAGTGTGTGTGCTGAAATTGGTATGTGTGTGTGTGTGAATGTGTTTTAATATTATTTGTTTTTTTTTAAAGCAGAATAAAAAAATGGAAAAGGGTAGCATGAATCTAGACTTAATGTGAGTCTTGAACATTTTTCCTTTTATTAAGAAAAGAAAAGAAAATAAATATAAGTTGTCATCTTGTAGGAAAAGATGACAAGGCTTATCTTTGATTTGGTTCACATTAGGATAAAGGTTTAGATGAGGTGTAAGGACATGAAATGGTGGGATTTAGCTTAATTTGTGGGATAGGAATTTAGCTTTTCACACTGGAATCCTCTTCTTAGCATTTGGTCACTAGAGGACATAAATAGGAGAACTTAGGAGCCTTGGGAACCTTTTTGTTGACTTCCGAAATTGGGAGAAGAAGGAGAGAGACAGAGCTCGTGGGAGAAAGGAGGAGGAAGAAGAAGGGGATTTCGAGAGCCTAGGGTATATGTTCTAATGTTCATGCCTTCTTTTCATCTATTCTCTTCATCTTAAGTTCTAAGCAATAGATTTTCTCTTTGGGTTTTGACTTAACCTAGGTCTTGAGGTGCCAAAGGATTGATCAATTCTTGTGTGTCTTTAACCACTATCAAGGAGGTAATGGAGAATCCTAGACTTTTGCTATTACCATGATGGTTTATTGTAAATCTTGTTTATGGTTTTTGATGTATTGGGAATTGTCTATGGTTTATTTCTATGCATTTAGATTGTTCCTCATGTTTTTATTTTATTTTATTTAACACTCATTGAAATATGCTAAGGATTCTTGTTGTGGGCCTTGGTAGGTGGTTTTATTTCCTTTTATCATGTATGTTTCAGCTAGGGTATGCCTTAGTAACCATGATCTTGTTGCATGCTCTTGTTATAAACCTAATGTATTATTTTCTCAAAGGGCACGGAAAATTGATGATATAATTTTGTAAATGGTGCTATGGATGTTTCGACCTTGTGTGTATGAACTAAGATGGTTTGATTAATTGATTTCATGCTAATGGTAATATTAAAATACTGAAAAGAGGTGTAGAAACATGTTAGGGTCCATGTGGATGTGAATGAGATTTTTGGTATTTTATGTTTATGTCATCTGGGTTTCGGTCTATAGGGAAATTATCAATGCATATTGGTCATATTTCTTATTTTCTTTGATGTCTCCTACACTCATTAGAAACATTCTAGGTGTTATCCAGATTTCCGGATAGCGTTTAGATTGATGACTTCGGGGAAGCAGAATTATCGATGTCTTTCACGGTAGGTGACCAGAGCTCGCGGATGGACAGAAAGGCTTCGCCTCCCCTGTTTGATATCCGGATTACTCTTCCAAGCAAGCACAACACGGAAACTCGTTGACTCTCCCGGACTCCCGAAGGATACCCCTCGGGGAGGCCCCTTCCAGGAGAGGCCCTTCGAGTGGTCTCCGCGGAAACAGTTCCGTGCCTCGCACAGAACAAAACCGAACTGTCGAGTCCGGGAGAAGGCATATTTGGAATGATATCCGTCTGACACAGGATCCCGCCTGACACGCCCGTCAGGACAAAGCCGCACACATCCCAGCACGCCTAAAGGTACCTTTTCGCCTACTGTTCCGCTGACAACTTGGAAAAGACGGCTGACTTTGTGTGTTCCCCATACTTTCACGTAAATATACCCACATAGAGTCTTGTAGCCATGCGACTACAGTAATTGTATCCCCTATTTATGGCTGGTGTAATTAAGACTCATGTACGTGAAGGAAAACCCTAATCCAAAACCCTAGCTATAAAGGCCTCTTGATTTTACAAGAAGAGGGGGGACCGAGAGATCACATAGCAAAAACTCTACAAAAATCTCTCTAGCTTCATCTTCTTCAAGAGAACCCGAGAGAAACATTGGGAGTGTGTGAAGTTCTTATGCACCAGCCATCTTATTGTAACCTTTTCCAAGTATAATAACATCGACTCGTGGACTAGGGCTTGTTAACGCCTGAACCACGTAAAAACACTGTTTGTTTAGTTACATTTCAGTATTTCTACAGTTCTTATCTTTTTATTATTCTGTTAGTTATTCGTTTCCGAAAAACTCGGTAAACACTAGGTTATTCGATTAATTGAGAATTTATCTTAAGTCTTTTATAAATGTTAATTTGATGATACATGAATGTTATAGTATTAGTTTGAGAAGCATGATGTAAAGACCAGTTTCATGATTAAATATGCTTGCTGATTTTGTGTATAGTTGGTGAGAAATTTTGTGAAATAATGATTTGCATGCATAAGTGATCTTCCAAGTGCTATGATGATTTTATGAAATTAAAAGGGTAATTTAATTGACATTAAAATGATAATTTTACTCAAATTAGTACCTACCGTTTTTTTCATATATTTTATGAAGAAAATATAAGTTTTAATTCCAAGTTTATGATTTTTAAGTGTTTAATATGTTGCTGGAAGTTTTGGGTAAATGAAATGAATTCTGTGTGTTTGTTGAAATAAATTAATACCCTAAATTATGTATATATTAAAATGATATTTTTAAATGTAACCATGAATTTTCACATTTTTTAATAAGTATGGTTTTCTTTATTTTAATTAAGAAAATGTTGGGTTAACTTCACTTGTGACTTTTAAACAAATAAATAGTTGCTGAAAGTTTAGATTAATAAATTAAAAATAATTATTTTGTTTAACCTACATGAGTTTACACTACATAAATTAAGTCTTAATTAATACAAGCTAAAATATATTTTTTCCACACTTAAAATTATATTTTCTCACACAAATCTTGTATTTTTGTTAACTTAAAATAAAATATCATTTTCTAAAAGAAACATGATATTTACAAGTACCTTTAGATAATTTCAAGTTTTGTTATTTCTCTATACAATTTAAAATGGAATTATTATTTTTTAAAGTGGCTAAATAATTTATTTTTACACAATAAAAATAATGCCTTAAGAAGTTTAATTAACTTAGATATTTAAAAGAAATAAATAATAGTGAGGAAATTATGTTGCTAAATCTTTATTTGAAAAAGATAGAAATAAGCATGTAGGAATTGTCGTTTTTAACGTCACTTTTTAACAACCCTCCCACGTATCCATGTCGCATGCAAATGCACTTTTAAGTTAAAAAATATGCCTATTATTCAACCATATAATTTTTACTTGAAAATCTTGCATGGATATAGGTAGAATTTGCATTATTCTTTTGTGATTCTATGTGGAAAATGTGCATGTTTGTAAATTATGTGTAAATTGCACCATGTGTGCATGGCTCATGAACACATGGGGTATATGTGTTGGGCACAAGTAATCTCATGTGATGCTAAAGAATACTATTTGATTATGATTATAGACTCGTTGTGATGTTTGTTCCATTTTTTCTTTGCTCAGACCTGAGGTAAAATGTTAGATGGAACCTTTTGTTTATGCTATGAACAGTAAGATTGGTTTGAATGAGGATATATGCTATGTATCACGAAGTACCATGTGATATGAAGTATGAAATACTATTTTGAGATGATGTGATGAATTTGATGAATCATGTATTTCCTTTTGTGTTGATTTGACTGGATTGCATGCGTTTTGTATGTTGTATGAAAAAACAATGGTTGTTAGCGTGTTGAACACAACACAATAAAGGTGTTACTAAGGATATAAAGACGTAACCTGAGTTACTAAGGTACGATGTAACTCATAGGGCAGACGTGCTGAGGTTATTCAAGGACCAGAGCCTCCTGTCTACCTCAAGATGTGACATGGACAAGAGAGGGGGCCATGCTCACAAGGATGTGATGATGATGCTTAAATATGTTAATGATATATGATGCATGATAATGATGTATGATGTATGATGATGATGTTTATGTATGATGTATGATGATAACGTTTATGTATGATGATGACGTTCCGTACGATGTATGACGATGTATGGATAAAATGTTATATGAGTCTTACGATATGATTATGCCTTTGTTGTATTTTCTTTGTTTGGTGTTTGTGCTTCCTTACTAGGCTTTTAGCTCACCCCCTTACTTTCCCCTTTTAGGTAATAAATAGGGTTTCTCTTTGGGGCGCGTGATGATGTGAGGAGTTCCGATGTTAGAGTGTGTATAGCATGAAGGTATCCTATGGGCGAGTAAACGATCCACTTAAACGCCAATTTTTAAGGAACGATGTTATGTTTTATTTTGATTTCAAAACTCATCAGTGGGACTTGAACTATATTTATTTTTAAACGTTGCATGAGAACTCTTATTTTTATTTTAAATTATTTGCCCCAACTTGCATGTTTTAGCAAGGCCCCACTGGATTTTCATATGTTAAGTGATTTTCAATAAATAAGTTTATGAGGTTGATGACCTATTACAAAGTATTAGTCTAGGGCGTTTTACTAATGGTCATTCCCTTCCCTGTCCATTATTCATGATATTTATATAAGAATTTTATGGACAAGTTTGGGTAATCGCATGAATTAATAAGGTATACATTTAATACAGATTATTCCCATTTACATTGAGGTATGATTTGATAACAGATTAGAATATACTCCTGCTATCTCAGATAATAAATGATAAATATGCGATACAACCTGGGCATTAATGAGAGTATAAGGAGCCTTCGAATCTCTTGGGATCCTTCAGTGTGCGCTCTATCCAGGTTTCCATGAGCTAAATATCTCACCCTAGCTCGTGTTCAAAGTCTATCTGAACCCTAGCTCGCAGTAAACTCAGAGCGCCCAAAGTTGGATCTGGTCATTACAAGTCTCGAACTCAATTGTTATCCTGAGTGGCGGTCTGATAATAACCTATGTATCATGTACGAACTGGACTGAGTCTCAAGTTGCTCACATCATCGTTAACCAAATATCCAACTTGGCTATTTTTCCATATAGTCATTTGCCAACTATACCTGAGCTGAGTAATTGAACTCGTGCTAATTTTAGGGTACAACATTTGCCCCCAAGCTCCTGCTTGTGCTTGATGTCGTCACTTTCTGACATGCACAGTTGGGGCTTTTAGGCTACTTCCATGTAAAATCGTGCCTGCCCACTACTCAAGTACTGGTGTAATGACCAAACTATTTCTAAGACCTTGGACCATTAAAACTACTAGACTTAGTACTACTTTGAAGAAAACATACATAAGAAATAATAATAACTTTATTAAAATTCCAAAGTAAATATTACAAAATAGAATGTAAAATATGGTATGGTACCCATCATTTAAAACATAAAAATATTGTTTGATAAAACATAAAACATAAACTTTAAATACTAATTGCGGAATTACATCAAAACATAATTTAGAAGACTAATATAAACTTCATCCTCGATCGACACGCAGTCCACTCAGTCCGTTCATCCTTAACACACATGCCAAGCTTCCAAGAATCCTTCCGCCCTCCATATTTAATTTCTTGCATCACACTAAAAATAAATGAATGAGCCTAATGCCCAGCAAGGAAAACCTACTAAAAACATACATCATATACATGAGCATAAAACTATATCATATACTATAAAACATAATACTATCTAAAACATACATAATAAATCATAAGCATACACTAAAAACATATGACTATAAAAACATATATCATAAACATAAACATATGAACATATGACTATAAAAACATATATCATAAACATAAACATATGAACATATGACTATAAATATGTATACCATATAGGAATACACTATTAATGGCCATTAAGACATGTGATAAACCATCTACGTCTCCTGTCTAATATCTGAGGTAGGTTAGATCACATGATAGTATATGATAACCCATCTAGGTCCCCTGTCTAATATCTGAGGTAGGGTAGATCATATGATAGTATATGATAACCCATCTAGGTCTCCTGTCTAATATCTGAGGTAGGGTAAATCATAAATATAAACATAAAAATGATAAACACTAGGCCACTAAGCAACTATGAGCCCCAGATAAACATAACATAGTGTACTATAGCATAAACATATTATACATAAACATACACATAAGCATATAGAAACTATCCTATTTTCCTTACCAACACCGGGATAATTGAGAACAAATGCGGGACATGGAACACTCCTAAAACCAACAATAAAAATGGTGAGTATTTCTAAAGAGTAAAGAATAAATGTGGAAACTAAACCTTCAAGACGAAACTTACCAAGAAAGATCTTTAAGTTTCAAGAGCCTAATCAAAACCAATATCACAAGTTAGGATCTGAATAAAAGAACTAAAGAAACTAAAGAGTTTTAAAGGATTGAACTTAAAGAATAACAGTACCTTAGTTGACCTTATGGACTGGTCTAACTCCAATACCGAAATATACTAAACCTCACCTCCCAAGTGTTTGGTAAAGCTTAAGAATAGTAAAGCTTTTTCTTTCCCAACCTAAGTGTATCACTCTTATGTTCTCACTAGCACCTTGGAGTATGATCACAGCTGAAGAGTAAGTGAAAGGGCTGGGTACTAGGTCCTATTTATAGAGTTTGAGGAGTGAAATTATCCTATTAAAAAAAACACTTAAATCCTTAAATAAACATGATTATGACAAGTTTCATGCTCTTAGTGGTTCTGGAGGTTCTAGAGTTTCTAGATCTTTCTTCCATTTAAAAAAAAAATACTTAATTTCATTCTAACTATAATCCAAATTTATATTTAAATAAAATAGAATCCTAACTTCTAACTTCATGAATCTCGTAAATCTAAACTCACCTGTAGTAAAATCAACATAACTAGAGCTATAGAACTCCAATTTATACCATCTTTATACCGTACAAAAACTAATTCAATTATCTACAACTTTCTAGAAATACTATTTTTCAAAATTCATAATATAACTAGGTCAAAAATAGGTCAGACGTTACAATACCCTAAAAGTTACGAAAAATCTATTTAATTATCTAAATAGCATCCTAATCCAAAAATAAACAAGATTGTGACAAATGTCATGCTCCTAATGGTCTTGGAAGATTCTAGAGCTTTCTTGAACTTTCTTTTATTTAAACTATAATTAAATCCTTAAATAAACATCCACACGACAAGTGTCATGATCTTATTAATTCTATCTAAACCTTATAGTATAATAAATAACATCTTTATAATCAGCTATATTAATCAAACATTATGTTATAATTAATATTCTTAAACTATAGGTTAAACTTATAAAATCTATGAAATTCTGTTTTTAGTAATTACCAAATTAATTAGACCATTTGAATTAATTAAAGTGAAGAATGGTAATTAACTGTTTACACAGATTCCAGTTCTGTCGGGACAGAATCCGATCTTGTCACGATAGAAACTGAACACAATAAAAAGACAGTGCAAAAAAATAAAGAACACAACGAATTTTTACAAGGTTCAGAAACCCTTTCGGATAACCTACTCCTTGGGGCCACGCCCAAAGAATAAAACCAATCAATAAAGAATCACAAGTACAAAATATTGACTTAAACAAAATAAGACTCCCTCTTGAGATTTGCCGCAACTTTGTTGTACTTGTCTTCACTAATCTGATTTTGATTGAAACGCTCAACCACTTGAACTCCCTTCCATGGCCAGTGAGTGCTTGCATCCTCCCGACGCAAGGCTTGTAAAAATCTTCTCCCGAAGACTATAAACGTTGTGTTCAAATTACACTGTGTATTCACTCATGAACATGGTATAAACTCACCACTAAAAACTAAACACACATATTTCTACAAGATCACGTGAATACTTATGATCTTGAATACAAAGAGGAACTCTCACAAATATTACAATAATGCTCACGAATAATGCACCAAAGAGTTCACTTTTCTCACTGCCTTTAGAGCCCTATTTATAGAGTCCTTTTTCGTGCTCATAAAGGCTGAGAAAGAATTCTTCTAATAAAGGCAAGAATAATTGAAGATATTCTTGATTGATGAAGAGTTGCCTTTTTTAGAAGATGCTGATCCGACAGATACGATTTTGGTGGGGACAGCCCAGACCTGTGTCGGATCAAACAACAAGCTCAAAAAGGAAACAACAATTAATGACATTAAGGAACCTGTTTCCTGTTTTTAATTCTTGAGCTGCACGAAAGTATATAAGCAAATAAACTATAAACAACTTTCGGTAAGTACCGAATATTTGCAATATAAATCTTCCCTTTATAAACAAAATGGGACAATATAAGCTAAATAAGGAAGCTCACAATCATCCAAAATTCACAAAATGGGAAAGTGAATTTCCGAAAATTATAATAAAGGGAAACAAACAATTTCGAAAATTATAATAAATGGAAACAACTAATTCTGAAAATTATAATAAAGGGAAACAACCAATTTATCTTTTAAGAAAAAGATATTTCTATAAAATGCCAATTATAGGATTTACATTCTCCCCCTTTGGCAATTTTATAGACAAAGAATATCTATTTTTAAAAGATCCCTGCAAAACACACGTAAGTGCTCAAAAACATAAGAGTCGCAAAATGACTCCCCCTGCGAAAGATAACCAAAGCACAAGATAAAACTATTAATAAGAAATAGCAGGTCAGTCAACATAACAAATAGAGTTACTCTCTCTCCCCCTCATTGTCTGAAAAAATGCCAAAGAACAAGTAAATGAAACCAAAAGAAAGACACATTAAGTGTTCTTTTACAACTAACAAAATTAAAATAAAAATAGATCAAAGGTACTGAGATCATCATGGGGCAGGAGAGTTGGATGCATTGAGAATGGCCAATGAAGCAAGAATTTGGTGCTGAGTCTCCTCCATGAGAGAGAACCGACCAGAAAGACTTGTAATTCCTGTCTGGACAGCATCAAGATCAGTCGAGACAGCATGAGTGTCAGTCACAACATTGCCAGAACCAAGACCAGCCAGATTAATTCCTTTGACTTTGCGAGCTGTGGACGGAGCATGATCATCTTTGACAGTATAGGTGGGACCAACCAAAGGAGAAGTCAAGGTCTCATGGGACTTCTTCAAAGGACGTTGAGAGTCCAAAAGTTTGTAAATGACCCGTGGAAACATCAAGTGTTGCCCCTTGCGTTTAGCACCACTTAAAGACATGGTTTGGTCAAAAATAACAGCTGCAAGATCTATGGCGACTCCAGTACCAATTTTGAACAATAGAAAGGCCATGTCTTGAGTGATGGTGGAGGAATGTGTGGTAGGCATCCAATTAAACATGGAAAATTTGAAAAGAGCACCATAATAATGAGTGAGATCCGTGACTCGAAGAGAGGTGCTCGGTTCCCACACCATAGCTTGAACAACCAATTAAGACAAAACTTGGTCCTTTGCAAATTCAACAGAATCATCAATCTCAGCAGGGATGAGATTGAGGGCCTTAGAAATTTCAGATGGACTAAACTTATACCAATGTCCCCTAACATACACTTTATGGAACTTAAAAGAAGATTGGTCTAATAACTCATCATTCAAATTTGCATAAAATTCTTTAACAACCCGAGGCGCAAACCCATCAAACCCAGACAAGGATCGCAACCAACCTCTTTCCTCTAAAGTAAGTAATACCCCAAAAACACAATGAGGAGCAAAAAGAAAATTCCGCTCACAATAAAATGACGATGGTCATAAAATTGCATGTTCTTCTCATTATCATTAAAACAGAATGTAAGAGAATGGGCTTTGAAAGAACCTGAGGTACGGACAGGAGCACCTTTCTGCTTAGCAAGTTTGGAAGACAATTTGGGAAATGCCAATGGAGTGGTGCCTTTTGGGTCAGATGCAACAGGAGAGGCTTCAGATGAGTCTTCTTCAGATTCAGTCTCCTCAGCCAAATCATCAAGAGGAACTTCAGGATTTGGCTCGGTCAAAGAAGGGTCCAACTCAGGCTAAGAGTCTTCCGTCTCGGGAGAGACATCCTCCAATGAGGTGCACGGTGAAGGGTTGATTTTGGCCTTTAATTTAAAATGAGATAAAGGAGATGAATCAGAGATGGAGCTGGTACCTTTAGGTTGAGCCACTTTGGCCTTTTTCCCTTTCTTTGTTCCAACATCTTTGGTCTTACGTTTGCCCTTTGCCTTGGGTGTCAACACATCAGGAGATAGTGAGGATTCAGAGTCATGATCAGATGGATCAGACATAGCTTCAGTTGAAATTGATTTGGACTGACTAGTTGCCAAGGTCGGTTTGGCTTTTATTTGACCTTCGCGAGAGGCGAGTGAAACCGCCGAGGCTGGGATTGGCTCAGCATCCAAATTCGGGAACGTAACTCCTTTGCTAGAAGCTCCAAGAACAAAAGAACCTATACGACTCGTAAGATCAAGAACCTTCTTTCTTGCTGTGGTTTTAGATCGACAGCTTGGAGTAGGAGAGACAGCAGGGATAGATGCTGGGACTGGAGGAGTGGCAGTGGGAACAGATTCAGGAAGTGTCTCCTGCTGAGACTTCACGGACTTGGAAGATGAACCACGGCCTCAAGTCTTCATGGCTGCTAAGAGAGAAACAAGTGAAACACACAAAGAAAGAAACCCTAAACACTTCGGTTATATGTGAGAGATTCAACAAGAAAACACTCATTATAAAACAACCAAAGTGAATCCGAATATATAAAGTATTCGGTGCACAAATGAGGCAAGTTTAAATATGGATAACCAAAAATGGATAACCGGATTTTAAGTGATAAGTGCCAAAATATCTCCTTTTTAAAACAAATTCTTTCACACCTCAAAATAGGAAATTTTTTGAATATTTTTAGAATATATTGAGATAAAACAAATAAATTGCATCAAATAATTTTTTTTTAAAAATACACGGTACTAAACAGATTTTATTTTTCAATTTTTTTATATTTTATTTTATTACAAAATTGCCGAAAATATAGTGTAAAATGCCATACCATATGTGTCCATGTAAATGCCAAGTCCTGTTAAGAAGAAATAGGATAACCATATTTTTCACAAATTAGAGAAATGAGTTATAATTCAAATACTAAGAGACCATAATTTGAAAAATATACCAATCACAAAACATATTTGAATCAATTCATTATATGGATGAGTCTTACAACCATCTTACACAGTCTAGTCAACAGGCATGTGTGTGTGCATGTGTAATCAATTTGGCATTTTTTTTGGCCTTTTAAAGCTAGGGTCATTGCCCATATTTGGCGATTTTAGCCTTTTTCAAATTGTAACCATAATGGAGGCTATAACTCTTATACTGATGATAGCCCTTTACGCTGGTAGAGTATCCTCCAATATAATTGCTAATTACCTGGTGCCAACTTACTCAGTGTCGGCTTTCACACATCAGTATAGGTAGCTCTTTTCCAAAATAGAGCCTGAAAAAGAAACCGGATTAGGAATGCTCATACAAAGATAATGATTTGATCAAATATAAATTGGATGGTCTATAATTTTTCAAATATAGTTTTTTATTCCAACAAAGTATAAGACTTATAACGATCATTTTCTAAAATACAAAAAATATGCTCATCAAATTTCTTCCAACCAAGACAAGAGATTTACGCAAACACATATGCAAGGCAAGATAATCAATTTATTGGCAATTTCAAATAAAACAAACCCCTAAGGACTTCCTAAGGGAATCAAATCTGACCGTGTCTAAAGCTTTAGTAAAAATATCTGCAATTTGTTTGTTTGTCTCAACATATTCTAAAATCAATGAATTGTTTTCAACAAGTTCCCTAATAAAATGATGACGAATGTCAATATGTTTGGTGCGAGAGTGCTGAACATGATTTTTGGAGATATTAATAGCACTTGTATTATCACAAAAAATGGTTAGAGTTTTAATATCAAACCCATAGTCTGCCATCATTTATTTCATCCACAAAAGTTGAGTACAATAGCTTCCAACAGCAATGTACTCAGCTTCGGCTGTTGACAAGGAGATAGAGTTTTGTTTTTTACTATGCCAGGAGAGCAAATTGTTTCCTAAGTAAAAACAACCACCACTTGTACTTTTGCGATCATCAGTGTTTCCTGCCCAATCTGCATCACTATAACACACAAGGTTAGAATTTGTTTCTTTGGAGTACCAAATGCCTAAATCAAGAGTATTATTGATGTAACAAATAATTCTTTTTACAGAAGTCACATGAGACTCCATGGGGTTCCCTTGGAAACGAGCGCACACTCCAACACTGTAACTGATGTCAGGGCAACTTGCAGTTAAGTCAAAGAGACTCCCAATCATACTCCTGTAAAGAGTTGGGTCAACTTTCTTCCCATTTTCATCTTTAGATAATTTGACTATAGTACCCATTGGAGTTTTGGCAGGTTTAGATGCGTCGAGTCCAAATCTTTTCACTAGACTTCTTGCATACTTGCTTTGTGAAATGAAAATTCCTTCATCTGACTGCTTCACTTGAAGTCCTAGGAAGAAATTGAGTTCTCCTACCATGCTCATCTCAAACTCTTCCTGCATTTGCTTCACAAATTCCTGCACTAGAGAATCATTAGTAGAACCAAACACTATATCATCAACATAGATTTGTGCTATCATAATATTTTGAGCAACATTTTTGATAAAAAGAGTTTTGTCTACTCCCCCTCTCTTGTACCCCTTTGAGACCAAAAAATGAGTTAGTCTCTCATACCAAGCCCGTGGGGCTTGTTTCAGCCCATACAAAGCTTTTTGCAATTTAAAAGCATGATTAGGATTGTAAGGATCCTCAAATCCTTTGGGCTATTCAACATAAGCTTCTTCATTCAAAAATCCATTTAAAAAGGCGGATTTTACATCTATTTGGAATAATTTAAAACCAAGAACACATGAAATAGCTAGTAATAATCTTATAGATTCAAGTCTTGCAACAGGGGCAAATGTCTCATCAAAATCAATTCCTTCAACTTGAGTGTACCCCTATGCAACTAGTCTAGCTTTATTTCTTATTATGGTCCCAAATTCATCAGATTTATTTTTAAATATCCACTTTGTACCTATAACATTGGTATGACTCGGTCTAGGGACAAGAATCCATACCTCATTCCTTGTGAATTGAGCTAACTCTTCTTGCATAGCATTGATCCATGATTCATCATTTAAGGCCTCCTTCACATTTTTTGGTTCCAAAGTGGAAGTAAAACAAAAAAATTGAACCAAATTTACATACCTCTTTTGAGTGACCATACTCTCTTTAAGATTTCCCAAAATAAGGTCAGAAGGGTGATTATTTTTTACTCTGGTTGATGGTTCTTTTTGAACGGAGTCAGAGGAAGTAACTGGATTTTCCTTCTCTGTTTGCCCAGTTGTTGTTTTGACAGAATCAGCATTTGATATGTCAGCAGTGGCTGTTGTCCCCTCTAAAGGCTGTGATGTCAGATCCACCATTTTTTTATGATGTTGAACATCAATGAGCCTGTCAATTTCCTCGTCATGGGAGTACTCAGAATTTTTTTTTAAATCATCTACAACCACATTAGCTGATTCCATATTAGTTTGGGTTCTCATATTATAGACACGATAAGCCCTACTATTGGTGGAATAACCAAGAAAAACTCCCATATCACTTTTGGCATCAAATTTTCCCAGATTCTCACGATCTCTAAGAATATAACATAGACACCCAAAAACATGAAAGTAATTAACATTGGGTTTTCTACCTTTCCAGATTTCATAAGGAGTTTTGTTTGTACCTGGACACAGAAAAACATGATTAATTATGTAACAAGCTGTATTAATTGCTTCTGCCCACAATTTCTTTGTGAGTTTTTTGCTATTAAGCATAACTCTGGCCATTTCCTGCAAGGTACGATTTTTCCATTCCACTACCCCATTTTGTTCAGGGGTTTTGGGAGCAGAAAATTCATGCAAAATTCCAAAATATTTACAATATTCATCATAAACAGAATTTTCAAACTCCTTACCATGGTCACTCCTTATTCGTACAATTTTTCCAATGTTACAATTTTTTTCAACTCTCAATGTAGTACATAGAGTTTGAAAAGCTTCAAAAGTATTTGATTTTTCTCTTAAGAAATCTACCAAAGTAAATCTAGAAAAATCATCCACACATACAAAAATGTATCTCTTACCATTAATACTTTCAACTTGTATAGGACCCATGAGATCCATATGCAATAATTCTAACACATTTGAAGTATTAATATCAGATAATGCTTTATGGGAAATTTTCAATTGTTTTCCCAATTGGCATGATTCACACTTACCAAGCGACTCTTTACCTAGCATGGGTATACCACAGATGAGACCTGCATTAGCAATCTTTTTCAAGTTTTTGAAATTTATATGACCAAGTTTTTCATGCCACAAGTCAGTAATATTAAAACTTGATGAAGATGCATGACATGTGAATTTTTGTGTGAGAGTGTAACAATTATCCAAAGAACGAGAACCTTTGAGAACAATATCACCATTTTGATTTAAAACATTACACTCATCATGTGAAAAATTAACATAAAAACCTTGGTCACAAATTTGACTTATGCTAATTAAGTTAGCTTTCAACCCATCAACAAGAAGCACATTTTTCAGTTTCGGTAACCCTTCAATGTTTAGAGTACCTTTACCTAAAATATTTCCTGTCATTCTATCCCCAAATGTTACTACTCCAGACTTCAAGGATTTGAAGTTGGTAAGTATGTTGGCATTACCTGTCATATGTCTTGAACAACCGCTATCAAAGTACCATGAACTAGATGCATGCATTTTATGACAGGTAAAAGTAGCCAAGCAAACAGAGTTAACTTTCTTGACCCATATTGTTTTTGATTTTGAATTTCTTTTGGTCAAGAATTGATTCATACTACCAAAGTGTTTAACATAATTCTTTTTGAACAAGTTTAACAGAGAAAAACACTTAGGTCTTATGTGTCCTTTCATCCCACAAAAATGACAAACTGGTACAAAATGTTCAATGTTTCTTTTTGGAGAAATTTTCTTTAGTTATAGATCTGTTGCAATAGATGACAACTTTGTGCTCTCAACAGAGTGACTTGTTCATGCAAAACAATTAGTTGGCACAACAGACGGATAATTCATAGATTTTACAAAAACCATTTTTCTTGAGGACTCAGATCCATTAGTTCCTAATCCACTGTAATCACCAACCTTTTTTCCTACAGAAAGAATATCATCCAATATTCCAGATCTAGGATTAAGCATTTTGACACCTTTTTGCAAAAAATCAATTTCTTTATTCAAAGAATTAATTTCATCCTTTTTGGAAGCAATAATCATCTCAAGTTCTTCAATTTTTTCAACAAATTTTTTATTATTGCTAGCCATTAGACGATTCTCAGAACACACTTTGAGCCATTGATTATACACTGTTTTATAAGACTCTTTCAATGACTCCTTATCTAAGTCAGAATCATTAGAATCAATGTCCGAATTCTCATTATTCTGAACAGAATTATTAAGGCATAACACATCCTTGTAATCAACTGAAGAGAAAACCATACCTTTGTGAACATAGGTTAAGGCAACACTATTTTCCTCCTCATCACTTTGTTCAGAGTCTTGATCACTCCATGTGGCTGTCATGACTTTCTTTTTCTTTAAGGTATTTGCACACTCAGATTGAATGTGTCCAATTCCTTCACATTCCCTGCACTGAATACCCTTTTTATTAGTCTCAAAGGGTTTAGAAAAATTACCTTTTGGGTTTTTGGATATGGCCTTTTTGTTTCCCAACTTCTTTATGTATTTTTGGAAATTTTTTGTCAACAGAGCCATCTCATCTTCCTCATCATCCGAACTTTCCTTCTTTTCTTTTGAAGATTTCAAGGCAATAGATTTTTCCTTGATTTCCTCTGTCTTACCTTTTTGTCTAATTTGTTGGTTTAGTTCAAAGTGAACCCATCAATTCCTCTACTTTTATTTTGTCCAGATCTTTTGCTTCTTCAATTGCAGTTAGCTTTGTCTGAAACCTGTCAGCGAGAACTCTAACAATTTTTCGAACCAAAACATTCTCTTCAAGTTTCTCACCAAGAGTAAAATAATCATTAGCAATATCTGACAATTTCTCATAAAATTCAGTGAGTGTTTCATTTTCATTCATTTTCAAATTTTCAAATTTTGTTGTGAGCATAACAAGCCTAGAACGCTTGACATCAGCAGTTCCTTCAAATTGAGTTTGAAGAATTTGCCAAGCATCTTTGGCCGAAACACATGAAGAAATCAATTTAATGTAACCTTCACCGACACCATTAAAAATAGCATGTAATGCTTTATTGTTATAACTGGACAGTTTATCTTCAGAATCAGTCCAATCAAGTTCAGATTTCACCTTAGG
The DNA here is from genome assembly GCF_963169125.1 of Humulus lupulus. Lineage (NCBI taxonomy): Eukaryota > Viridiplantae > Streptophyta > Magnoliopsida > Rosales > Cannabaceae > Humulus > Humulus lupulus. The sequence goes on along the minus strand of NC_084797.1, from coordinate 157,149,422 downwards.
TATATCATCGCTTTCTGCTGGAGGAGTCCAACCACTTAAAACAGCTCTCCAAGCCTTTTCATCTTGAGTTTTGATGAAGGCTCTCATTCTAACTTTCCAATATAGATAGTTCGAATCGTTGAGTAAAGGGGGGCAAGTTATGGAACCTCCTTCTGTGAAAAAAGACATTGCAAGAACAAGAACAAAAAATGAAATAAACCAAGATCACACTCAAAAATGAGTGGCCCGCTCTGATACCAACTGAAATTCCGTTTTTAGTAATTACCAAATTAATTAAACCATTTGAATTAATTAAAGTGCGGAATGGTAATTAACTGTTTACACATATTCCAGTTCTGTCGAGACAGAATCAGAACTTGTCACCACAGAAACTGAACACAATAAAAAGACAGTGCAAAAAAATAAAGAACACAATGAATTTTTACAAGGTTCAGAAACCCTTTCGGATAACCTACTCCTTGGGGCCACACCCAGAGAATAAAACCAATCAATAAAGAATCACAAGTACAAAATATTGACTTAAACAAAACAAGACTCCCTCTTGAGATTTGCCACAACTTTGTTGTACTTGTCTTCACTAATCTGATTTTGATTGAAACGCTCAACCACTTGAACTCCCTTCCATGGCCAGCGAGTGCTTGCATCCTCCCAACGCAAGGCTTGTAAAAATCTTCTCCCGAAGACTATAAACGTTGTGTTCAAATTACACTGTGTATTCACTCATGAACATGGTATAAACTCACCACTAAAAACTAAACACACATATTTCTACAAGATCACGTGAATACTTATGATCTTGAATACAAAGAGGAACTCTCACAAATATTACAATAATGCTCACGAATAATGCACCAAAGAGTTCACTTTTCTCACTGCCTTTAGAGCCCTATTTATAGAGTCCTTTTTCGTGCTCATAAAGGTTGAGAAAGAATTCTTCTAATAAAGGCAAGAATAATTGAAGATATTCTTGATTGATGAAGAGTTGCCTTTTTTAGAAGATGTTGATCCGACAGATACGATTTTGGTGGGGACAGCCCAGACCTGTGTCGGATCAAACAACAAGCTCAAAAAGGAAACAACAATTAATGACATTAAGGAACCTGTTTCCTGTTTTTAATTCTTGAGCTGCACGAAAGTATATAAGCAAATAAACTATAAACAACTTTGGGTAAGTACCGAATATTTGCAATATAAATCTTCCCTTTATAAACAAAATGGGACAATATAAGCGAAATAAGGAAGCTCACAATCATCCAAAATTCACAAAATGGGAAAGAGAATTTCCGAAAATTATAATAAAGGGAAACAAACAATTCCGAAAATTATAATAAATGGAAACAACTAATTCCGAAAATTATAATAAAGGGAAACAACCAATTTATCTTTTAAGAAAAAGATATTTCTATAAAAATGCCAATTATAGGATTTACAATCTCCCCCTTTGGCAATTTTATAGACAAAGAATATCTATTTTTAAAAGATCCCTGCAAAACACACGTAAGTGCTAAAAAACATAAGAGTCACAAAATGACTCCCCCTCGAAAGATAAGAGTTGCTGCCAGTTGTAGGCTAATTTGGTTCAACCCTAACCAACTCGTTAGCTGCCACCTCACTAACCCAAACCTAAACACAACCCTCCTCCAGTGTGTGGACCATTTGGTGGTACGCTATTCCACAACTACCCCAAAGTTACCATCATAGTTGACAATACTCTTCATTTTAGGTCCACCATTGTTGAGGAGTATGGGATGAACCATAGGACCTGGCCTTCCCTACGTTAGGGTGTGTATGCCCCTAGTTTTAGGCAGTATGTAGATGAGTCCTGCTCCGAGGAAGGACCTGAACCCCCTAGCATCTAGGAGGTCATAATTTTAGATTCTCCCCTACCTCCATTAATCCAAGAGTTAGAGGTTGTGCCTAGCCCTGTCAATAGCCCCAAGTTGATCTCAATAGATTCCTCCCCTAGATCGGAGGGTAAGGTTCTTGTTCTTCTTCTTGTGTTTATAATACTTTTGAATAATTACTTCTGTAAACTAAATCCTCTGCTCGCCCTTTTTCAAGTGAAGAGATGGAGCTGCGGAGCCCCAGATTTGAGGGGTGCTTTTAAGGCTAGTGGGACCGGAGCTAGCCATGTAGTGAAGAGACCTAGGGTGACAAAGAAAATAGCTCTGAAGACTGGGGGCACCTCCGAGCCTCCGACTAAAGATAAGGGTGCCAGCTCCATCCGGGAGCTGCCACAAAACAAACTTCCCCCAACTCCAATAACAATGGTCACAGTTCAGCAAGCTCCTCCACCTCCTCCTCAACACATACCTCCCTGAAATCCTCAAGTGATCCAAAGAGAGGCTCATACTGTCCAGATTCCAGGCATGCCACTCGACCTGGACAATATCCCCGAGGATTTTTGGGGTATTGTGTACGAGACGACAAGCCACATGGTCGATTATACCTACAAAGTCCACACCAGAGACTTAAGGGCTATAAAGGAGACATCCTCAAATCTGCCATGGGGATGAACCTCACTGTGATTCCCCCTCACTCTCCTAACTTTTTCCTTTTCTTTACTTAATTTTTTTTTTATAAACTATTCTTGACTTGCTTCATTCTTATACAGTCTATCCTGGCCCAATTTCGAGGAATTGCTCGAGTTAAAGCGAGGGACGAACAACTCCGAGCTTCCTTGGGCGCCGCTCAAGAGGGAAAACAGGCCGCCAATGCTGCCCTGGTTTCTTCCCAGGAGGGTGAGCGGTCTGAAAAAGCTGCCATGTTTGCCTCCGAGGATCAGGTCGTGTAGGAGAGCGGTCGCTTGGATCAGCTTCAGGCCAAAAATGAAGAACTTAAGAAGAAGTTCATCGAGGTCGAGGCTAAGGATAGGGAGGAAGCTACAGATTCATCGACTCAAATGGAGGAGATGCTTTACCGTTGTTGGGCCTTCAACTAGGATAGAAACTTCTCTTTCATGCAGCCCGAGCTGTGGGACCCATATATTGCTCGGTTCAAGATTTAGTTCTCACGGGAACCATTGGAGACCGGCGAAGCTTTGGAAGCTGCTGAGGGGGATGGCGAGGAGGTGACTTATCTGGAGCGAGCTATCGGAGCTCAGTGACTTTTATTTTTCACCCTTTTTACTATTATTTTTTTTAAAAGCTTTTGTAACAGTCCCTTGGGACCAAAACAATTGCCTTCGGGCTTTGGTCGACGTTTTTCCTCCTCGAGATGACAATATATTTTTTACTATTCATCTAACTTATGATCTATTTGCATTCCCATTAGTCTATTATTTTCTCATGTTTAGGAATCCTTAGATTCTTGTACAATTGAAATTTTAGGGGTTGACTTTAGATCGCGATAGATTTTATCATTGTCTTAGTTGTATCCTAAGATTTTGCTCGCTTATTTGCGTCATTCCTGTTAAGAATCAAGCCTTGGACCTGGTTATATCCAGAGTTTTAATAAGCTTAGTAGCTTTATACTTGTTAGGAATCAGACCTCGGACATGGTTATATCCATGGTTTTATTGAATTTTCAAACTTAGTTCCCTTTTTGAAAATTTGAGCTTTAAAAAGTCATTGAATAATCAATTTCTCCAAAATCTAAGTTGAAAATTCTTATCCGAATAAGCCAAACTCTCTTAAAAACTCTCCTCGGTTATTTTCCCCCCAAGCAACTAGAACGTATAAACGTTCTTGGTTGCTTTTACAAAGCGAGCTCGTGATAACAAACATGATAAAATTGGTTATTTAATAATCCAACTGTTATTAAACTGAAATGGCTTTTATAAATAAGCCTTACATAAACAGTAACTCGGAAACATTAAAGACAATAAACTATTGATAATACTTTTTTTAAGTGTAGAGCATTCCAGGTTCGTGGGACTATTCTCCACTTAATCAGGCTAGCTTGAAAGTTCCTTCACGTAGAACCTCTACGATCTGATATGCTCCTTCCCAATTCAGCCCTAACACACTGTCCTTGGGATCTTTGTTTGGCAAAAATAACCTTCGGAGAACCATATCATCTTCGTTCCATTCAAATTTCTTGTTTCCCCTGAGCAAGTTGTAGAATGGTAGACACTTGTCTGTAGATTTTGAAACGAAATGGTTTAGAGCTGCCACCTTTCCAGTTAGGCTTTGTACTTCCTTACACGACCTAGGCGAAGGCATTTCTAACAACTACCTGATTTTTTCGGATTCGCCTCTATCCCCCTTGTGTTAACTATAAACCCCAGAAACTTTCACGGCGCAACTCTGAAAGTGCACTTCTATGGATTCAACTTCATGTCGTACTTCCTCAATATGCCAAAACATTCCTCCAGGTCGGATACTGTAGAGTCCAAGAATTTTACTTAGCTAGATAGATAGATAGTAGTAGTAGTAGTAGCTAGTATCAGTTATAGTATGTGTATTACTGTGGATTTTGGTTCAAGTCAGGACTTATTTGAACACTCGTAGCAATACTTGTAGATTTTATAAGTTTATACTATAGTATAAGAATATTAATTATAACATAAGGTTTGATTAATATAGCTGATTATAGAGATGATATTTATTGTACTATAAGGTTTAGATAGAACTAATAAGATCATGACGCTTGTCATGTGCATTGAGAAATTAAGTATTTTTGAGGAATAGTTTTATAAGAGAAATATTTGAAAACCCCAGAATCTGCCAGCAGCTTTAAAATCGTTATATGACTCAGTCAAAGATGTTTAATCAATTCAAATTAGGCTAAAAAAGTGCAATTACGTGTATAGTATTTTAGCGTATGCCAATATATCGCAGCTCTAGGGGCAATACATCGCCACACGGGGAATACGAAAAGCATGTAACTTCGCACGAACACATCGACGAGCCTCGTGAATATAAGCCCAGGCAATATATCGCCTACCATGGGAGATATATCGACTCTAGGGCAAGTTTTTTAAATGTTTTTGAAACCGAGCTCATTTTATTCCTTAACCTCTTGATAAGCCTCTAAATCTTTTGACCGAGTCTTAAGCCTATGCTGAACGAATATTCAAATGTTTTTCAATTAAAATTCATTATTTTTATTCAAGCTAAAAGAAGATTCTTTCATTCTTGAACTCTATAAATAGGACCTAGTACCCATCCATTTCTTTCATTCTTCAAGCTGAGTTCAGAGCCTTCAAGCTGCTAGGTTTACTTTAGAGTGTTAAACACTTGGGTTAGGGTTATAAGCTTTATCATCTTAAGCTTATTAAACACTTGGGAAGTAAGGTTAATAGTGTGTTTTTCGATATCAAGGTGTAGTTCGGTTCTAGTGCATTCAAAGGTATTCCTATTCCTAGTTCATTGTAGAATCCAAGAACCTTAGCTAGTTAGATAGTAGTAGTAATAGTAATAGCTAGTAGTAGTTGTAGTATGTTTATTATTGTGGATTTTGGTTCAAGCCGGGACTTAGTTGGACACTCGTAGCAACACTTGTAGATTTTATAAGTTTAACCTATATTTTAAGAATATTAATTATAACCTAAGGTTTGATTAATATGACTGAATATGGAGATGATATTTATTATACTATAAGGTTTAGATAGACCCAGTAAGATAATAACACTTGTCATATGTATGTTTAATGAGAAATTAAGTATTTTTGAGGAATAGTTTATTAAGAATAATATTTGAAAATCCTAGAGTCTGCCAGTAGCTTTGGAATCGTTAAAGGACTTAGTCAAGGCTGTTTACTCAATTCAAATTAGGCTGAAAAAGTGTAGTTACGTGTATAATATTTCAGCGTATGCCGATATATCGCAGCTCTAAGGGCGATATATCGCCACACAGGGATACAAAAAACACGTAACTTCGCACGACCACCTCGACGAGCCTCGGGAATATGAGCCTAGGCGATATATCGGCTCTAGGGCTGCATTTTCAAATGATTTTGAAACCGAGCTCATTTTAATCCTTAACCTCTTGATAAGTCCAAAATCTTTTGACCGAGCCTTCAGCATTTGCTGAACGATTATTCAAATGTTTTTCAATTAAAAAGCCATTATTTTATTCAAGATAAATGAAGATCTTTTCATTCTTGAACTCTATAAATAGGACCTAGTACCCAGCCATTTCTTCATTCTTCAAGTTGAGTTCAGAGCCTACAAGCTGCTAGGATTACTTTAGAGTGTTAAACACTTGGGTTGGGGTTATAAGCTTTATCATTATAAGCTTATCAAACACTTGGGAAGTAAGATTTAATGTGTATTTCGGTTTTGAGGTGTAGTTCGGGTATAGCAATTTCAAAGGTATTCTTATTCTTAGTTCCTTTCTGTATTGTTTCATTAGTTCTTATAGTTTTTCTCTACTCAAATCCTAACTCTGTATTCTTTATTCTTGATTAGGCATCTAAGTTCTTTGAACTTGAGGTTCTTGTTGGAGTGTTCCAAAATCCCGACCTTGTTCTCATCATCATGGTATTTTGGTAAGGAAAAATAGGATAGTTTTATATGTGCTATGTAAAAGTGTTATGATTATGCTATAGTATGATTTTATGTGTTATGATATATGCATGTTTTGGGGCTTATAGTTGTTATATAACAAACCCTAACACTTTTATGTTTTGGGCTTATAGTTGTTATATAGCAAACCCCAACATTTTTATGTTTTTGGGGCTTATAGTTGCATAACTAGCAAACCTCATTGTAGTTTGAGGCTTATAGTTTCTTAGTTAGCAAACCCCAATAGTTACCATGTAAATGGGTTAGAATTATGATATATGTTCATAGTTTATGTGTATGATTATGTTTCATGCTTGTAGTAGATTTTCCTTGCTGGGCATTAGGCTCATTCCTTGTTGTTTTATATGTGCAGGAAAATAGTTATGGCGGCGGGAAGGTTCTTGGCAGCTTGGGAATGTGTATTGAGGGAGAATGGAATCGGTGGACTGCGTGAACGATTCGAGGATGAAGTTGTTTCTAGTTACTTAAAATTATGCTTTACATGTATTTTCCACACTTTGTTTTGTAACGAATTTTAAGATTTAAAGTTATGATTATTTTAATATTTTCAAAACAATGGGATCCCATATCCTAAATGAATTTTCATCTTAAGATTAGTGCATGTAGTTATTAATGATCCAAAGTCTAGAATAAGTTGGGTCGTTACATTCATTTTTGTATGTTTCAATAGTTTCTTATAGTTTCCTTTACTCAAATCCTTACTCAATATTTTCCATTCTTGGTTAGGTATTTAAGTTCTTTTAGCTTAAGATTTATTGTTGGTAAGTTTCTTCTTGGTGGTTTAGTTCATTCCTTTTCATCTCTTTTCTTTAGAATACTCACATTCTTCTTGATTGGTTTTAGGAGTGTTCTAAAATCCTGTCCTTGTTCTCACATCCCGGTATTGGTAAGGAAAATAGGATAGTTTCTATATGCTTATGTGTTATGTTATGATATTTTTATGTTATAATACATTATGTTATGTTTTTATCTAGGGCTCATAGTTGCTTAGTTTGCAAGCCCTAATGTTTATCATGTTTAGAGTTATGATATACCCTACCTCTGATATTAGACAGGGGACCTAGATGGGTTATCATATACTATCATGTGATCTAACCTACCTCAGATATTAGACAGGGGATGTAGATGGTTTATCACATGTCATAATGGCCATTAATAGTGTAGTCCTATATGGTATACGTCTTTATAGTCATATGTTCATATGTTTATGTTTATGCTTATGTTTTATGCTTTTAGTAGATTTTCCTTGCTGGGCATTGGGCTCATTCCTTTATTTTATATGTGTAGGAAAATAATTTGGCGGCAGAAAGATTCTTGGCAGCTTTGGATTGTGTATTGAGGAAGAATGGATTCGGTGGACTACGTGAACGATTCGAGGACGACATTGTTTCAGTCTTTTTATTATGTTTCTATGTATTTTTCTGCACTTGATTTTGTAACGAATTTATTTAATGTTTAAGTTATGTTTTATTTTTTTAAAATAATGGGATCCCATATCATACCCCGACTTTTATGTATTTCAACACTTATTTTATAGTTTTTAATAAAGTTATGAATGTTTTCTTAAGAATAATGTCTATGTATAAGTAGTTTTAATGGTCCAAAGTCTAGAACTAGTTGGGTCATTACAGTTGGTATCAGAGCAATGGTTCATTCGCATGAATTTCTCCTCGATACACACACTCAAGCTCTAAATCTAACCTCCAAGTAAGTGTTTATGAGTATAGTTATTATGTATATATGTATAGCTAACGATTTTAGCCTTTATGTTTTCAGTTAAGAATGAACTGAGCATTAACTTATGAGGATATCCGAGCCATTAAGGCCTTAAAAAGAATTAGAGAACCAAGAAACACCGTAGGAGTGCTAGAAAGAATCACTCGGAGACTACTTTTGTTCCATAGGAAGATAGGTCACCTCCAAGAATCTAAGCAGATCATGATAAGATCAACGAAGCAATACATTTTAGTAATTAGACTTTTTAGAGATTATCCTACTGTGATTGCAGCCTAAGAAGAAATTTGGGAGACGATAGATGACGAAGATGAATTGCCGGTAGCTATGAGATATTATTTTCTCATACTTAGGTTCACTTCAAAAATGGAATTTCAATTTACAAATGAGCAAAAACATAGAATTTTTACGAATCTTCCTCGAGGGAATTTTGAGGCACAAGACAATGATGACTATGAAGAAATAGATGACGATATGTTAGATGAAAGATCGGATGTAGAAGATCTTGATTTTTAGAATAGATTAGTTTCTTATTTATTTTATTTATTCGCATTTGTGATTGTAAATAGTGAAAACTTTTTTTTCCAAATTAATATCATTGTTATTTTGTTAACATGTATGAGTTTGTATTTCTTTTGCAATCATAATAAATAATAAATTTAATAAATAATGACTAAGTTCAGTGAGGGTGGACCCAAATCAATGAACCGAGTTCTCTATATTGAGAGTTAGGGGGCCATAGTAGTGGGAACGATTTTACTGATCCCAGCCCTCCCTCAATATGGTTAACTTTGGGACAAAGATGAGTTTCGAGCCTGAGAATTAAGTCATATATGATAATTAGAAACAGACTTAGAAAATAATAAAGATGGCTTTTTTTTTTTTTCTAAGTATAGAAACCCACTCTAATAATAAAGAAGACTTATATAATTTTCATAAGAAATCATAATTAATAGGTCTGAGTTATGTTTGTTTAGATTAAGTTTTCTCCTTAAAGCTTATTAGGGTAAAGTTCTAACATGTTTTATCAACTGTTAGAACTCTGCTAAGATGTCACTTCAAAGATCTGCTCGCACCAATGGAAATGCCTCCAACGCTGCTCTTGAGAGCAATAAAGCCCCTCCAGTTTGCAGAAGGGGAGTACGTGCTACTGCCAGTCACAATGCGCCGCCGCCGCCGGTTGACAACACTGCGAAAATAGCCAGACTGCGACAACAAGTTGAGGAATTACTACAACAACAGCGACAACAGTCTCATCCTCAGACTCAACCTCCACCTCCACCACAGCCTCAGCAAATGGCCCCAGCACCCCAACAAGTTGGTCCATATGGGGGATGGCCAGTGGCGAACTATGCCCCATATCCAGCTAAACACATGGAGTCAGTTTATGAGCGGTTTCGTAAGCAACACGCTTCAAACTTTGAATGTACTACAGACCCCTTCGAGGTAGAAGAATGGCTCAGAAATGTGGAGCCAATCCTAACGCATATGAATCTTGGCAACCCGGATCGCATAGCTTGTGTTTCATCTTTGCTCAAGAAATATGCTAGAATATGGTGCGACTTAGTTCAGCAGACTTGTGATGTTGCCACCATGACTTGGACCTAATTTGTGGAGCTGTTCCACAAAAATTACTACAATTCGGCAGTCATCGCTTCAAGAGTTTAGGAGTTTACTGGCCTGAAGCAAGGGAGTTTATCAGTGGCAGAATATGCTTAGCAGTTCGACCGATTAGCTAAGTTCGCATCAGAAATGGTTCCAACTGACTTTCTGAGGGTGACCAAGTTCTTTAGAGGACTTCGACCGAATATTGAGCTAGGGGTTAAGCTAGCAAACCCAGGAAATATTACCTATGCCGATGTTCTAGAGACGGTAATAGAAGTAGAAAGGCTGCAGGCTAATGTTAGTAAAGAGGAGGCCAGTAAGCCTGAGCCTAAACAGCAGAATCAACCTCAGACTAGTCAGAACAACAACCATAACAACAACAGCAATTAGTCCAGCTACAACAATAACGGTCAGAAAAGAAGGCATCCTGACAATAAGCAGTCCGATAGCGATAAAAGGGCACAGACGAACAATGGAAGCAGTAGGTCGGGTTATGTAGAATACCCACAATGTGCTAAGTGATAGAAGAAACATCCTGGTGAATGTCGGGCAAACACCAAGGGATGTTACAACTGTGGTTAGGAAGGACACCGGAAGAAAAATTGTCCCCAGCTTAAGCCAGAGGGGAAAAAGGAAAACAAAATGGTTCCAGCCAGGGTTTTTGCCTTAACCCAAGGAGAATATGATGCTAGTAATAAAGTGGTTACAGGTCAGGTTTCTATCCTTAATAATATATGTTCTGTATTATTTGATTCGGGAGCCACTCATTTGTATATCTCGTTAGGAATGATAGAAAAACTAGACAAACCTTGTGAAAGATTTAGAACTAGGTTTGTAACAGAGTTGCCTTCGGGCAAAGTAGTTCTATCATCACAAATAGTATGAGGCGCACTGATCAATATTGAAGACGTAGAACTAGACGGAGACCTAATAGAACTGGAGATCAAAGACTTTAATGTGATTTTAGGTATGGAGTGGCTAGCAAGGCATGGCGCAACCATCGTCTGTAAATGCAAGAAAGTGCCATTCGAGACTCCTGACGGCCAGAGACTGTGCTTCATGGGACAAGTGTCAGGACTACGCACACCGTTAATATCATCTCTCAAAGCTCAAAGAATGATAGAAAAAAGATGTCAAGCATACTTAGCCAGTGTCACAGATGTGGTAAAGGAAACACCACTTATGGTTGGAGACGTTCGCATTGTGAATGAATTCCCAGAACTATTTCCCGATGACTTGCCAGGGTTGCCGCCGACTCGGGAAATTGACTTCACGATCGAATTAGTACCGGGCACCGAGCCTATCTCCATGGCACTATACCGGATGGCACCTACAGAACTCAAGGAGTTAAAGATGCAGCTACAAGAACTCCTAGACTTGGGTTTCCTTAGACCAAGCCATTCGCCATGGGGAGCACCGATGTTATTTGTGAAGAAAAAGGACGAAAGCATGCAGATGTGTATAGATTACCGCGAGCTGAATATGGTGATGATTAAGAATAAGTACCCGCTATCCTAGATTGACGACTTGTTTGATCAACTTTGAGGTACGACCGTGTTTTCAAAGATTGATCTATGGCCTGGGTATCATCAGCTCAAGGAGCGGGAAGAAGATATTCCTAAGTCAATTTTTAGGACTCGTTATGGGCATTACGAGTTCTTAGTTATGTATTTTGATCTTACCAATGCTCCAATCACGTTTATGGATTTAATGAATAGGGACTTCAAGGACTATTTGGATAAATTCATCGTAGTGTTCATCGATGACATCTTAGTATACTCAAAGGATGAAGTCGAGTACAAGGAACATTTGAGGTTGATCTTATTGCAACTAAAGAAGCATCAACTCTACACCAGGTTCAAGAAATGCAAGTTTTGGCTTTCGCAAGTGGCGTTCCTCAGGCACATTATATCCAAGGACAGAGTTGCAGTAGACCCATCCAACGTAGAGGTTGTGAAGGATTGGCCAACACCAAAGAACGCGTCAAAAGTAAGAAGCTTTCTGGGATTAGCAGGTAATTATCAGAGGTTTGTAGAGGGCTTTTCTACGATAGTGTTGACGGTGAAATCTCGTCAACGAAATTAGGTCGGAAATCTCAAAGGTAAATGTGGCGATCTTTAGATAAAAACTTAGAATGAACTTATCGAAGGATAAACATAGATGAACAATGGAGTGAAAAATGTGTATTGGTCAATAGCCTCTGCATACAATGTTCCAACCCCTTTTCTAGAGGGGTGATCATCTATTTATATTGGAGCTCTAATGGCTCCTTTATACATAATGGTCCCTCAGGACAAAATAGTACATGAGTACACTGTCATGATAGCAGTACAGATGGTAGTGGTGTTGGAAGAGTGGTGGTCTTCTCTAGTACATGTCAGGGGCTTGCAAAAGTGCTCTTGTCTTAGTACCATACTATGCCCCCACCACTTGTCAGGTACTGACCTCATAAGCGTGCTGAGGGAGTCCTGGCCATGTACCATTCTTGTACTGCCACTACCAGCCTGGTGTGGACACCGTACCAACCGTATTCTAACTCTCCTTTCTCCATGGTCACCACATGGACACCCCTAAGGACGAGGCTGGTGTGTGAGAGGAGGCTACTACGAGGACTAGGGCATGACTGTTGCGTATGGCATCTTGGGGGCCGCGAGATGCTTGCCTCCTGGTGGTGTCTCGAGGCGCGCGGGGAGCTGGACGCGCGGGGCACTGGGCACTGGGCACACGAGGAGCTGGGCGCGCGAGCACACGGGCGCGCGAGGCACCTGGGGCACGCAGGACGCTTAGGCTCTATACTAGTGTCCAAGGTGGAATGGTCATTTTGAGCAGGGTCATTTGGACTTCAAACATGGTTGCTTTGGACCTTCCAAGGACCTTAGGCATGGGATGTGGGTTCTTTATCGGTGTTGAATTTTGAGCATCCACACTTGCCCCCCAGTCTAGGAGAGGACCTTTAGGTGCTCTGTTAGACTCTTCTTTTTGTTTTTTTTTTGTATTTATCATGCTTGAGGTCCTTTGGAGCCCACGCGAAAGGGGGTTCGATAGGTCTCTCTTTGGTGCACCTTGATCGTATCTATAAGGATATATTGACCCCTTGGGTTCTAGTTATCCTTTTATATATTTTTGCGCGCGCTTATTATATCTTGCGAGAAGCGCCCTTCTCGTCATTAGGCATAGTACTATTTTTGCAAGCGTCTTCTTTGAGACCCTTTTTGCAAGCGTCTTCTTTGAGACCTTTTTTGGAAGCGTCTACTTTGAGACCCTTTTTGCTAGCGTCTACTTTTGAGACCATTTTTGCAAGCGTCTACTTTGGAGACCCTTTTTTCAAGCGTCTATTTTTGGAGACCCTTTTCTCAATCGTCTACTTTTGAGACCCTTTTCTCAAGCGTCTACTTTGGAGACCCTTTTCTCAAGCGTCTATTTTTTAGGTGATCTCCCCTCGGGTCGGGACTTTCATGGCTAGATGGTCTTCGTTCAATTTCAAACTTGGTCAAGGACCCCTCTAGCACGACGCCCCCTTCTATATGGAATCTTCAGACGTATTGGTAGTAGGGCAACTGGAGGAAGGTTCGCTTTCTTCCACATAGAAGTTCTTATGGCCCTCTTCCACACGTATGTACTTCTGTGCTCTCTCTCGAAGTCATCCAAATTCGAAACTTCTCTTTTGAGCATGTTACCCCACAACTTTCTTCCTGGACGAACTCCAGCTGTAATAGCCATCTTGTGCTCCGCTTTGGTTAAACCTCCCACCTTTGTTGCTTCTATACTGGACCTATGGATGTAGTCCTTCAGACTTTCATTCTCACCTTGTTTTATGTTAACAAGGCTGGTAATTGGCATGATGTAATCACAGGCTGCATGGTGTTGCTGAAGAAATTCATCAGAGAATTGTTGCCCTGACTCGATTGTTCCTGGCCTTAACCTCTTGAACCACTTGTACGCCACTCCTTTAAGCGTAACGACAGAGCAATGACACTTTGCCCTGTTGTTGACCCCTCTTAACCTCATCAATTTATTGAAGGAGTCTAAGTGATATTTTGAGTCTGTAGTTCCCTCGTACGTAGTCATGCAAGGCTCTCTGAAGCCAGTGGGCATTGGCTCAGCTTGAATCTCCTTTGTGAAGGGTGAATCACGGTCAAATTCTTCGTTATCCATGTGCCACCCAAGTGCAGTGGTCACTACTACAAAAATTACATGATAAGTCGGTTAAAAACTGACATCTGAATGTTCATAAGTCGGTTGGGAACTGACTTCCCATGCAGTGACTTATGATGTAAAAACATGGTAGGTCAGTTGGCGCCAAACCGACATCTGGTGTAAGACATGGTACGTCGGTGGAAAACCGACATCTGGTGTAAGACATGGTACGTCGGTTGCAAACCGACCTCTAGTGTAAGACATGGTAGGTCGGTTGTACACCGACCTCTGGTGTAAAACATGATATGTCGGTTCACAGCCGACTTATGGTGTAGACATCTATTGTCAGTTTTAGTAGAACCGACTTATGGTGTTTTTTTTCTCTTAAAATGTGTATTATGCCCAAAACAAATCATGTTTTTTTATACAAACAAACTGAACAAAACAAAACATATATCACAATAATATAAAATACTAGAATTTGAACTAAGTATCTAAAATAACGAGTCTTAAGTTAATTACAAAATGACTCACATAAGCATTGTAAACTATAGTTAGGCAACAAAAGTGTGTATATCTTCAAGAAAGTCTAAGTTAACATTGTAAGTATATCTCATTAAAAGTCTAAGTTAACAAAAGTGAGTGGACCTATGTAGTACTCATCAAATCCATGACGCATTGTGCCCATTCTTCACGTACTTCATTGATCTCATCCTTTGTGTAATAGTTCTTCCCGCCACACTAAAATAAAATTCATTGCATGAGTTGAATTAATATATTTAATCTTAAGGTAAAGCTAGAACTTTAATAATGAATATTTTCACTTACATTACTAGTTAGCCATCGCATTGAAAACTCATTTGTCACGAAGTCCTTCATCATCCTCATAACATAGGACCCACATTGTACTGATTGTAATGGTTGACGAGGACACTTAACTGTTCTCCACGCGACTTCCTTAGTTTTTGCATTATTTGTGTGTAAATGTTGAAAGACACTAAATAATAATAACATAAACATTTAGATGTTTTTAATTTTAAATGAATTAAATATTATGCAGTTAATTGGTTAGATTTTTACCGAGAAATGAGAGATTTTATTTCATCTGGTGGAAAATTGTGAAGAGAATCCAGGAAATAGCACAATTGGTGATCAAAATCAATTATTATAAGCATCCAATTCTTTCTAACAAAAACACAAAAATATTTCATTATTAATATTATATATATTCACTAACAAAATACTAAAAGTAAAAAACTTACCCCTTATGATATGGCAACAACCACATCTGACCCGGATTTGAATCAAGCATACGCTTTGATACCCATTCAACTCGCTCTTCTTTAGTGGATCCAACATTTGATAACCAATGGTTTTGACCTATATACTTTCTCGCATCTCCTTCTCTCATCTCAAGTTCGACTAGTTTCATTATTGAAGTTTTTTGTTATCTAACCATTGTGATCATTGGTTTGTTTTATTATAGAATATGATTTTTTTATTTGATCAGATTTATTCTAGATTTAACTTTTTATTTTTCATCTTATTGTGCATATGCCCTTTTGAGTTTTGACCTGACGATAACTCATGTAGTGAGAAAGAATAGCTTTTTGGCATGGGGTTTATACTTTTTTCCATTCTATTTTTTCAGTTTCATTGGTTTCTTTTTACTCACGAAATCTAGCTTTATGTTTGTAGAGATTTGAAATGGAAGCATTGCATTAGATTTGTTAATGCTCGAGGTATATTTCAAATAAGAACTTTGAAAATCTTGCTCTGTTTTGCCTCTTTGAATGTTTCTATTTGGCTTTCTTTATAACATTGAGTGAGTTATAAAATGTACTAGTCGAAGAAGTCAAAAGAAAAAAAGGTCAGGAAAATGAAAATAAAATTCCATATATAATATGCTTAAGAAGTTTTTGTAATATGTTTTTTGTCTTAAAGTAGTTATTCTTATGCCCAGAACCAGACTCTGCTGTTTTTATTTTTAAAATAGACACCAAACTTTGATTTAAAAAAAAAAATCATGATTGTGCTGTATTTGTAATCATGACAGGAGAGTAATAACATATATAGGGAGAGAGAAATAGAAATTGAAGTGCACACATGTGAGAGATCAATGTGTATATATATATATCCAAATATATTAAGATACATATAGAGAAAGAGAGGTTGGTGAGCACGAACATGAGAGATCACTTTTGTAGTCCAATCAACGTCAATAGACTTTGGCCTTGAAGACATGGCATGCAAACATCTTAATTCGAACTAGAATAAAAACTAGAAAAGGTACCGAAGTTGGCTTGAGGAAGTGCCATAGTAGAAACACGCAGCAAGTAAAATGTAGACGTTCAATAATTGTTTGAGATGACTTAGAAGATATAGATTGAAGCTTATATAGAACTAATAGACTCCGATAGGATAGTTAGGCAATAAAGTGTGGCTTTTTTCATGATTTAAATTTAGCAAAAGTAGAAAGGTGTGTCAAGTAAAGATGACTCAAGGTGTGTGTGACATGTGTGGCGTGGTGTGGCGGGGTTGAGTTAATTAGATAAATATGTATTCAAATGGGTAGAATATATAACTGACCCGTGTCCTTAAGAACCACAAAAGAGACAAAAAAATTTCTATTGAAAGAAAGAGATAATCATGATCAAACAATGGCCATTTCACCGGTGATCTTGCCTCGAGGGCTTTGCATTTTGGTGTCTAGTCCCCTCCTCTTTTTGCATAAGGAGTTTTGCAGGTTCTTGGGCTGATCCCTTGCCTTGGTTGTGTCCCTCGGGGGAACCGCAGGGGGTACGTCTCTTACTTCTGACCTCTCCCCATGGAGCTCTTTTCCAAGGCCAGGGGGTGCCTCTTTTGAGGGGACTTCAGCCTCGTTCTTATGACCATCACCTTCCCTCCGCCTTTGCTCCTGGGGACATTTCGTTGGCCTAGGTCCCCCCTGGTACTTTGTCTGGGGGGTTTTACTGGTGGAAAGTTGGGTTCCCTCATCGTCTACGGGGACAGCGCTTTCCCCTTTTTCATGCTCCTTCCCTTTACGCTTAGGGAGGGGTATGCTTGACTTCCCTTGCAGTAGGTCGTTTAAAACCTCCTGCATGTTCTCTATCGTGGTTTCCAGCCTTCGAGTCTTTTTATGCAACTTGTGAATCTCATCCTTGTAGAAGCGAGTCCTTGAGCTAGAAATTACCGAGCGTACCCCGGGACCCTTGCCTGGCCAGTGCATCGAAGGACCGGGGTCCTGGTGACCTGAGCGTGGTGTCAACGGGGGACAGTTAAGTGGATACACTAATGGCTCTGAATGACCTCCGCCGGGCTAGATAGCTAGGGACGATGATTCCCTCTCCTCCCCCGGGGGAAGAGGTTCCTCCGGTCTACCTCCATGCTTAGGTGGAGGGGGGTCTTTCTTGGATGCCCTCCACTCTACTCCATCCCCGCAAACCTCATCATCTTGCATTTGCCGTAGGCGTTTTGAACGTCTTAGCATTTTTCTTTGTTGGTAGTGATGAAAGAACGTTGGCCTGATGCTTGTTCTTCCCACAGACGGCGCCAAACTGTTGACGGTGAAATCTCGTCAACGAAATTAGGTTAGAAATTAGATCAAAACTTAGAATGAACTTATCGAAGGATAAACATAGATGAACAATGGAGTGAAAAATGTGTATTGCTCAATAGCCTCTGCATACAATGAATTTTCCAACCCCTTTTCTGGAGGGGTGATCATCTATTTATATTGGAGCTCTAATGGCTCCTTTGTATATAGTGGTCCCTCAGGAAAAAATAGTACATGAGTACACTGTCATGATAGCAGTACAGATGGTAGAGGTGTTGGAAGAGTGATGGTCTTCTCTAGTACATGTCAGGGGCCTGCAAAAGTGCTCTTGTCTTGGTACCATACTATGCCCCCACCACTTGTTGGGTACTGACCTCATAAGCGTGCTGAGGGAGTCCTGGCCATGTACGATTCTTGTACTGCCACTACCAGCCTGGCGTGGACACCGTATCAACCGTATTCTAACTCTCCTTGCTCCATGGTCACCACGTGGACACCCCTAAGGACGAGGCTAGTGTGTGAGAGGAGGCTACCACGAGGACCAGGGCATGACTATTGCGTGTGGCGTCTTGGGGGCTGCAAGATGCTTGCCTCCTAGTGGTGTCTCGAAGCGCGCGGGGTGCTGGGTGCACGAGGGTCCTGGGGCGCGCGGGACGCTTGGGCTCTATACTAGTGTCCAAGGTGGAATGGTCATTTTGAGCAGGGTCATTTGGACTTCAAACATGGTTGCTTTGGACTTTCCAGGGACCTTAGGCATGGGATGTGGGTTCTTTATCGGTGTTGAATTTTGAGCATCCATAGATAGCCACTCCACTCACCAACCTGACCCGGAAGCAGCAAAGGTTCAACTGGACTGATAAGTGTGAAGAAAGCTTCCAGTTGCTTAAAGATAAGTTATGCTCAGCACCAGTACTCTGTGTACCGACACCCAACAACAAGTTTGTAGTCTACTGCGATGCGTCAAAGCAAGGTTGGGTTGCGTGCTGATGCAGAATGACAAGGTGATAGCCTACGCCTCAAGGCAGCTGAAGGAGTACGAACAACGCTATCCAACTCATGATATGGAGTTGGCAGCGGTGGTATTTGCGTTAAAAATCTGGCGCCATTATCTCTACGGAGAACGGTGTGAGATTTATACGGACCACAAAAGTTTAAAGTACTTCTTCACTTAGAAGGAGCTCAACATGAGGCAGCGCAGGTGGTTAGAGTTAGTGAAGGATTACGACTGCGAAATCCTATACCACCCGGGAAAGGCAAAAGTAGTTGCTGATGTGCTAAGTAGGAAAAATTATGGAAGTATAGCAGCACTAGCCGGAATAGAAAAGCCGCTACAACAAGAGTTGATCAGTGCTGGAATAGAACTAGTCATCGGTAAGACGGCTAACTTGTCAATCCAGTCAAGTCTGTTAGAAGATATACGGATTGGCAAGAGCATGATGACACATCAGTGGCACATATGGATGCAGTTAGAGAAGGCAAGGCCGCAGATTTCTCAATATTAGGTATAGGGTTATTGAGATATAAGTATCGGGTATGCATGCAGAATGATCAAAGGATTAAGATGACGATTTTAGAAGAAGCGCATAGTACCCCATACTCAGTTCATCCAAGATCGACCAAGATGACACATGACATCAAGGCAATATATTGGTGGCCAGGGATGAAGAAGGATATAGCAAAATTTGTGTCTAAATGTTTAGTATGCCAGCAAGTGAAAGCAGAACATCAGCAGTTTGCATGCTTATTGCAACCACTTAGCATTCCAGAATGGAAATGGGATGATATAGCTATGGATTTCGTGACAGGTTTGCCACAAACAAGTAAGCAGCATGATTCGGCTTGGGTAGTAATAGATAGACTAACCAAGTTAGCTCATTTCCTTCCTGTTAAGACTTCATCCACAGTGGATCAATACACAAACATCTATGTCCAAGAAATAGTACGGTTGCATGGAATTCCCAAGACAATAGTGTCCGATAGAGGATCGGTGTTTACATCGAGATTTTGGGGAAGTTTACAGCAAGCCATGGGTACTAAGTTAATTCTTAGTACGACATTTCATCCTCAGACCGATGGTCAGTCCGAGCGTACAATATAGATTTTAGAAGATATGTTGTGCGCTTGTGTACTTGATTTCGGATGATCGTGGAATAAGTGCCAACCACTGATAGAGTTCTTCTACAACAATAGCTACCAGTTAATGATCGGGATGGCACCTTATGAGTTACTTTATGGAAGAAGGTGCAGGTCACCGTTTCATTGGGACGAGGTAGGAGAAAGGCAGCTCCTCGGTCTCGAAGCTGTTAGAAAAGCTTAGGAACGCTGATTAGAAAGCATATGCTCGCTACTCAAAGCCGTCAGAAAAACTATGCGGATGCCAAGCAGCGTGATTTGGAATTCAAAGTCGGGGATCAAGTCTTCCTTAAGATATCTCCTATGAAAGGTGTGAAGCGATTTGGGAAGAAATGCAAGATTAGTCCCCATTTTATAGGTCCTTTTGAGATATTGGACAAAGTAGGAGCAGTTTCATATAGATTAGCCCTACCACTAGCTCTAACAAATAGCCACAATGTGTTCCACATCTCGATATTGCGTAGATATGTGTCAAACCCATCTCATGTCGTCAAGTATGATACGATAGCACTCCAGAAAGACTTGAGTTATGAGGAACGACCAATTAGCATCCTTATGAGGAAAGACTTGGGTTATTGTCCCTACAAGTCTGAGCTTGGTTAGGTGGGACATTCCCATTGTCACATACGATAGACAGACCTCTCCCATGTTGAGTGTAACTAACATCCTTGTTCCGAGTTGGATACCTTCATTGTGAGTTTAAATGATCGTGCAGGTTGGGCTGTGGATCATACTACAGACTTTGTGCTGAGCTCAGATAATTCTTCAGGTTGCTTTCAGACCTGCCTCCACGCTAGCTCTCTGTCTAGTAACTTCCATTTGCAAAACTTACGGCCCACGGTTGAGAATGAGGACTTGGATTCTTATTACGTGCCCGTGGGGCGTAGGTATCTATCGATGGGGGATGATTTCTCTAACTGTTCCCACAATCTGAAGCATCTTGTTGTGGGTGTGGTGGTGTAGGATGTTTAATCGGTGATTGCAGATGCCTTACTGGTGAGGTTATCCTCGTTCCATCAGGACAAACCAAATTAGCCCGCCTCGGCTTTACTCCAATGTTTCGAGTTCTCTATGCCTGGGGTTCTGATCGTGGCACATGAGGATTTGCTGGAACATTTTGTCTCCATGAACTTGTCCCAGCCCGCCCTGGCGGGTAGTTGTGGGCACTCCTGGGAATCTACGAAGAAGGCACAGAGCTGGGAGTCACAGTTCAGACCGACCAACTGACATGTTGGTGATGACCCTCGTGACTGCTAGTGGGCTGAGCACTCCAGTGGCTTCACTCTAAAGACACAGAGCTCAAAGGGGCGGTTCTGACAGAGTGACTAGGTTTAGACCGATTATTCCTGTGGGTCTTATGAGACCCACTTTGCCTCTTTTCAACATTAATATCGGTTGCAAGAGGGGGTAACCGAGTCAAGACCTCCTCGTTTTTCATGTGTTTCCCTAGTGAGATGGCTTATTAATTGGGGATTCTCCATCTCGACGGTGGTCAAATTCCCCAGATTCGGATTTGGTGGGAGTGATGTTGAACTCCCATTGTCGTCCTAACCCATCGATTGCTTTCCGGGATGCTGTGGAACGTCTGGGCCTCTTTTAGTGGGAATAGCGGTATGACGGTCCTCCTGCCAACCAGGTTGTTCCATGTCATTTTCATGCATCGATCGAGTGAGCGCCATGATGAATGTCGACTGAAACTTTCGAAGCACTAATTTGCCCTCGATGAAAGCACCAAACTGTTGACACTGTTTTTTGCCAATAGTATATTAAGAAATCAAATAGGCAAATTAGTGCTAAATTATAAACCGTAATGAAATAATAAAAACTCTCTCAAACACACAACTTTTACGTGGTTCGGTGTTTAAAATCCACCTAGTCCATGAGACAATGTTATTGCTTTTCACTCTTAATTTTTGCAAAGTTTTAGTGATACAAAAATGGTCGTCCCCTTCCCTGTCCATTATTCCTGATATTTATAGAGGAATTTTATGGACAGGTTTGGGTAATCACGTGAATTAATAAGGTATACATTTAATACAAATTATTCCCATTTACATTGGGATATGATTTGATAACAGATTGGAATATACTCCTGCTATCTCGGATAATAAATGATAAATATGCGATACTGCTTGGGCATTAATGAGCGTATAAGGAGCCTTCAAATCTCTTGGGATCCTTCAGTGTGCGCTCTATCTAGGTTTCCACGAGCTGAATATCTCACCCTAGCTCGTGTTCAAAGTCCATCTGAACCCTAGCTCCCAGTAAACTCAGAGCGCCCAAAGTTGGATCTAGTCATTATAAGTCTCGAACTCAATTGTCATCCTAACAGGCGATCTGATAATAACCTGTGTATCATGTACAAACAGGAGTGAGTTTCGAGCTTCTCACATCATCGTTAACCAAATATCTTACTTTTCCACATATTCATCTGCCAGCTCTACTCGAGCTAAGTAATTTAACTCGTGCTAAATTTAGGGTACAACATAAAGAGCGCCCTAATTCTATCCTTTTATAAAAAAAGTCTCTCAACTCATAGTAATTAGAAGAATAACACTTTAAGGAAAAACTCAGTGGGGCCTTGATAAAACATGCAAATTGGGCGAATTGGGCCCAATAGTTGAAAAAAAATAATGTGCCTTTATGCAATTTTCAAAAAATGAAATAAAATTTTAAGTCCCACTAACGTAATTGAAATAAAAATCATAACATAAGTTCTTTTATTCTTGGCACTCATCTTGATCGTTGTTCGTTCATAAGACACCCCACGCCATATATACTCAGACGTCAAAACTCCCCACATCACTGCGCGTGCCAAGGAGAGACCCTATTTCTTACCTAAAAGAGGAAAAGTAAGCGGTTGAGCTAAAAACCCAGTAAGGAAGTACAACAAATACAACAATATCAAAGAAAACATATGAAGAGCATGTATCATAACTTAGGGAAAAAAATATCATCTTCATACTCGTAGTTTATAAACGTAATCGTAATCATAGTCATACATCACAATCACACATCATAATCATACTATTTGTGATCATGGCACCCCTACTGTCCATGTGACATCTTAAGGACCTTAACTAATGGAATTCCTTTGGAACTCAGTTCCTTGATTCCTTTTTTCGATGATATGCTCCGGCTGCTCATCGTAACTCAGGTCAAGCTTCAGCTATAACGACTCATAAATTAGAACATAAGAGGGATCTGACACGTACTTACACAACATTGAGATATGAAAGACATTATGCTTTTCAGCTAGCGCTAGGGGCAGTGTTGAACAATACGCAACTTGCCCAACCCTGTCCAAAATCTCAAATGGGCCTATAAATCTCGGGCTCAATTTCCCTATCTTCCCAAATTGCATAACACCTTTCATTGACGAGACTCTCAAGAATACAAACTCACCAATTGAAAACTCGATGTCTCTTCTCTTAAGTTCGGCGTAGCTCTTTTGCCTACTTTGAGTGGTAATCATCCTTTGGCGAATTTTCTCAATCGCCTCGCTGGCATCCCTAACCACCTCGGGCCTAAAATTTTCTTCTCCCCAACCTCATCCCAGTGCAAGGGAAATCTACATTTGCGCCCATAAGGCATCTCATAGGGATCCATCCTAATAGTGGACTGATAGCTATTATTATTATAGTCGTGATATATCAGAATACGCTGATATTTTAAACACATTTTTGCACACTTTCAGCACACTTGAAGTTTGATAAAGTTTCCCATTACCTCTCTTGCTAGCACTCAAGGACCCAAAACAATGGCCACCACATTTGATCAAACTCCTAAGATTTTTTAATATACCACAAAAGAAGAGAAAAACAATATGCTCTTAGATTCAAGAAGAAGAAGTGAAAACTAACAAAATCATCATGAATCAAGTACCTACCCTAGGGATTTCGAACTCTAATCCCCTTCTTCTTCCTTCTTCTTTTCCTCTTCTCCTAGCGTCACGAGCCCTTCTCTGCTCCTTCTCTCTCTAGGTTTCGGCAGCCACCACAAATGAGTTTCCAAACCTCACTTGTTTCCCCTTCTTAACCTAGCCGAACCCCTTGAATCAGTTGCCCAAAATTAAGCCTCAATCTTCCCTTAATTCCCTCTACCCAATCTACGTGATTTCCATCTATGACCTTATTGATTTTTGTACAAAATGGAAACTCTCCCTATGCACTCACACTATCCTTGACCGAAACCATCACCCTCTCTCTTTCTATACTCGGCCAAAGAAGGATTTTCACATTCCATTAATTAAATTCTAACTTTCCCGAAATTGCTACAAATCATTACCAATTAATTTTCTCATTTCTTATTTTAATTAAATAAATAAACAAATAAATAAAATTGGGAAAACACATGGTAGTCTATTGCATGCTCACCATGCATACCATGCACATACACATGCACACACACAAGTGCTCAAGTACATCTCTACTAACCATTCACCTTGGTGCACATAACCAAAACTCATGAACATACAAATTTAAATAATTAAATAAAATAATTAACAAATTAAATTCACATAATTTCTACCAAGCAATTCAAAAAATTGAAAATAAATTTCTAACACGTTATAATAAAATAAAGCACACAAATTTATTAAAATAAAAAAAATTGGTGCGCTAGAATATACCCTCTTTAAAAGGAATTTCGTCCTGAAATTCTTTCTTACCAAATAACTCAGGGTCTCTTTCTCTCATGTCTTCCTCCAGCTCCCATGTTGCCTCTTTTTCCATGTTATTCTTCCACTTGACCTTAACTAATGGAATTCCTTTGTATCTCAGTTCCTTGATTCATTTTTTCGATGATACGCTCTGGCTGCTCATTGCAACTTAGGTCAAGCTTCAGCTGTAACAACTCATAAATTAGAACATAAGAGGGATCTGACATGTACTTACACAACATCGAGATATGAAAGACGTTATGCTTTTCGGCTAGTGTTGGGGGCAGTGTTGAACAGTACGCAACTTGCCCAACACTGTCCAAAATCTCAAATGGGCCTATAAATCTCAGGCTCAATTTCCCTTTCATCCCAAATTGCATGACACCATTCATTGACGAGACTCTCAAGAATACAAACACACCTATTGAAAACTCGATGTCTCTTCTCTTAAGGTCGGCATAGCTCTTTTGCCTACTTTAGTGGTAAGCATCCTTTGGCGAATCTTCTCAATTGCCCTGCTGGCATCCCTAACCAGCTTAGGCCTAAAATCTGCTTCTCCCCAACCTCATCCCAGTGCAAGGGAGGAGGAGGAGGAGTAGTAGTAGTAGTAGTAGTAGTGGTAGTGGTAGTGGTAGTGGTAGTGGTAGTGGTAGTGGTAGTGGTAGTGGTAGTGCTAGTGCTAGTGCTAGTGGTAGTGGTAGTGGTAGTGGTAGTAGTAGTGGTAGTAGTAGTAGCAGCAGCTTGTAGTATGTTAGTTTTTGTGGTTATTGGTTCAAGCCGGGATTTAGTTGGAAACTCATAGAAATAGTTATGGATTTTATAAGTTTGACCAATAGTTTAGAAATATTAATTTTAACATAAGGTTTGATTAATATAGTTTGTCCTAGAAATATTATTTATTATAACCTAAGGCTTAGATAGAATTATTAAGAACGTGACACTGTAACATGTATGTTTATTTAAGGATTTAAGGATTTTAGATGAATAAATTCAGAAAGGATAGATCTAGAAGGTCTAGAACCTTCCAGTAACTGTTAGGATCACATTTTACTCAGTCAAAGTCTTTTTACCAGCAGCGCATGCCAATATATTGCAGCTTTAGGAGCCGATACATCGCCTAAGGTTGATACGGAAAACACGTCGACTCCGCACGAATGAAACCACGAAGGCTTGGGACATAGGGGCAGGAGATATATCGCCTATAGGGGCGATACATCGACCATTTGTGATGTTTTTGAAATTTTATGGAAATCGAATTTGAAACAACCCTCAACAACCTAGATTTGCTCCTGAACATTTTTTGACCAAGTTCTGGGCATCTGTTGAACCAAAAAATCAATTTTATTCAATTATTATTCATTTATTTAATCTTTTTAAAAGGGGTTAGTTTCACTCCTTGAACTCTATAAATAGGACCTTTCACTTAGCATTTCATTCATTATTCAAGCTTTCTTTAAAGCCTCCAAGCTGCTAAGTTTATTCTAGAGAGAAAACACTAGGGTTTTGGGATTTAAAAGCTTTTCAATCTAAGATTTTCTAAACACTTGGGAAGTAAGATAGAGTGATATTTTGGTATTGAGGTGTAGATCAAAGTTCTAGTCTATTTAAGATATTCTTGTCCTCAGATTTGGTTCATTATAGTTCTTTTATTTCTCATTCATTTTCTTCCAGATCCTAACTTGTTATTATGGTCTTGGAAGGCGGGATAGATTCATGGCAGATTTGGCATGTGTATTGGGGATGGACTGCTGGAAGATCGAGGATGAAGTTTATATTTTTGAGTCTTTTCAATTTATGTACTTATTTTTCGCATTTAGTATTTGAACAAATAATTAAAGGTTTATGTTTTGTTTATGCTTTTATGTAATAACAATGGGATGTCCTATTTTGGATTTTATAATAAAGTTCTATTATTTTATGCATGTCTTCCAAAACAGTAGCTATGTCTGAGTAGTAGTTTTTAATGGTCTGAGGCCTTAGAATTAGTCAAGGCATTACACAACATCTTAACACATCTTCTAGGATCTGATTAGTCCTCTCAGACTGCCTATCGATCTGAGGATGAAAAGCAGTACTGAACTTCAACTTTGTACCCATAGAATTCTGTAATCCCTTCCAAAAGTTCAATGTGAACACTTACCCTCAATCAGAAATAATCGACTTTGGAACCCCATGAAGTCTCACTATCTCACTCACATACAGCTCAGCATATTGATCCACCGATTAGGTGGTCATAACTAGTAGAAAATGGGAGGACTTAGCGAGCATGTCCAATATTACCCAAGCAGAATCATGTTGTTTTGTAACCCTACAACAAAATCCATCGCTATGTCTTCCCATTTCCATTTCGAAAGATAGAGTGGCTGAAGTAGCCCGACTGGCCTTTGGAGTCCTACTTTGAGCTGCTGACATGTAAAACACCTGGCAACAAACTCAGCAACATCTTTATTCATTCCAGGCCACCAATACAACACTTTAAGGTCTTGTTACATCTTTGTTAACTCTGGATGTAAGGAATAGGGTATTGTATGTGCCTCTTTCATAATACTTTCCTTAATTTCATCATTGTTAGGCACACATATCCTATCCTTATATCGCAGCAATCCCCCATTGTACATAGTGAAGTCACCGCTAACACTTTCCTGTACCAAAGCCTCTTGCTTCATTAGGGCTTCATCCACCTTCTGCCCTTCTCTAATTTGTTCCAATAGGGAGGACTGTAGAGTGAGGTTTGCTAGGCCTCCTGTTACTAACTCAATACCGGCGTTTATGTTTTCTTTTTGCAGAGGTGTCTCTATTGTACTCAGAGCTGAGACACTCACATGTCCTCGCCTACTCAATGCATCAGCCACCACGTTGGCTTTGCCTTGGAGGTATAGAATCTCGCAATTTTAGTCCTTTACTAACTCCAGCCATCGTCGTTGTCTTATATTCCGATCTTTGTGAGTGAATAAGTACTTAAGAATTTTCTGATCGGTGTAAATTTCACACTTATCCCCATAAAGTTGATGTATCCATATTTTAAGTGTGAACACCACTGCTGCTAACTCAAGATCATGGATGGGATATCTTTGCTCATAGTCTTTAAGTTGCCTTGAGGCATAGGCTACCACCTTCCCA
Organism: Humulus lupulus; assembly: GCF_963169125.1. Taxonomy (NCBI): domain Eukaryota; kingdom Viridiplantae; phylum Streptophyta; class Magnoliopsida; order Rosales; family Cannabaceae; genus Humulus; species Humulus lupulus. The sequence goes on along the minus strand of NC_084797.1, from coordinate 157,122,008 downwards.
TTCTACATCAGCACGCAACCTAAACTGTTCTTAGATGCGTCACAGTACACCACAAACTTTCTGCCCTCTACGGGAACACAAAGGATAGGTGTAGAGATCAACTTGTCCTTCATAGTCTGAAATCTTTCTTCACACTTCTCCGTCCATGTGAACTTTTGGTGTTGGCGGGTTAGGTTGGTCAAGGGTGTGGCAATCTCAAAAATACCCTCGACAAACTTCCAGTAATAACCCGCTAACCCTAAGAAGCTTTGAACCTCAGAGGCATTCTTGGGTTGGGGCCAGTCTCTAATGGCCTCGATCTTTGCTGGATCAACCGCTATCCAATTTTTGGACACTATATGCCCTTGGAAGGTCACTTGTTCCAACAAAAATTCACACTTAGAGAAATTAGAATATAGTTAATGCTCTCTTAGTCTATTGAGCGTCAACCTCAAGTGCTTCGCATGCTCTTTCTTAGTCTTTGAGTAGATAAGAATGTCTTCTATAAACACAACGACCACAAATTTATCCAAGTAATCCTTAAATACTCTATTCATCATGTCCATGAACGCTGCTGGGGCATTAGTGAGTTCAAAAGACATCACTAGGAACTCATAATGTCTGTAGCGAGTTCTGAAAGCTGTTTTAGGAATATCTCCTTCCTTCACTTTTAGCTGATGGTACCTAGATCACATGTCCACAAATTTATCCAAGTAATCCTTAAATACTCTATTCATCATGTCCATGAACGCTTCTGGGGCATTAATGAGTTCAAAAGACATCACTAGGAACTCATAATGTCTGTAGCGAGTTCTGAAAGCTGTTTTAGGAATATCTCCTTCCTTCACTTTTAGCTGATGGTACCTAGATCACATATCAATCTTTGAGAACACTGCTGCCCCTTGCAGCTTATCAAATAGATCATCTATCCTAGGCAAATGATATTTTTTCTTAATCATGATCTTATTGAGTTCTCGGTAATCGATCCACATCCTCATACTTCCATCCTTCTTTTTCACAAACTAAACTGGTGCCCCCATGGCGAATGACTAGGTCGTTGAACCCCTTGTCCAACAATTTCTGCAACTGGGTCTTGAGTTCCTTCAACTCTACAGGTGCAATTTGATAAGGCGCTTTGGATATTGATGATGTTTCTGGTGCAAGTTCGATCACAAAATCCATGTCTCTGTCCGGGGGTAAACCTGGTAAGTCCTCGGGAAACACTTCCAGAAACTCACAAACAATGTGGACATTTTCTGGTTTCAACTCTATCTCCTTAGATTTATCCACAACATTTGCCAAATATGTTGAACACCTATGTTGCATCATGGGTGTACTAAATCCCATCACTTCACCCTTAAAAGAAAAGAGTTCTCATTCCTCTGGTCTGAACTCTATTGTCTTTCGCCAATAGTCTATTGTTGCTCCATATTTGGCTAACCAATCCATGCCAAGTATAGTGTCATAGTCTGGTATATCTAACTCTATGAGGTCTATTGCAAACTATCTGCCCTCAACTATTATAGAAGTTGATTGTAACCACCTAGTTGACGACATAATGTCTCCTGATGGTAGCATGGTACTAAAACTATGCTAAAAAAATTTACAAGGTAAACCTAGATTATCAATTACATTCATAGCAACATAAGAGTGAGTCGCTCTAGAATCAATGATGAATCTACATATCATAACAGAATTAGGGAGCTGACCTGTTGGCTGCTTCCTTTTGGGTCAATGCAAAGACCCTTGCTGGAACTAGATTGCTATTGTTGCCAGATGGCCTGTCTGACCGCACTTGTAACACTTGTTGGTTTCGGCCTAACATTCCCCCACGTGTGGACGTGAGCATTTAGGGTAGCTGGGGCATTCAACTTTGTTGTCTTGGTGGTTTCCACAGTTCCGATCATTGTTGTGACTGCTACGGTTGTTGTGGTGGTTGTGATTGTTGCCATTCGTGGCCGGGGGTCTAGGCCTCTTGTCATTGCCACTGCTTTGTCCTTCATGGACCTTCCTCTTGTTGCCCTCATGGAAACCCTTGTTTCTGTTGGCCTTTCTTCTTGCAGAACTGTCCTTTCATATGCGGTCCTCCAAGTACTCCACTTTAAGTGCCTTATCCAAAAGTTCAGCGTAACTAACCACCTCAGCACTGGTCATCTTGACATCTCTAGCAATCACAGGCTTAAGTCCCCTCATAAACCTTTGGACCACATGGCCTCGATTGGTACTATTTCAGGTGCAAGCCTAGCCAGCATGTCAAGCTTTTGAGTGTAATCGGTAACGGAAAGGTTCCCTTGAACCAAAGTCACAAACTCATCCACCCTGGTTGCCAATACAGCAGAACATTAATGCTTGAAAAAAAATCTGCCCAGGTCATAGTGTTCAAGTCATGAGTCTACTTCACCACATCACACCGTATCCTTGCATCCATCTTGAGTAGGTGAGCTGCAAACGAAACCCTGTGATTGTCGTTCAGCTCCATGTTTCCAAAGATAGCTTGCAATGACTTCAACCAATCTTCTGCCACCATAGGGTCAACCTTCAAAACTAGGTGGGGCTTGCTTCCTAAAGCATTCATAGTTTGGCTCGAAATCATAAGCCATTGGCAATGGTGCAGGTGGTGGTACTAAAGGCTAAGACTGTGCAAATGGTACTTGGGGTGCTTGGGGTACTTGTCTGGCTTGGGCCAACTCCTCGTCCTTCTGCCTTACTTGTTCCCTCAATCTTGCTATCTCTGCACCCAAATCCACAGCCGGGGCTGCTAGTAGGGCTGGTGGCATCCTTGGGTCAGGGATTTCTACAGCATTTAGATTTGTAGAGGCACTTCTTCCTCGGCCTCTTCCCCTTCCACCTCTTGTACCTCTTCGTCTTGAAGACATTATGAAATTCTAAGTCACCAATAAAATATCATATGAGGAGATAAAACGCACCATGTTTTGGTTACTTAAAAGCAAATCATGAAAGTTGTCATATATACTCAGATCCACACAATGTTTAGAGTTCGCAAGAGAGAGAAATATAAAACTATAATATCCAATGTTTTCTCAAAATTACCCCATTAATCAAACATCCAACAAAGTGTCTAAATAGAACCATAAAAATAATTCATAGGTTTTTAAGGGTTTTTTTTTAAGAAGTCCTATTTTATTTATATAAGATTTATTTATGGAAATTTAAGAAATATTATAATTCTCGATCGTGGACTCATCCCCTATATCATAATCGAAGATGTTTTCCGAGATGTGGAAGTAGTCAGGGGTGCTAGCCATCGCCCTCATCCTGACACTCACTTTTGGTATGGCGCGTATTGCTTCCTGACGTGCCGATTCCCCTTCCATTTCATGTACCATCTCTTAACGTTCCCAAATCTCTCTGTTGTCATTCTTAACTAGAACTGCCTCTAACAATTGAAATCGTAATTGTCCACGAGGTTATAAATAGTATACTCAATAGTGTCGAAGTCCAAGTTGTCCTGGAAACCATCGTGCCACACTATGGTCAACTAAAGGAGAGCCTTGGGATATATTGACAGTGATTCCCTTAGCACCTAGTATTTCTCAACAGGCTAAAGCAATGCTCCTCTCTTGTTAATCATTCCCTAAATATGCTCGCATATTGCTGCAGCCGTCTTAAGTACTGTGATCCTCCAATCTTCGTTCTTCTCATGGAGTTGCACTTTAGGTATAGCGTGGATCTCTTTAAGTAACTGTTTCTTAGTGGTCCTAATGATAGGATGCATCTTTATATACTGCAATCACAAAACTAAATATTTAAAACAGAGAAAACAAATAACAATTAAAAGAAGTACTTACGACACAGTGAGGTGAGATTTTCCCGTCTTTAGCATGTATAGGGAGGGTCATTGCAAACATGACCGATTGTTTCTGATACCATTTGTAAAGCGTGCCCTAATTCTATTCTTTTATAAAAAAATTGCACAACTCACTGTTATTTAAAGAATACAACTTTAAGGAAAAACTCAGTGGGGCCTTGATAAAACATGCAACTTAGGCACAATAGTTGAATTTTTTTTTTGTCTTTATTCAATATTCAGAAATAAAATAAAATTTTAGGTCCCACTGGCATAATTAAAATAAAAATCATAACATAAGTTATTTTATTCTTGGCGCTCATCTTGATCGCTGTTCGTTCATAGGTGTAACGACCCAAATTTGCTAATAAGGCTTAAGGGCCTTGATTAGCGTGCCAGGAGGGCATTAATGGAATAATTGTGATTTAATGAGTAATTATATGTTTAATAATGCTTATATGATAATCGATTATACTATGTGGTAATATGATATGTGATATATGTGAGAACCACATTATTATGTGGACAGGTTCGCTGAGCACGACTCAAGACGATTCTAGGGCCAGATAGTGGGAAAAGTCACAATGGGGTTTAAGGTATGACTTTGGATAAGTCGGGGGTACTTTTAGATAGCGGGTAGTGATTTGGTTTATCGAGACATGGAAATAAATATGTGGAGATATATTTGAGGTTAGGATGTCTAGGCAGGAATATTGGGGGATTTTACCATTTTGGCCTCGGGGACGGTTCCGACACCCCGAGCCTCGGGATTAACTTAATAGATAAGTTAGATATAGAGAAGCTTTTAGAAGATAAACAACCGACTAAACACTTAGGCTCTCTCTCTCTCACGCTTAAGCAAACACAAAGGAAACCAAGGGAAACTAGCTGGGATTTCTGAGTTTGGTGGTGAGAATTTGGAGATTTAGCTCAGGGAAAATCAAGGAACTGAAGTAGGGATTAAGGTAAGCATTTAACTCTGTTTTCTGTGGTTGAATTATGAGTTTTAGCTGGGTTTTAGGTAAGTGCTGAAACAAGTTTAGTTATGATGTTCTAAGGCAGAATTAAGAGGGGAAACTTGGGAGCTTAGCTTGGTCACAGCTTGGAGAGGTGATACTACAGCAAAGGTAAGTTTCAACTCCTGGTTAGAGGCTTTAAATTGAGTTTGATGGCTGGTTTGTGTGTTTTTAGCACTTGGGTTTCATAAATTGAAAGGAGGAGATTAGAGTGTGTTAGGCTATGTTTTCTTGGGAATTATGTTGTTTAGATCATGCTAAAGAGGTTGGGAATTAATTGGTTAAAAGTTGGGAAGTTTTGGGATGGTTTAAGGTAAGGTTTTGAGCTTTGAAATGGTGTAAAAGCTGGGTTCGAAGGGGAGGGACGCGACTCTGTTCTAGAGCGCTGCGGCCCTAGCATGCAAGGAAGCTAAGGGGGCGCGCCGCGGCGCCCAAGGCAAGGGCCGCGGTGCATGTGTGGTTCATTGAGGGAGTAGGCTCTGTTTTGGCGAAGGGTCGCGGCTAGCCTTTGGGGGCCGCAACCCTTGGTTGCACACTTGAGATTTTGAGGGTTTTAAGCATGGGAGAGTGGTCTTGTGTGCTCGGGTTTGGTTTCACCACCGTGCTTGGTGGAATTTGATATCCCGGGAGTTAGTTTTATAACTGGAACCTATAATTGAGTATTTATGAAACCCTATACTTTGGTTATGGCTAGGTGATAAAGGCTTAGGCTCGGGAACGAATTGTGCTTGAGGGGCGTTGCTCGTAATTCTATAACCGCACGGATTAAATGTAAGAAAACTGTACCTGGTTGAATATATGTGACGGGACTAAGGGTTCCCTATTGTAGAAGCTTGAGAAGATGGTATTATTCCATGCAAGCCATTTAGTGAACCAAAGGCCTAAGGGTGCCAAGGGTCTCACTAGCGCACAGGGCGCGGCTCGGCCACTGGTAGCCAAGGACAGCTTATTATGCACTGAGCTTGGTTTAAGCGGGCCAGAGTCAGTGGCTTAAACAGAGGGTGCGGCCTAAGTCGTCGGCCCTGAATATTATGTGATATGAATATTATATGTGATAGAATATATCTTGTATTGGATTGCATATACTGAATATCTGTTGAGAACTGTCTAATGAGAGTGCATGCTTACTGAACTGTTTGTCTGTTATCATTGTTTGAGTTATCTATGATGTTTTCTTGCTAGGCCTTGGCTCACGGGTGCTACGTGGTGCAGGTAAAGGCAAGGGCAAGTTAGATCAGCCCTGACTGGAGAGCTCAGCGAGCGGAATGTACATAGCCAGGTGCTCAGCCGCCACGGTTGAGGTGTAGGCAAGGACGTGGTACCTAAAGACTGTCTGTTTTGCCTTAGTATGGCTAGTGGTTACTTATGTACTTTTGGGAGTCTGTAAACTTGTTTTAACTCTGTTTTGTATGGGATCCCATGTTTACTACAGTTTAAATATATGAAATGAGTCTTTTGAGACCAAAACCTTTCTATCCATAGATCTTACATGTCTAGTGACACGTTTTCAAATTAATGATTTGATTAGCAAGTCCTGCACCTTTATAAATACACAGTGTAACAGTCTTGGCTATCCAGGGCGTTACAATAAGACACCCCACAACATATGTACTTAGACGTCAGAACTCCTCACATCACTGCGCGTGCCAAGGAGAGACCCTATTATTTTCCCCCTTGCAGGTAAGCAATAGGGTCTCTCCTTGGCACACACAGTGATGTGGGAAGTTCCGACATCTGAGTGCGTATGGCATGGGGTGTCTTATGAACGAACAATGATCAAGATGATCACCAAGAATATATGAACCTATGTTATGATTTTTATTTCAATTACATCAGTTGGACTTAAAATTTTATTTCATTTCTGTATATTGCATAAAGACACACTAATTTTTTCAACTATTGGGTCCAATTTGCATGTTTTATCATGGCCCCATTGAGTTTTTACTTAAAGTGGTATTCTGAGTTGAGTGAAGTTTTTATAAAAAGAATAGAATTAGGGTGCGCTTTACATCAACTTTAAACCTTAAATTTAAAGAACACTCACACATATGCATGTTACATGCAAGTGTACTTTTACGTTTAAACATACACATATTATTCAAATATATGATTTTTATTTTGTAACCATGAAGGATTGATTGGTAGAATTAGCATTATTCTTTTATGATTTTATGTGGAATTATTGTATGTTTATAATTATAGTGCAACTTGTCCCACGTGTGCATGGCTCATGCACACGTGTGATATGTATGTTGGGCATGTGTATTCTTACGTGATTTTAAAGACGAACCCTTGATTATGATTATAGGCCTGTTGTGACGTATTAACACTTTACTTTTCTTGGACCTAGGATAAGGAAGTTAGATAGAATTTTCTATGTATTATGCTATGGAAGGTATGACTTGTTATGTTGCAAGAAATAAAGTGTTATGGAAAGTGTAAATTCTATGTTTTGATATGTCATGATAAGTCAAGTGTTATGAAAAGCATAAATTCTATGTTTTGATATGTTATGATAAGTCAAGTGCTATGGAATGTGTAATTTCAATGTTTTGATGTGAACTACGACACATGCGCTTGCATGATGAATGAAAAGAAAATGTTGTTAGCGTGTTGAACGCAACATAACAAAGAAGTCGCTAAGGATATCATGTAACTCAAAGGGAGGACGCGCTTAGGTTATTCAAGGACTTGAGATCCTGTTTACCTCATAGAGGAGGTCTTACCAGTTTATGTTTTTCGCTGGTTACCTCAAGATGTGACATAGACAATACGGGTGCCATGATCACAAATAGTATTTTTATGATGTGTAATTGAGATGTATGACCATGTTTACAATTATGATTATGATTTATGAGTATGAAGATGATTATAATATGCCCTTCTTGTGTTTTCTTTTATATTGTTGTAATTGTTGTATTTCCTTACTGGGCTTTTAGCTCACCCCCTTACTTTTCCTTCTTCTAGGTAAACAATAAGGATTCTCCTTAGCACGCACAATGATGTGGAGAGTTCCGACGTCTAAGTATGTATGGCATGGGGTGTCCTATGAAGGAATAACGATAAAGCTGAGCGTCAAGAATAAGAGAACTTGTCTTATGATTTATATTTCAATTACGTCAGTGGGACATACAATTTTATTTCATTTTTGAATATTGCATAATGACACATTATTTTATTTTTAAACTATTGTTCCCAATTTGCATGTTTTATCCAAGCCCCATTGAGTTTTTCTTTAAAATTGTATTTTTATAATAAATGTGAGTTAAGCGATGTTCTTTTATAAAGGAATAAAATTTTCGCGCTTTACAACTTCCCATTAAAAAAACAACTGTTCAATTTACCATTATATTTTTTTGAAATTAATTAATAAAAATTATATATAATTATTCAAAAGACACTTGTTCAACTTCCCATTAAACAAACACAACTCTTCAATGTACTATTCTATTTTTTTTTTCAAATTTTGTTTAAAAAATTTATACATAATAATTGAAAAGTCATTTGTTCAACTTTCAATTATAGTTTTTTTTCCGAAATTTGTTTAATATTTTTAAAAGGCATTTATTCATATTCCTACCACTTTTCATAAAAGCTTTTTATTTTTTCTCCTCAAAATTTAAATATTACAGAAAAAATAGCAGAATTTCCAAGATGGAGATTACTATGGAGTGTAGAAAAATTGAGTTAGTTGAATGGCGTTTTCATGAAGATTTTGTTGATGAAGATAGTGGTAATCATGAAACAAAAAGAGAATCCAACTATGAAGTCAAAGATGCAAAGAATGGGGTTGAATGTCAAGACAATGCCCAGGTAGATAACATCCCTTCTTCTACCAAAACCTTTCCAAACTCAAAGGGTTTCTACAACATTCTCATGAAAGCAAAAGACTTGCGTATAAGAACTAAAGAATTGCAGATTGTCTCGATTAAGGAAATAACTTTGAAACTTGCATCAAACTTGTGTATTTGGAAGATGTTGTTAATAATCTTATTGGTGCAATTTGTGATGCTCAATAAGTGTTATTTATCTATTTATTTAAGGTATCTCACGAGTTTTTTTTTTTTTGTATTAAGAATTATATGAATGCTATTTATATTTTACGTCTACAAAGATCATATGAATGTTGTAAATAAAACTATAATATAATCAAAAGTAAAATTTAATTACTTCAATCAAACATAAAAATCAAAATCTACAAAGTACAAAAGTAGATAGACAAACAAATACTTTCCTTACGCATTCTTCAACTTTTCCATCATTCTCAGGAGCACCTCCATATTTTTCAAGTGCTCATCAACTTTTGTTTGTTCCTCTTTGAATAGTTTCTTAATTTTCGCAAATAATGCTTCATGATTGTCAAATCCAAAAGTCACTCCAAGACGATCAATCAAATCTGTAGCTAGCAACACAATCTCTTTAACTTCTTCCTCTCCTAAGTCATCATAATATTGAGTAAATGGACACATTCTTAAAAATATAAAATGATTTAAAACTTTACCTAAAAAATAAATTTTACTTCTGCCTACAAATGATAACATTATATATAAAAAATAAAATGATTTATCAAAATTTATTAATTTAACAATCGTTATAGTTTTGTCAAAAAATAAATTTCATAAATTAATAAATAAGAAAGGTAATAATTATGGAAAATATACTAATTAAGGAGCTATTCCATATCCCTAAATACATGCTCAACTTTCTAATTAGTTACACTTCTCAAAATATTAAATGAATATATTTCCATTCCCTGATATAACACAATAATTTTGTTATTGGTTAGGTTGATTATGCATAATTACACCATTAAATTCCAAATGGTTAAGTTGTTGTTAGTTGAGTTACTATGCATTGATTTTTAATTACCAATTTTTAATTTAAATTTCAAAGAAATTTCAAAATATATTTAGGTGTTTTAATAGAAAAAAAGTTTGGTTAAGTTAGTTTGTGTAAATATATATTAATAAAATTTATTGTAAAAAAATGTGTGCAATTAATTTAAGAAAATGCCAACTAATTTCATTAAATGCATGTATTCATAAATTTATTCCAATACCCTGACATCATGCTCTAATTCTGATTGGTTGAGTTATTAATCATTTCTCATAAAAGAACATGTACAATTAAGATCATGCCAACTAATTTTATTAAATGCATGTCTTCATAAATCAATTCCAATTCCCTAACATCATGCTTTAACTCTAATTGGTTGACTTATTAATCATTTCTCATAAAAAAACGTGTACAATTAAGATCGTGCCAACTAATTTTATTAAATGCATGTCTCCATAAATCCATTCAAATTCTCTAACATCATGCTTTAATTCTGATTGGTTGATATATTATTCATTAAATTCAAAATTAATATATATATAATTTTAATTTTATTTATTAAATATGATATTAATGTCTACAATTACCATTTTAAACATCCAATAAACATTAACACTGATTGTGAAAATGATAAAATTTAATGTGTGCTTTTAGTCTTGTTAATAAATAAGTAATTCATAAGTAAACTATTCAACTTCTCCTAAATATTGATCATCTTCTGTTATCCCCAAAAATTTTGTTCAATGGCGTGGCAATCAGATGGACAAGTGGCAGGGCATGGTCAATAAATGAAACATTAATAGTCATGGGTGATTTAAAGAGGTGTGCTTTGTCTGGTCGACCAGTGTGCTCGCCTATGCTGACCAGTGTGCTTGCCTATGCCGACTGGTGGTGTGTTTGCCCATGCCGACCAGCAGTGTGTTTTGGCCAACTGGTGAGTTGTCTTGGCCGACTAGTCACTTCGGGGATGGATTTGGTTGGTCGACGGATCAGAGTCTCAGAGGTTACCGTCTAGTGACTCTTCGGTTTAGCCTCAGTAACAGCTTCAACCTAAATCATTCGTAACTGCCGAGGGATTGTCTTAGATATACCAGAATAATAGCTATGTTGTTGTAATTTGAATTTATTTATATTTTATTAATTAAAGTTGGTTGAAACAACCAACCCGGAAAACAGGATATTTCTGATGTACGGTCCATGAGCCTATAAATAAATGGCTCATGGCATTATATAGGGGATCGGTTATGAGAGATAAAAAAAAGCATTCTCTGCTTTGGAGATTGGGGGACCGTCATTGGGGGCATTCTGAAGTATTTACTAAGAGTTTAGAGAGAGAAACACTGTTTCTTTTTACTTACACTTGAGAAACTCAGTTGACTCAGGTTCATCTGATCTTATGTGTGGGCTAAATATATCATAACTCCAAGTGGATTAGGCTATTACCAAAAAATTGGGGCTGAACCACTATAAAACTATTGGTGTTATTTACTTTCTATTCAAGGTTCTTGTAATTTTTGCGTCTTCTCACAGTTGGCCAAAATCGTGGTCAACATCTTCTAATTTCTCAAAATTGATAAATAATAATAAAAATTTCTTTCTTTTACACAACTTGATTAATAATACCAAAAGCTATTTCATAACATGAAGAAAAGATCCATGTCTCTAGTACTATATTCCTCTTATTGAAACTACCGGGTTTCCTCTTGTTCTGATTCTCCAAGAACAAATATAGATTGTGTAGCTACATTTTCACTCAAACTTCAAATTTATAAAAATATATATATATTCAACCAATAAAAACTTACATTATCGACAATCTTAGATGATTGTAATATAGGATTATGTTCATCAGTAAATGAGTTCCCGAACTTCTACTTTTTTTTTCTTTCAGAATCACCTGTGGAGGAATGAAGTGTTTGACGAGAACCATAGCAATATAATTCTACAAGTATAATTGATGTTAGAAATTACATAATAAATCAATGTTAAAAAATAGGTTCAACATAAAGCATTAGAATCATACTTCATTGCAATGTTCGAGGGAACCCATAAAATTTTCGTAGTAAAGCATTTTCCTCCAAATTTTATGTAGTGGTAAATTGGAGTAGGACTCGGGCAATAAGTATTTCTATTGTAAAAATTAAAAAATTTAACTCACCAAACATGAAATATGTTTTGACAAAAAAGAAAAAAAAATTCACCATATTTCGATCATGAAGATACCAATTCTTACACTATTTATCTTTCTTCAACCTCTCATCATCAGTCAAGAATGAAGAAACCATAAAAAACAATATGCATTTACCGAAAAATATTATAACAATCACGCTAAAATTATTAAAGTATAAAAATGAATTACCTCAGTCTCCAACTCCCTTTTAGGTCCAAGATAACGGAAGTCGGACCGTCGTAGAAAACTACACTCACTTTCAACTATGATTTCCCTATATTAGATCAAATAAGAGACATTAAAATATATTGAAAACAATGACAAAAAATATATAGATAGAAAAACCTACAATTGATTGGAGTGTGAGAAAATATATTCTAACACTTCCCTGTCTTTCGGTAGTAAAGTATTGCTGAGTTCAAAATGTTCAAACAACACATCATCCTCTTGACTAATAACATGTTTTAAAAGAAAATTAGTGATGGTGAGGCTTTTTAATTAATGGATTCATATGTTAATTTTTTTTTCTCATATCTAGATGGAATTTTATCATTGGCTTGTAAATCCAGTTTAATAAAGTTTAGTTCATCTCTCAACTCTTTCAACTCATGTTCAGTGTCCATTCCATTTCTAATTCTATCACAAATTTCTATACAAAAAATTGATGAGGATTATCACTCTATAAGAAATAATTCCTTCAAGACAAACAGAATATATGTTTGAAAATTTTACATAATGAATTTTTCAAAACTTTAAAATTCTTCACATTTTTAGTTTATTGAAAAAATTGACTAAAAAATAATTTGTAATAATGATTTTTTTTTTTAAATTAAAAAAATACGAAAATTTTAATATCCTATAACCTTCAATGTAAATTTATAAGCCTAATAGGTGATATATAAGAAGTTTGGATATTTTTCGAAAAAAAAAACCTACCATTCAATTTCAAATTTTACAATGGGAGAAAAAGATGATAATTTGTTTGTTAAAATAAAGAAAAAAAACAATTGAGAATCTTAAATGAAACACTTTAAAATATCTTGAGCTTTCTCATCAAACACTTGCTAAAGAATTATTCTTCTGGGTTTTTACTAAACAAGTTTTTCAAGAGAAATATAATATTCTCATCTTTTTGAATTTCCAATCCTACATAACAAATAAAAATAAGTTGGATTTTTTTTTTTGAAAAAAAAAACTCTGGTAGTGAATTTCAAAATATGAGATTGGAGAAATAGATGATAATTTGTAAATGATCAAAAATCTTACAAGAAACACTATGAAAAATCTAGAGCTTTTTCATCAAACACTTTTTTTTTTAAATGTTCTTGTGGGTTTTTACTAAACAAGTTTTTCAAGAGAAATAAGATTTAGTCATCTTTTTTAATTTCAAATCCTACATGAAAAATAAAAATAAGTTGTAATTTTTTTGAAAAAAAAGCTCTTGTAGTGTATTTCAAAATATGAAAGTTGAGAAATAGATGATAATTTTTTTGTAAAAATAAAGAAAGCACAAAAATGATTGAAAATCTTAGAAGAAACACTATGAAAAATCTAGCGCTTTTTCATCAAACACTTTCAAAAAAATATTCTTTTGGGTTTTTACTAAACATGTTTTTCAAGAAAAGTAATATTTACTCGTCTATGTGAATTTCAAATCCTACATAACAAAACAAAAAATAAGTTGGAATATTTTTTAAAGAAATTGAAACTCTACTAGTGATTTTCGAAAATGGCATAAACTTTGAAATCTTATTTGAAAACACTTTAAAAAATTGGAGCTTCTTCAATAAACAAGTTTGATGAGTGAATTTTGTATAAAAATATATATAATATATAAATTTCGAAAAAGGCACAATTAATTAGTCAAATAATTGTAGTTGGGAAGATAATAGTCAATAATGCATAAGTAATGAATCTAGAACGAACATAGAATGAACAAGGAATGGAAGGAATGGAGAGATGAAATCTTGGAATGAATCTTAAACAATATATTTTTTTAATTATTTAATAAAATTAAAATGTGACCGCCATGTTAGCAGATAGCCCATTATCAAGTTTGAAAAAGCCAAAGATAACATTAATCAACATCTTTAAATGTGGATCATTAGATCTTATTCCAATGACTATTAATTGACAACCCGTCCATGAGGAAAAAACTCAAACACGAGTGAACTCATATATATATGTATTTATTTATTTATTTGATTTGATTTTTGTTTTATTAATTTGTAAATTAAATAAATAAAAATATTGTAAAATATTAGGGTATAATAATTTGTGAAATTAAATTTTTTTATATGAAATGTTAAATTAAATTTAAAATTGTATTTTGTTTTTTCAAGAAAAAGTTAGATTTTTGTGAGTAAATTATATAAAAAAAAATGTGTTTGCTAGTGAGTCGTGGAGTTACATTTATTTTATTTTGGGTGATTAAATATTTAAATTAAAAAGAAATTTAATTTGGTGAATAATATGAATAGGTAAATAATAAAAATAAGTTTGTATTAGTATATGAAATTAATTGAAACTAATTTATTTTTGGTAATGTAAAACACCCTATTCTACTATCTTTGCAAATGATGACTACTTGATAAATTATTTAGAAAATACCATAATCCAAGAAAGGGTTCAGTGGGGCCTTATCTCATGCAATATGAGTCAATTTGTTAAAATAAAAACATAATGTCTTTCATGCAATTTAAAAATAAAATGTTAAAGTCTCACTGATAACATAATTAAACAGGATAACTCATAAAAATGTTCTTAGGCGTTTCTATATCATTTTCTGTTCATCAGAGCCCCACAACATACACACTAAAATCAAGGAACGCCTCACATCACGATGCGTGCCAATGAGAAAACCTATTACCTACCTGGAAGGGAAAATATGTGGGTGAGCTAAAAACACAGTAAAGAAGTACAAACAAGAAACAACAATTCACATAAGCATAATATAAAACTATCATCATCATACATAAGCTTAATATAGCATATCATAATCATATCATAATCTCATATACTTTATCTGAAAATTCAAGTTCACAAATAAAGCAAACAATTCTATGAGATAACCAGTAAAGCATAAACCACTAAATCCTCCTCTATGAGATATTCAGAAGCTCTGTTCCTAGAATAACCTCGGCATGTCTGCCCTATGAGTTACGTCATACCTTAGTAACTCATTTGTCGTGTCATGTTCAGCACGCTAACAACCTCTGCTTTTCATACAACATACAAGCACACATACAAGTAGCTCATCTCATAACATTACATATCATACAATCATCATAAACTCAAAAAAAAGTTCTAGCTAACATCCTTACCTCAAGTCCAAATAAAACCAAACACACCCTACAAACATACCCCACGTGTGCATGGGCAATGCACATGTGGAACAAGTTGTATATCAATTCATCCATACAATAATCTCACATAAACTCATAAAGAATAATATCATTTATACTAAGGAAATCTCAATAGTTTCAAAACAAGGATCATGCACTTGATCAATTATCGTACATTTGAACGTAAACATCAGCTTGCATGTAACATGCATACGTGGGAGGATTCTTAAATTTTTCTTGAAGTTGGTAATTCTACTTGTTTATTTTATCGTCACTTCCTTAAAAAATTGAGCAAGAATTAGTTTACCAAATTATTAATGTTACCATATTACCGCATTAGATCTTAGGGTTTCATTTTAGATTTTGTATCACAAAATTTATTTTATTTTTTGACTAGCCTTTTAGTTAAATTTGCACCAAAATAATAAAATCTCATTTATTATTCAAAAAGTGACCACATTTCTCTACTTCCCATAAAATAATTAATTTTAACAAAATTAATTAATTCAACAAATATTCTTATACTTTTAGCAAAGTTAATTCAATAATTAATAATAAAAAATATATTAACCTTGCCAAGAAAATAAGACCTCAAGGCCACCACAATTTTACATTAAGTCACAATTATATAAAAGTTGAAAAATATTTAACTATGTTCCCATTTAATAAATAAATTCTTTGATCATCCCTTTAAAAAATAATTGTACTTAATTCTTTTGTAAATAAATTCTGTATAATTATGTATGAGAAAATATCAATTTAAAGTATGGAAAAATCGTATTTTTCATGTATAAAATTTAAGGAATAAATTATAAAAATATTTATTTGATATCTTTTAATTAAAAGAGATTTTCCATAAAACAAAGAAAAATTAGCAAGCATATAATCACACAATTTTTTTTTTAAAAAAAATACTCATAATCCTTTTTAACAATTTCTACAAATGAACCTAACATGTTTCTATACTTGAACAAATTCAAGAACATATTTTATGTAATGACCCTCCAAAACATACAAGAAAAATCATGCAGAAATTTAAAACTTTTTACTTTTAACTCATTTTACTAAAAATCCATTTTTTTTTTAAAAAAAACTTTTAAAAGATCGTGTGCGCACACTTTTAGTTAAGTAAACAAAAATACAATTACTCTTCCACAGAGTTATAACAAAACAAATGTCATAAAAGAAAGAACAAGCTCCCAGCATTTCTTTTCAAAATGGGTTCCATCAAAAAGCTCCTCAGGTCGGGCCACATGTACATATCCACAAGCAGACTCCAGCGCTCACTCCTCCACTTTGCTTTTGCACTTACCTACAACATGAAACAACTAGGTAAGCGAAAACACTTAGTAGGAATGGCCTTGCACACAAATATACTAAATCAATTAACGGGTTGCCCTAAGGTAGTTATCACTACCGATCATTAGAGTATTGGATAAATCCCAACCCTATCATACAATTCTTAAACAATAGCCAAATAAGAATCAAATACTTTGATTGTACCTAGCAAACAACATTACACATATCATGATAACCTGCACTCAGAAAAGCCTAGAACATTCAAGATATATAACACATATCATAACTAATCAATGAATCAACAACAAGGGATCCGGGCCTAAACCCAGTTCTAGCATTTGTGTCCTAGCTCCAACCCGGACTATATTACCATTGTCCAGGCCTCAACTCGGACTATATTTTTACCATGTCCTCGCTCCAACCTGGACCATATTACAATTTCCCTGGCTCCAACCCAGACTATATTACCATTGTCATGACTTCAACCCGGATTATATAATTACGATGTCCTGGCTCCAACTCGGACTATTTTACGTTAGGGTTCTGGTTCCAACCCAAACCTACTTACCATTTAGTCGCAGAATGCCAAAGCATTGCAAGAGTAGGTATTAAGCATACCCTGGTCTTAATGACACAAACAATATTAGTGTAATCTACTACTACAAGCACACACTAGTATATTCATCTTGTAGCAAAGAAAGAGAAATGCTAACTTTCTTGGAGTCCTTAGCTCCCAGTTGGATCTTAACACCGCTATTTGTTTTCCCTTTAGCGGTTACTGTAATTGATATAGTGTACTCAAATTAAACTATGTCATACTCTTATAGAAAATATTATATTATAGCTACATGAAATAACGTTCTCTTAGAGACTCTATACTATAGCTTCTTATACACCTTATAGTGCATAAGGCTGGATTTTGTTTTAGTCTTTACAGTAACATGAGAAAATCGACCTCACCGCACACGCTCTCCGTGCGTGCATCTTAATATTAATTAACTAGAGAACTCTCTTATTGGATAACTCATAATTTGGTTTTTGGAAAAAGTAGTTCTACTCAACTCCTATCTTAGAAAAATTCCAACATATCGTCCTCTCACGAAAGTTTATCGTTTTCTATCATTTACCAAAATACCACTTTTTGACCCTTTACAAATAATATATGACAATGTTATCCCGTTCTCTTAAAGATTCTACAAAAACCCAAATCTCATTCTTACCATTTTTATCCATAACCTAGGATCTCTTTTTACATTATTTTTTAAAAGAATAACAATTGGACCCTTAACTTAAAAGTGGTAAAAATCAATGTTTAAATTAACTCAAGCTGAATTGGGATTGGTTAAGTCTCCAAATCCTTAGTTATCTATACAAAGGATTATTTCTTCTCATTTCCAAAACTTTACTTCCACAATTTAATTTAAGGGGTAAAATCTCATTTTTAAACTTTTTCCCTAAGTTGAGTTTTGGGAAAAAAAAAACCCTTAAACTATCGTTCACGTTGTGGATAAACTTATACATGATCTTTATTTATTTTCATGTAGATCTAATATTAAAAAAAAAAATGAGATAACCTATAACATGTTTCTAAAATTGAATTCAAAGAGAAACAATGATAAGAATACTTACAACATACACAGCGGAATGAATGAGTCCTTCCTTCAGTTTCTCTAACCTTTGTATCATTTCTATCGCAGAGTATTATCAAGAAACTGAACCGATCTTCTATTATCTTCACAGTCTTCCAAAGTATCCTTAGAATCACCTAGACTAGAGTGGGAAATTCTCAACACATGAGATAGATACAGAGAGAAGAAGAGAAAATAACAAAGAAGCATAGAAACGGACTTGTGTTTAGAGAGAATCTAAATACTATTAGAAAATCTGACTTGTGACTTATGAACTTATTTTTTCATCTCTCACTTAGCACTCCTTTTATAGACTCAATTAGGCCATTTAATTTAATTAAAAAATCAATAAAATAATAGCCAATTTGAAGCCCTAGGTCGAAATTATCATGGGCTTTAGGCCTGTGAAATTTCCGATTTGATTATAAGCCCATTGGACTTAAAATCAAGGCATGTATTATTTTCTATTGATTTAATTATTTAAATCATTTATCAAATTAATTATTTATAATTTGAACCTTGATTTAAACTTATTTATTAATTTAGATACCAATTTATCTTAATTAATAAATATGCCATAATTTCTCTTGTCTTCTCTAAATTACATAACTCTGTGAAACTATCCAAAATTGACCTGGTCAACTTTGATAATTCTAATTGATAATTAAATCAATTAATTAAGACTATCTAGATGAGTTTATCCAAGGTACAATGGGGACCATGGGCCCATGAAATCAAGCTCCAATAAGTTATCATAAATCTAACAAATAAATTTACTAACTTATTAATTCCTCGTGACTCCACTAAAGACTCGGAATTGCACTCTTGAATTCATAGAACGCTCTATAACAAATATATATACGCTATTAATTATCCATTGTTACAACCATAATTGTCACTCAATCCTCTATAGATGGTCTACAATGAGATGGGACTAAAAGACCGTTTTACCCCTCATTGTATTTTATCTTTAAAACACTTAGTTCCTTGTAAATGATATTTTAGTAAACTAATTTAATAAATGAAATGAGATCTCTATCATTTAACACCTTGAACCAAACTAAAAGGAAACCATCGTTTCACTTCTTCATCAGAAGCTATAGATGTTCACATCTATGATTAACACTCCCACTCAATTATACTACCGAGTTCTCAAGATGTAAGTATGGGCTAGTCCATAGGGTAAGCTGGTAATGAACAAGTTAAAGAACTCAAATAATACAATCAATTAGAATACTAACCATTCAGAATTGAGATTGATTTTACCTATGGTCAACATACTTGGTTCGAAACTTACACTTGCCTAGTGTGCTCTTGAGTTTTCTTCCTTCCTTCAATGGAGAGTAAGAGCTCTTGCTCCTTGGAGAGAAAAATTGCAGAAAATGGAGAGGGAAGAGGGAGAGCTTCGGTTTTGGGGAGAAGAGGAGAGAGCTATTTTTTTTGTTTTCTTGAGGAAAAAAAAATTAAAAAGATGATTGGATGTGTAAGAGGAATGATTGGAGGGTTAGCCAATGCGTGATGGAGCCTCTTACTCTTCCTAGGATAGGTGTCATAGACACTTGAGTATACTAGGGCATAGCCTAGCTGCGCCTCACAATGCCTCTCCTCCCTTAGAAATTACTAAAATGCCCTTGCCCCTTTTAACTCACTTCTAATGCACTCAAGGGCCCTTTGGTAATGTCACTCTCTAAATTTAACCAAATTTTTACCCTATAGTTTTTAAATATCTCCAAGATAAAATAAAATAAATGTGACCAAAAATAGATTTTGTCACATAACACATAATTTTGGTAACTTACTCAAATTGACCAAAATGCCATTGGAGGATCGGGCAAGAATTTCTCATTCTTAAGCCTAGTTGATTGAGATTCAAACCTCAATCAATTTTTCTTAAACTTATTGGCTCGATTATAAAGTCCTAGTGCTAGAAAAAATTAATATTTTTTTTCCATAGTATTTCCTATTTACTTAATCCGATATTTTTACCCGATTAGGGTTTTTGACCCGCTCCACGACCAAAAGTCTCAATTTCTAAAAAAAAAAAACTGCAATTACCACACCATGACTAGCATTCAAACATCACAACTTCTTGTAACATAAAATGTTCCCCTAACATAATACATAATACAAGGAATTAAAATACCCGAACTAGTGTTTACTCGGTGCCCTAAACGCGAAGCGTTACAATACCTACAATTTATACAATTTTCATCCTCGAAACTTGTAGAGTCCAAGAACTTTACTTAGCTAAGATAGATAATAGTATGATAGTATTTATAGCATTATCTTTGTTACTATGGATTTTTGGTTCAGACCGGGAATTATTTGGACACTCATAGTAGTACTTATAGAATTTCTAAGTTTAACCTATAGTTTAAGAATATTAAGTATAACCTAAGGTTTGATTATATGACTGATATTAAGGATAATATTTGTTATATTATAAGGTTTAGATATCAACCAATAGGATTTTAAGCACATGTTATGAATGGTGATTAAGGATTAAGTATTTTTGAGGATTAAATTTAATATGGAGTAAAGTTTGAATGATATAGGGTCAGTCAGCAGCTTTGAATACGTTGAGGGCTTAGTCAAGGCTGTTTACCCCATTCAAACTTAGCTAAAATTGTGTAATTTCGTGTTTAAATATTCAGCGTATGCCGATATATCGCAGCTATAGGGGGCGATATATCGCAGCACGTAGATACGGAAAACACGAATCGATGCACGGTCGCCTCGGGAACAGTGGTCCAGGCGATATATCGCCTATAGGGGGCGATATATCGCCTCCACCAGCATGTTTTCAAATACTTTTGAATTCTTTTCCTTTCAGCCATTCAAACTCCTCCATAAGTCCAGCATCTTTTGAACGAGTCTTCAGCCTCTGCTGAACAATTATTCAAATGATTTTCATCTAAAAAGCCATTATTTTTATTCAAGTAAAATCAAGATACTTTCATTCCCAAACTCTATAAATAGGACCTAGTACCCAGCCATTATTCACCTTTTGCTCTAAGTTCAGAAGCTGCTAGTGTTAAGTGAGTGTGAGAGTGTGAACACCTGGTTTGGGAAATCATAAGCTTAAACATCATAAGCTTATCAAACACTTTGGGAAGTGAGGTTCTTTAGTATTTCGGTTGTGGTTAGATTGATCTTGCAAATCTTTGAGGTAAACCTGAAACTCTACTTCATTTATTTCATGTTATTTCCTTTCTCAAAACCTTCTACTCAGTCCCCTAACCTCATTCTTATTTTGGTTAGGGAATCCAAGTTCTTAAGCATATAAGTCGGTAAGTATGTTTTTATGGTTTAGTCTTTCCATCCCTGTCATTTCATCTCCTTTCTTCTTTAGACTCACTCTTTCTAATGGTTATTAGGAGTGTTCCAAAAAGTCCCAACTCAGTCCACATATCCCGGTAACTTTGGTAAGGGAAATAGGCTAGAATCAATATGTTATGTGCTTATGTTATCTATATGTTTTATGTTATTAAAAGTGTTATGATATGTATATGTGTATGTTTGTAGGCTTGGGCATATGACCCATATGACTAACAAGACCCCAAAAGGGTTATGGGCATATGACCTACTTAGCTAGTAGGACCCCACTAATCCCATGGGCATATGCTTGTTTAGTCTATGGGACCCCAAGTAATAATGGCCATTATAATAAGTGAATTATGTGTTATGATATGTCTTTACGTTTATTATGAAATCTATGTTTATGACTATGTGTTAGATTTTCCTTGCTGGGCATTAGGCTCATTCCTTTCTGTTTTATGTGCAGGAAATAAGTTTTAGAGGCGGTAAGATTCGTGACGCTTAGAGGATGTGTATCGATGGTGAATGGAGTCAAGGAGCCGAGCGTTATTTGATTCGAGGATGTAGTCTTGTTTATGTTTTTATGGTTTTAAATGTATTTTCCGCATTTTCTATGTAACTCTTTTTTACTTTAAGTTATTTTTGTTTTAAAGACAATGGGTACCCATATCCTACTTATTTTTATGAAAGTAATCTATGTTTCTACAAGTTTATAATAATTTATGGTATTTCCGTAAAAATGTAAGTTTTATGTATAGATTCGTTAATGGTCCAAATAGTCTAGATTAGTGGGTCGTTACAAAACTTAGAACAACTGTGGGTATAACTCTCTGATCTGGTCTTTGGGTTCCCATGTTGCTTCATCTACCCTGTGGTAACACCACTGCACCTTTATCAAAGGTATTGTTTTGTTCCTTAACACCTTGCCTTTCCGATCCAGAATCGCAATTGATTTTTCCTCAAAGCTTAGCTGAGGATCTATGCTAAGTTCATCGTAACTTAGCACATGAGTGGGGTCATTCACGTACTTCCGTAATGTTGACACATGGAATACATCTTGAAATCTAGAGAGCACAGGTGGAAGGGTAAGTCAGTAAGCCGCCTTTCAAATGCGTTCTAGAACCTCAAATAGTCCTATGTACCTAGGGTTCAACTTGCCCTTTTTCCTCGAACCTCATAACTCCTCTCTGGGGTGCTTTTTTTAATAGTATCTTGTCCCCAACTTCAAATTCTAATGGTCTCCGACGACGATCAACATATTTGTGTTGTCAATCTATAGAGGTCTGCATCCTTTGACAGATTGACCTAATGTCTTCCGTAGCTTGGTCAACCTCTTCTGATCCCAAGAATTTCCTCTCACCGGTCTCATGCCAGTGGATTGGGGATTGGCACTTTCTTCTATATAGTGCCTCATACGGAGCCATTTTTATCGAGTCATGATAGCTATTATTGTAGGAAAACTCAATTAATGGAAGTTTTACCCTTCGCGAACCTTGAATATCTAGCACGCAAGCTCTCAACATATCTTCCAAGGTTTGAATTGTTCGTTCGCTCTTGCCATCCGTCTGTGGATGGAAGGTAGTACTAAACTTGAGATCCCATTTTCATTTTTCTCCAAAATGCGGAGGTAAATCACCCATCATGATTGGACACTATAGAGATGGGAACCCCATGTAATCACACTATTTAAACATTGTACAAGTCTGCCAACTTATCTGCATTGTTTGTTGTCTTAAAGGGTAAGAAATGAGCGGTTTTTGTCAATCTATCCATGATAAAGCAAATAGAATCGTGCCCCTTTAGAGTATGTGGTAACCCGATAACAAAGTCCATGGTGACCATTTCCCATTTCCACTCAGGGATCTCCAGTGGCTGCAATAACCCTGCGGATCGCTGATGTTCCGCCTTGGTTTATTGACACGTCAAACAATGTGCCATGTATTTTGCTACATCTCTCTTCATTCCTACCCGCCAAAAGTATCTTTTGAGATCCTGATACATCTTAGTGGGTCTCGGATGCATAGCGTATGGAGTATTATGAACCTCATAAAATATTCGGCTCTTGATCTCCTCATCATCGAACACGCATACTCTGCCCTTGAAACCCAACATTCCATCCTTGGAGATGTGAAACCCTTGTCGCATGTCTTTCATAGTCGCATGCACCAGTCGTTGGATCCACGGATCTGTGAGTTGTCCCCCTTGGATTGCTTCCATGATTGTGGATTCCAAGGATAACTTTGCGAATCTTCCCACTGCTATCTCCAAATCCAATTTGGATATATCAGTTTGTATTTCTTTGGGTATTTCTTTCACTGAAATTACATAAGCCATTGGCTGCCTGCTCAACGCGTTAGCTACTTTATTAGCCTTCAATGCAACACAACCGAAATTACATGTGTCGCAAAGGATCCCATAGAGATAGTGTCTCCAGATCTTCAATACGAACACTACCGCTACTAACTCCAAGTCGTGAGTTGGATAGTTTTTCTCGTAATTTTTCAGTTGTCGGGAGGCATATGTGATCACCTTCTCGTGTTGCATCAATACTGCTTCGAGTCCCTGTCCTGATGCATCACTGTAAATGGCATAACCCTTTGTGCCTTTTGTGATACTGAACATTGGAGCAGTTGTTAATCTTACTTTTAACTCTTGAAAACTCTGTTCATACTTCTCTGTCTGCTCAAACTTGATGTTCTTTTGGGTTAGTGCGATCATAGGGGTAACTTTTTGGAGAAACCCTCCACAAAGTGCCTGTAATACCCTGCCAGACCCAAGAAATTGCAGACCTCTTGAGCATTCTTTGGGGCTTTCCATTGTTTCATTGCCCTGATTTTGGCTGGATCAACTGAAATCCCATTTCCTGACACCACGTGTCCTAGAAAACTCACTTGTATCAACCAGAATTCACACATGGAGTACTTCGTGTACAACTTTTTCTCACGCAATCACTGTAAGATTAGTTCCAGGTGTTGAGCGTGTTATTCCTGGTTTCGTGAGTATACGAGTACATCGTCTATAATCATGATCATGAATTTTTCTAGATACTCACTCAGTACCCTATGCATAAGATTCATGAATGTCGCGGGCGCATTGGTGAGTCCAAAGGACATCACCACGAACTCATAGGGGCCATACCAAGTTCAGAATGCAGTCTTTGGAATATTCGATTCCTTGACCTTCAACTGGTGGTATCTGGTGTTATATTATTTTATAATATAATGTAATATTATATTATATTATAATATAATGTTTACATTAAATAAATGTGACAAACTGTGTCACATATTGTAACATATAATAGAGAGTTACAATATTTAGATATATGGGATATATCCAAATAATATAACATATTTGGTGTTACAAATTTGTAACTTCCAAATATTACCCTTTGTTGTGTAAAATTGTTGTTACACAATATTGAGATGAATTTCATAAAGCCATATGTGATATGGCTGTTAGAGATATGATTTTAACCCCAATAATGTGTTTTGGGAGTTACAAAATCATTTGGGAGGGTTTGGAACCGTTTGGAAAAACAACACAATTTTAAGTGCTGAAATTGGTCGGTGGCCGCGGCCACAGGCCAAAAACTGACCAATTTTCAGTTTTTTCAATCATTGTTGAATGGCTCAAAAAACATAAATAACTCCCAAATCTCTTTTTTAATTCCATATTAATCCAATTAAACATTGGTAACAGCCATGGGGGTTGGTGGAATTTAAAATTCAAAGGGTGTCTCTAAACTCTATAAATAGGAGCCTATAGCTCACTTGAAAGACACAACATTTCTATCCATTAGAGCACTTGGCTAGAAACACCTTGAGGCTTGATAATTCCATAAAGCTTTTCCAATATCTGAGAGAGATCCCTTAGTGCTTGAGTTAGGGGGAAATAAGCTTTTGGACAAAGGTTTTAAACCTTGTTCAAGTTGGTGATCCCCAATCCTCTTCACTTAGGTTGTGTAAGTGAGAGTTTCTTGTATTTCAGTTCTTCTTTCTATTGTATTGTTTTCTTCTTATTGTCTTGTTCTTTTTCTTGTATTTCTTATTCAAGAGTTGTAATCTATTATTTTCCTTTGTTTCAAACACTTTACTTTATTTGTAACATTTTTGCTTAGAGTTGTATTTTACTATTCTCTTCTTCTACATCATCTTCTTCATTTCCTTTGTTTTATTTGTATTTTCAGTTATAGAGTTGTAACACTTTATTTAATCAATCCTTGTCTATTGTAATATTTTGCAAAGTTGTAATATTTTCTTACCATTTCCATTGAGGCAATTTATATTTTCCTAACATTCAAAAGCTTATCCCTTTTTGTTTCAATGGAAGGGGAGACAATCAAGATCATGAACCAAGACCTAGTGAGATTGGATAGGTTTGATGGATCCAATTTTACTAGGTGGCAAGACAAGGTGATGTTTCTTCTAACCACTCTCAAAATCACCTGCATCCTTGAGTCTTCCTTGGCACCTCTAGCCGAGCCATCCGACAAAGACACTCCTGAGGAGGTGGAGAAGAGAAGGAAGAGGGAGGAGGACAATCTCCTTTGTAGGGGTCATATCCTCAATGCCCTATCCGATAGGCTCTATGACCTATACACCGAGACCAAATTGGCCAAGGAGATATGGGATGCACTTGAGAAAAAGTTTTAAGGCGGAAGAGGAAGGTACCAAAAAGTTTTTGATATCTCAATACTTCGATTTCAAATTTTTTGGTGATAAACCTATTCTTCCTCAAATTCATGAATTGCAAATTATTGTTAATAAATTGAAAGTGTTAAAGATTGAGCTTCCCGAGGCCTTTCAAGTTGGTGCTATAGTGGCTAAATTACCACCAACTTGGAAGAGCTATAGGAAAAGAATCCTTCATAAAAATGAGGATTATTCTTTGGAGGAGATCCAAAAGCATAGAGGAAACGATATGTAGAGATAAACTTATGGAGGGGTCTAATGGAGAGACTTCCAAAGCAAATGTGGTGTCACAACCAAAACATCCCAAAAACAAAGGGAAAAAGGGTAATGAGAAACCTTTGGGTCCAAAAATCAACCCAAACAAGTTTAAGGGCGAGAAAGGTCCTTGCTTTGTGTGTGGGAAAAAGGGTCACTATGCTAGAAAGTGTAGGCATAGAAAAGACCAACAAGGACCTAAGGTGAACGCAACTCAAGAGGAAAACATAGTTGCCACCCTTAGTGAGGTGAATGCGGTCCAAGGCAAGGTGAAAGGGTGGTGGTATGATACATGTGCCACTGTCCATCTCACCTATGACAAATCATTGTTCAAGACCTTTGAAGTGTCAAAGGGCATCCATGAGATACAAATGGGCAATGAGGGCAAAATCAAGGTACTTGGCAAAGGTACCATTGAAGTCTATTTCACCTCCGGCAAGAAAATTACATTAGTGAATGTACTTTATGTTCCCGAAATGAGTAGAAACTTGGTAAGTGGTGATTTGCTTGGCAAGCCCGGCATTAAAGCCGTTTTTGAGTCTGGTAAACTTATACTTACCAAATCAAATGTATTCTTGGGAAAAGGGTACTCTTGTGAGGGAATGGTTAAACTGTGCACCAATGATGTAACTTTCAATGTTACCAATAAAAATGCTAATTCCGCCTATATTGTTGAGTATGATTCTTTATTTTTGTGGCATCTTAGACTACCGCATATAGGTTTTTCTACCATGAAAAGAGTAGTAAAATGTGGTATGATTGCATGCAATATTAAAAACTATGGTAAATGTGAAACATGTGTTAAGGCTAAAATGATTAAGAAACCATTTCCTAGTATAGAAAGATCATCTAATTTACTAGATTTAATCCATAGTGATCTTTGTGAATTAAATGGTGTTTTAACTAGAGGTGGTAAAAGTTATTTTCTTACTTTTATAGATGATTTTAGTAGATATACCTATGTGTTTCTTTTAAAGCCTAAAGATGAAACTTTTGATGCTTTTAAATTGTATAAATTAGAAGTTGAAAATCAACTAAATAAAAATATTAAGGTGCTAACAAGTGATAGAAGAGGAGAGTACTTCTCTAATGAATTCAATATTTGTTGTGAAGAAAATGGTATAATTCATGAGTGCACTGCACCTTATACACCACAACACAATGGTGTTGCTGAAAGGAAAAATAGGACTTATCTAGAGATGATAAATTCTATGTTGGTGTTTTCTAAGTTGAACTTCAACTTATGGGGTGAAGCGATTTAACCGCTTGTCACATTCTTAATCGAATACCGATGAAGAAAAATGAGATATCTCCATATGAGTTATGGAAAGGAAGAAAACCCAACATAGGGTTCTTCAAAGTGTGGGGGTGTCTTGCATATTGCAAGAAAAATGAACCTAATAGAACAAAGTTAGGTTCAAGAGCCATAAAGTGTGCTTTTGTTGGTTATGCCAACAATAGTAAAGCTTATAGGCTATTAGACTTAGAGTCTAATATTATGATTTTATCTAGAGAAGTTGAATTCTTTGAGAATATGTTATGTGACAACAATTCTCAAACTTCTACATCCAAAATTGATTCTCAAGAGGAGAATTCTCAAAATGATGTAAAGCAACCCTTTGAACCTAGAAGAAGTCAAAGGCTTAAAAATCATAAAAGTCTAGTAGTGGATGAGATAGATTCTCAACGAACTTCATTCTACATGGTAGAAGGAAATAGAGAGGAAGTCATTAGGAAAATTCCTATTGTACTTCTCGTTGAGGATGATCCTAACACTTATAGAGAAGCTATCCAATCGAGAGATAGTGCATTTTGGAAAGAAGCCATCAATGATAAGATGGATTCCATTCTTTCCAATAACTCTTTGGAATTGGTGGACCTCCCACCGGGGTCTAAGCCAATTGGGTGTAAGTGGGTATTTAGGAGAAAATACCACACTGACGGCACCATCCAAACCTTTAAAGCTAGATTAGTAGCTAAAGGGTTTAGGCAAAAAGAGGGTATCGATTATTTCGATACCTATGCGCCTGTTGCAAGAACAACTTCTATAAGAATTTTTTTCGCTTTAGCTTCTATACACAACTTTTATGTTCATCAAATGGATGTCAAAACGACATTCCTTAATGGTGACCTCAATGAGGAGGTCCATATGGAACAACCCGAAGGGTTTGTCCTACTAAAATATGAACATAAAGTTTGTAGACTTGTAAAATCCTTATATGGATTGAAACAAGCTCCTAAGCAATGGCATGAGAAATTTGATCAAGCCATCATGTCTAATGGGTTTAGACATAACAATGGAGACAAGTGTTTGTATTCCAAAACTTGTAAGGGACATGTGATCATTTTTTTCTTATATGTGGATGACATGCTAATTCTAAGTAATAGCATGAAAGGGATAGAAGAAACGAAGAGGTTTCTATCATCAACCTTCAAGATGAAAGATCTTGGAGAAGTTGATACCATACTCGGTATCAAAGTAAAGAAACATAGTGGGGGTTTTGCAATAAGGCAAGCCCACTATGTTGAGAAAGTATTGAACAAATTTAACCATCTCAAGGTTAAAGATGCCAATACTCCATTCGATCATAGTGTAAAACTAAAGAAGAATGAAGGAAGAGCGGTGGCTCAATTGGAGTACGCTAGTGCTATAGGGAGTCTAATGTACGCTGCCCAGTGTACTAGACCTGATATAGCATTTGCGGTAAGTAAACTTAGTAGGTTTACAAGTAATCCAAGTGTGGATCACTGGAAGGCAATTGGAAGAGTCCTAGGTTATCTCAAGAAAACCAAAGGACTAAGCCTTCACTACTCCAAATTTCCTTCGATATTAGAAGGATATATAGATGCAAGGTTGATATCCAATCTTGGGGACAACTTGTCCACAACTGGTTGGGTATTTACACTTGGTGGAGGTGCAATTTATTGGGGCTCCAAGAAACAAACCTTTATATCTCATTCTACTATGGAAGCAGAGTTCATAGCTCTAGCTGCTACCGGCAAAGAGGCTGAATGGTTAAGGGATCTGTTGATAGAGATTCCCCTAATCAAAGAGAGTGTATCTACTATATCGATACATTGTGATAGCCAAGCAACATTGGCTAGAGCATACAGCAGAGTGTATAATGGGAAGTCTAGACACATTAGTCTAAGACATGGATATGTAAGAGAATTGATTCAAAGAGGAGTCATCTCAATATCCTATGTGAGAACAAGTGAAAATCTAGCGAATCCTTTCACTAAGCCACTAACGAGGGATTTAGTGGCTGCATCATCTCGAGGGATGGGACTTAAACTCCCTAAAGAGATTCACGATTGATGGTAACCTATCTTAACACTAATTATTCAACTAGTGTTAGGTTCAATAGGTAACAACAAGTCAATCAAGTGAATATTAGTTGTACTCAAAACAAGTGCCATCTGAGATATTGAGTACTTGTGTGTTACCAAGTGGAGGGTTAAAACCGAAAGGTTTTTTAATAGAATTTAGACTTGTAAAGACAAGTATTTTTGGTAATGAAATACTGTAAGAATTCTACCTATATGGACCTAGGGGTGGTGCCGCCTCTCATGAGAATTGGGAATATTCTCAAGAACGTCCATGAATGGAAAGTGCACATAGCCATTAACGGTTCAAAGTGAGACATAGAGGTCTCAAGTGAACATCGCAAAGGTGTGTGTGTTATCACCGATTTGTCATCATGAAAAAGATGGTTCAATGCCTAGTGCAACCTAATTTTCGACAAATTTTGTGATAATTACACTATAGTAAAGTTCAAGTTGAAAAACACTTTGCTTTATGCACTAATGCAATGACTCCTATAAGAGAGAGTTCTTATTTAATCAAGTGGGGGATATGTTATATTTCAAAATATAATGATTGATTAAATAAGTGTTACAATAGATAACTATGTAATCTAGTGGGGGAATGTTATATTATTTTATAATATAATGTAATATTATATTATATTATATTATAATATAATGTTTACATTAAATAAATGTGACAAAGTGTGTCACATATTGTAACATATAATAGAGAGTTACAATATTTAGATATATGAGATATATCCAAATAATGTAACATATTTGGTGTTACAAATTTGTAACTTCAAAATATTACCCTTTATTGTGTAAAATTGTTGTAACACAATATTGAGATGAATTTCATAAAGCCATATGTGATATGGCTGTTAGAGATATGATTTTAACCCCAATAATGTGTTTTGGGAGTTACAAAATCATTTGGGAGGGTTTGGAACCGTTTGGAAAAACAACACAATTTTAAGTGCTGAAATTGGTCGGTGGCCGCGGCCACAGGCCAAAAACTGACCAATTTTCAGTTTTTTCAATCATTGTTGAATGGCTCAAAAAACATAAATAACTCCCAAATCTCTTTTTTAATTCCATATTAATCCAATTAAACATTGGTAACAGCCATGGGGGTTGGTGGAATTTAAAATTCAAAGGGTGTCTCTAAACTCTATAAATAGGAGCCTATAGCTCACTTGAAAGACACAACATTTCTATCCATTAGAGCACTTGGCTAGAAACACCTTGAGGCTTGATAATTCCATAAAGCTTTTCCAATATCTGAGAGAGATCCCTTAGTGCTTGAGTTAGGGGGAAATAAGCTTTTGGACAAAGGTTTTAAACCTTGTTCAAGTTGGTGATCCCCAACCCTCTTCACTTAGGTTGTGTAAGTGAGAGTTTCTTGTATTTCAGTTCTTCTTTCTATTGTATTGTTTTCTTCTTATTGTCTTGTTCTTTTTACTTGTATTTCTTGTTCAAGAGTTGTAATCTTTTCTTTTCCTTTGTTTCAAACACTTAACTTTATTTGTAACCTTTTTGCTTAGAGTTGTATTTTCCTATTCTCTTCTTCTTCATCATCTTCTTCATTTCCTTTGTTTTATTTGTATTTTCAGTTATAGAGTTGTAACACTTTATTTAATCAATCCTTGTCTATTGTAATATTTTGCATAGAGTTGTAATATTTTCTTACCATTTCCATTAAGGCAATTTATATTTTCCTAACATCTGGATCTCAAGTCAATCTTCGAGAACAGCGATGTTCCCTACAGTTGATCGAATAGATCATCAATTTGGGGCAATGGGTATTGGTTCTTTATCAATACTTTGCTGAGTTCGCGATAGTCTATACACATTCTCATGGTGCCATCTTTCTTTTTCACGAATAGTACCAGGGCTTCCCAAGGAGAATGACTTGGTCGTATAAATCCATTATCCAGGTATTCTTGTAATTGCGGTTGCACATTTTTTAAGCTCAGACGGTGCCATCCGGTATGGTGCCTGGAATCAACTCGATCTCGAACTCGACTTCTCAGTCCGGTGGTAGCCTTGGAAGATCCTCAGGAATCATTTTTGAGAATTTTCACACCACTGCTACCTCAATTGGTTGTACCTTAGGCTCCTTATCCTTGTCTATTACGTTCACCAGGTAGCCAATACATCCATCGCCTTGTAATTTCCTAGCCTTCCTGGTGGAGATTATAGTGAAATTCTTCTCGCAGGTTATGCCTTGGAACACGAACGGTTCTTCCCCAGGTGGGTTAAAAGTTAACTTTCTTCATTTGCAATTTACCACTGGCCCGTGTTTGGTTAGCCAATCCATACCAAAAATAACATCATACTCATGTAAATCTAACACTAGCAAATCCACGGTCAACTCCCGACCTTCTACCCAAACTGGTACAACTCTAACCCCTTCATGAATTTGCGTACCCAGTTGGCTTTAGTGAGTACCGAATCTGGAGCAAATTTTGAGAGTTGGTAAAACTTGCACACGTACTCCTGTACGCTAGATGACCCTTGGACTAGGTTAGCAAACTCAATCACCTTCCGATCTATCACCGTCTGGTTGTAGTACTTAGCATTGAACAAGACCATAAATTCAGGCCATTCCATTCGTTCCACGTCACCTCCTTTCCTAGCAATATCCCACCAGATGCTGGTGTCCATCCTTAACATATACACCGCACATATTACTTTTTCCCTTTTAGTAGCCACCACAAAGTCAAAGATTCTCTCCAGCACGCTGACCCATTCTTCTGTCATCAGGGGGTCTGAAGTCCCTTCAAACACAGGTGGGTTTCGCCTGCTAAATCGTTTCGAGATTGGTTTTGACTTTTCTGTTCTAGATGCATTAGCTGGTGGGTTTGCTTCCACCAGTGGGTCTTCTTGCATCAGGAATTCTTGTTGTTCGAAAACGTCTTCCCAAGGTGTTGGGGGTGCAGGGTTGTGTGGCGCTTGTGAATATCTTTGAATCAATGCCTCAAACATCTGAGCGTTCGTCGCATTTTTCTCATGCATAGTCCTTCTTAGATCCTCTATCTGAGTTGCCAAATTTGGTGCTCGCTATGTTCTTTGTCCGCAGCCTCTCCCTTGGTGTCAATCCCTTCCTCTGCCTCTTGGTCAATGGCCGCTCTCTCGCCTGGGTATGGTGGATTAACAACTCGCCCTCCCCTAGCTCGAATGTTAGGCACCATCGCGAGTCATCATACAACGATGTATAGTAGGGAAGAGTACTAACCTAGCATTAAATGAGCATACAAGTTTCGTGCGCACAAGGAAAAAGGAAAGAAAATCATAACGATTCAACTCAAAACAGGTAGTCATAACATTCAAGGTGATAACCTAGCATTACAAAATGATCATGACAAATCATGCCATAAAATTTTAGTTAGGAGAATGATAAATACAAAAGAGAACCCTAGCTACATGTCAGATTTTTGCATACGCCTGCTATAACTATACAAAATTCCTACAACCTAGTAGGTTCGCCAAGTCTTTACCAAAGAGTATCAACAAGACCTTCACCGCATAACCTAATCTAGGCTATCCAATTGCATATCCAACTCTAGGTCTGTATACTCATCTGGTTGCTCGGGATCCCCCTTTGGATTGCCCTCATCGTCACCCACTAGGTCCACTACTAGCTCGGCCATCTCCTCCACCACCTTGCCATCTGCTACAGTTTCCTCCATGGGCTAGGGTGGTTCATAGGTGCAATGTCTGGTGCGGGAGTTGCTACTGCCATCTGCTCCTCTCTATACCTCTCCTGCCATCGGGACATGCGGAAGTGCGGACTGAACGTGAGTTTGATAGATGCCTAGAGCACTATCCAGGAGACGGTGGTTGGGTCCTTATAGCGATACTAGAAACAGTGAAATGCCTCATCTCTCAGGTATAGGCTAGCCAGCCTCACCTGGTAGGCAGGTTGAATCTCCATATCGCAAAGGATTATATTGATCGTGTACGTCCATTCCCGTACCTCAGACGAAGAGTCATGTTCCCCAATGAACACATGCGGGAATGCGCTATGGATGGCCTAGTGAAAGCGGAGTCTCTGCGTGAGAGGATACCCGAAGAGTGGATCCTCTAGGACCAGATAAACTATCTCTGGAAAATCTTCCATCGTACCTACAATTTATAGAATTGACGTAAACAAAAGAAAGCAAAGGAAACAGATATGAAAAGATAGTACTTACAATGAGTGTCGATCTGTCTTACAGAATGTACATGTGGACCGATTTTTTGAGAATTTATGTTTTGGGGACTAGAACCCATATGATAACTAAGAAATTATTTTGGGCTTGTTAAATGTTATACAATTATGACATTGTAATTTTCTTTTAAGTATGCGCATACTTTCGGACTTTTGCATGTTTTGAAAAGTTTTTTTTTTTATATATTTTCGGTTACTTTATTTTAGAAAATAGTTATGTTTTTCGCAAATTATGTTAAGAGATTTTATGGGACGTTACACTTAGTAATTCTAGAATTATATTTAGACAGTATTCTCTTGTAGTCCACTGATATAATCAATATATGTAGTTCTGTCCTCCATTTATTTGTTTGCAAATTAGAGCTGATCAAGAATTATCGTTTTACCCTTCTAATTACCTCTTGTTCCTTAAGTACCATAATTCACCAGTGAATAATTAATCTATAATCATATTATAGATTTGAGCTCAATAACTATTTAGTCCCAGAATTAACCCTTAAGGGAACCAATATTTGATCCATTAGGAAATCATGGATTCCAATATTGTAGAACCATGTTCCCAGCCATTCATGATATTGAATCTCTAAACCAAAAGTCATTAGACTCATTACATTAAGATACCTTAATGAATGAATCAGTGTTGAGATTGGTTAAATATAATGGTTAAGATGTTTACACGTTGAAGTACAAAACACTACGATTTTCACTCAAAGACAAGTGAAAACATGAGATTGTGTAGAAGGCATCTAAAAATGACTTTTATGTATCTAAAGTGATACAACAAGGTATCCAAACATTCCCAAAAAAATTTGGTAGCATTTGGAGCAATTTTAGGATCATTGGAGGGGTCCAAAGTCAGAGGGGGTGGCAATGTGTCGCCCCCTAAGTGGCGTAGTGTAACGACCCAAAATCACATATAAGGCTTGAGGGCCTTGATTAGCGTGCCGGGAGGGCATAATTGGTATATGTGTGATTTAATGGTTTAAATGCGTGATTATGTGGCATGCATGATTAATATGATTATATGACTATGTGACATGCATGTTTGTGAGTATTAGATATGCATGTGAGCCCTTTATAGCTTATAAGGGCATGTTTGTAATTTAGGCCTGTTGAGGGCATAAATGCGATTATATGTGATAAATTGTAGAGACCACATTATTATGTGGATACATTTGCAATTTATGGCTCAAGACGGTCCTAGTGAGCGGATTGACAAAATAGTCACAGCGGGGGTTAATACCCGGCTCGGGAGGAGCCTAGGGGTATTTTTGGGACTTTAGAGAATATATCGGGGATTATTAGGTATTGAATAAGTAAATGGTAATTATTTGGAATGACAGGAATAGTGGGTAAATATTAGGAACACTCGAGGAATTAGCGAGAACCACGAGCAAAATGAATAATTTACCATTTTAGTACCCTTAAAGGATCTAGTATAGCAAGGAGAGGAAAAAGAGTCTTTTGGCTATTAATGAGGCACTCATAAAACACTTAAGTCTAAGGTAGAAAGAAGTAGAACATTAATGAACTCTTATATCTCTCCCTCTCTTACGTGCCCTCGCTCTCACTCTCCCTCTCTTCTACACTTTGAAGCTAAGGAAAAATGGCAGAAGGAACTTAGGCTTAAGGCTGGATTTTTGGAAGGGAATTTAGCTGGGAAAAGCTAGGAATTAAACTTGAACTAGGGAGGATTAACCACTGTTGAGGTAAGCTCTAATCTTCTAGTTTGTTGAAGAACTTAGTTCAATAGAGTGGAGTTAGAGTCAAGTAGTTTTGAAGCTTGGAACATGTTTAATTCTGGATTCTTAGGCATGTATTGAATGTTGTATTGTGGTTGAATTGGGATAGTGATTGAGGTATAGTTGCTAAGGTATTTGGTGTCTAAAATGTGTGATTTAGTCTTGAATTCGTAGCTAGGGTGGTCTTGAATTACGGAGGTTTGTTAGGGAAATTCTGGGTTAAAATCTTGATGTTCTTGGCTGGGAAGGAGGAGAAAACACATCAATTCTGGGCTCGAAGGGGGCACCGCGGTGTGTGTGGCCTATGTTGCTCACTGACTTGGGGGCGTGCCGCGACTCACTAGGCCAAGTCGCAACCCGCCTCCCCCTTTGGCTTGGGTACTTGCTCTCTGACTTGGGGGCAAGTCGCGACCCACTAAGCCAAGTTGCGACCTGCCTGGAGATTTTAGCCTTAAAATTGTTTCTAGAATTGGTAAGGCTCGGAGAGTTCGAGCCTAGGCGCTTGGGACAATTTCTACTGCTCAGGTTAGTAGAAATTGAGGTTCGAGAGGCTAGTATCTGTCTCCTAGGTATTTATTTGGGTTGAAAGTTAACAATTATCCATTGGACACTGTGACTAGGTTTATCACCAAGGCTTGGGGCTGAGGATCATGCTCAGAACCATTTCATTTTCTTCGCTCGGAATTAAAGGTAAGAAAATTTCACCCTTGTGTGGCTGTGTTGGGATTGAGATTCCTTGTATTTGAATACAAATGTTGTATGATTATGATATGCCATGTGAGTATGAAATAAATGGCCTAAGAGAGCCAGGGCTGATAATTTACGCACAGGATGCAGCTCGACCACTGAGAGCTGGGGTTAGCTAGATAAACACTGGACTCGGACTATGTGAGCAGAGTCAGTGGGTTAAACAGAGGGTGCGGCCTAAGGGCGTTGACCCTGAATATTGTTTGATGCTTGTGATAAACTGTTGAATATAAATATGTTTTCTATTGTTAATCTGATGCCTATGACTAGTTGAATATCTGCATGATTTACTTATGATTCTCATTGACTATCCTCATTGATTATGTGTCTACTATGTTGTTATGGTTTTCTTGATGGGCCATGGCTCATGGGTGCTACGTGGTGCAGGTAAAGGCAAGGGTAAAATGGATTAACCATGAGTTGGAAAGCTCTAAGGGCGAGGTGTACATTGCCAGCTGCTCATCCACCACGGTCAAGGGATTGTACAGGGACAGAAAACCTGAAATCCATATTTTGCCATTAGAGTGGCCTTTTCTTGTATACGACTTTTGGAAGTTTGTAAATTTGTCCTTTAAACCCTGTTTTTGGGATCCCATGTACTAAACATTTATTTTAATGAAAATTATTTGTTTATGACCAAAATCTTTTAACCCTTACTTGATTATGATTTTACGATCACATCTTTATTCAAATGACTCGATTAGCAAGTCCTGAACTATTTTTAAACACACAGTGTAACGGTCTTGGTTATCTGGGGCGTTACAACTTAGTATCAGAGCGGTCTAAGTTTAAGGGTTCTTGAAGACTGGCTGGACATGTACACTCGCCGCTAAAGACAAGCTCGACTCAGGGTTTGGTAATTGAATATATGAGATTATATGCTTAAGTGCTTGAATGAAATATGAATGCTTTATTACATGATTAATAGGGAGCATGAGATATTGTTGTGTGATGATATTGAGGCGTGCTTATTAGCATTGCTGTGAATGTGGATGAATATTTGAATAATTGTTTGTATCTTGATTGCTCGTGGATGGTTGAGTTGCAACGGTGGATCATGGAAAGATTGTTACCCTGTCATCATAGTTTGTCCGCTGAGTCGTTGACTACAGATAAACTTGGATAGCTATGCGTCCAAGCCGATCCAATGACTAGCTGGCACATAGTCTGAGGCTAGAGATGATGATCAGGGCCAGAAGCCTCCGCCAGTCCCTGAAAACTGGCATCAGATACTTGCAGACATGCAAGCTTGATTGCGGAGTCAAGAAGAACAAATTCACTTACTGAGATAGCAGGCTCTACCAGGGAGTGCTGCCCTTATTCTTCCACCTGTTATGGCACCAGTTGTACAGGCACCTGAGATTGGAAACAGGTGGGAGCCTTGTATGAGCGGTTCAGGAGGTAGCATCCTCCAACCTTTGAGGGAGGACCAAATCCACTGAAGGCCGAACAGTGGATGAGTATGATTACTTCTATCCTAGATTTCATGAGGGTTGAAGGTAATGATAGGGTGGCCTGTGCCACCTATATACTGAGAGAGGATGCTCGCATTTGGTGGGAATGGCATCATAGACCAGGGATATTTCCACTTTGACTTGGGATGGGTTCAAAGACTTGTTCAGCCAGAAGTACTATGATGTTTCCGTCAGGGCAGCAAAAGTAAATAAATTTGTGGGATTAGTGCAGGGAAACATGACTATTACAGAGTATGCCCTGAAATTTGATAGGCTTGCAAATTTTGCACCAGATCTAGTGCCTACTGATGCTTCTAGAAAGGACAAATTCATTAGGGGGCTTAATGCTATGATAACTTGAGATGTGAGAATTACAACAGTACTTGGGGGGACGACTTATGCCTAGGCTGTTGAGAAGGCTCTTATCACTGAGGAGGCAGAGAATAAGATTTGGAGGGAGAACGCTACGAGATGGGAGGTTCATAGGACGGTGCCTCCACATTTAGGGTCTGGTAGGGGCAGAGGCCCCAGTGATTTAAAGAGAAATACCCCTGACACTTCTACCATTGCTGGTCTTGATAGTAGGGATCGGGGTGCTCAGAGTGGCCGTCAGGGAGGCGGTGAGACATGGAGAAGCTACCCAGAGTGCACAAGGTGGAGAAGACGCCATCCGGGCGAATTTCAGGCGAAGGCCTGTTATGTGTGCAAGGTGGTGGGACACCTCAAGAAGGACTGCCCAACAGTGAAGAAAGAGGAAGCAGTGAAGGTGGACAGCTTTACTCCAGTTCGAGTGTTCACCTTGACGCAGGCAGAGGCCGAGGCTAGTCCCTAGGTGGTGACATGTCAACTTTCTAGTGCTGGCTCTCCCTTTACAGTATTGATTTACTCTGGTGCTACACATTCGTTTGTTTCTAGTAAGGTAATTGATAGATTGTGTAGACCTAGTGAGATTATACTGCGGGGTTCAGGACTATACTGCCTACTGGGGAACTAGTGGTGTCTATGAGATGGATTAGAGCACTGCCAGTGATGGTTGATGGTAGGGAGCTATCTGTAGACTTGATTGAGTTAGGTATGGAGGATTTTGACATGATTCTAGGGATGGATTGGCTTGTCAGATATGGGGCTACCATTGATTGCAGGAAGAAGATGGTGACTTTTGAGCCCGAGATAGAGGATCCCTTTGTTTTTGTGGGTGCAGTACATGGACCCCGC
The DNA here is from genome assembly GCF_963169125.1 of Humulus lupulus. NCBI lineage: Eukaryota > Viridiplantae > Streptophyta > Magnoliopsida > Rosales > Cannabaceae > Humulus > Humulus lupulus. The sequence continues at coordinate 157,082,978 of NC_084797.1, read as the reverse complement.
ATACCCATGATATCAGCATTGAGAGCTAGAGACCTATTACAGGGAGGTTGTATAAGTTTCCTAGCTAGTGTGGTGGATACTACCAGAGTTTTTCCAGCAAGGCCGGGAGAGACCAGATTAGTTTGTGAGTTCTTAGATGTGTTCTCTGAGGATTTACCAGGGCTGCCGTCGCACAGGGAGATCCAGTTCATCATTGAGTTAGCTCCAGGAACAGAGCCAGTGTCGAGGGCACCATATAGTATGGCTCCAGCAGAACTGAAGGAATTGAAGATATAGTTGCAAGAACTTCTTGATTTGGGGTTTATCAGGCCTAGCTACTCGCCATGGGGTGCTCTAGTTTTGTTTGTGAAAAAGGAGGACTAGACTCTGAAGATGTGTATAGACTACAGGGAGTTGAACAAGTTGACCATCAAGAATAAGTACCCCTTACCAACGATCGATGACTTGTTTGATCAGCTGCAGGGAAAGACAGTTTTCTCGAAGATTGGTCTTCAATCAGGTTATCACCAGCTAAGGATCAAGGACAAGGATATACCAAAGACGGCTTTCCGAACGAGATATGGGCATTATAAGTTTTTGGTCATGTCGTTTGGTTTGACCAATGCCCCATCAGTGTTCATGGACCTAATGAATAGGGTATTCAAGGACTTCTCGGATCAGTTTATGATTGTCTTCATCGATTACATCCTAGTATACTCCAATTCAGAGGCAGAGTAGGAACATCATCTCCAAAAGATCTTGCAGAGGTTGAGAGAGCATCAATTGTATGCCAAATTTAAGAAGTGTGATTTTTGGCTACCAAAAGTGACATTCCTTGGACATATTTTCAGTGAAGATGGGATTAAGGTAGATCCATCTAAGGTGGAGGCAGTGAGAGATTGGCCGAGGCCAAGGAACGCCTTAGAGGTTAGGCGCTTCCTCGGGTTAGCAGGCTATTACAGGCGATTTGTGGAAGGGTTCTCGAAGATTGCTGCACCGATGACAGAATTGACACAGAAGAATGTGAAGTTCGTCTGGTCAAACAAGTGTGAGAATAACTTCTAGGAATTGAAGCGGCGATTGGTTACTGCTCCAGTGAAGTTTGTGGTATATTGTGACGCATCTAGGTTGGGTTTAGGATGTGTGTTGATGCCGAATGAGAAGTTTATAGCTTATGCATCATGGCTGCTGAAAGAGTATGAGCAGCAGTACCCTACCCATGATTTGGAGTTAGCGGCGGTGGTATTCGCACTGAAAGTATGGCGACATTTTTTGTATGGAGAGAAGTGCGAGATATACATTGACCATAAGAATTTAAAGTATTTCTTCACTCTGAAGGATCTGTACATGAGGCAGAGGCATTGGCTAGAGCTTGTAAAAGACTATTATTGTGACATTCTTTACCACCCAAGGAAAGCCAATGTAGTGGCAGATGCATTGAGCTGGAGGGGCCCAGGACAGTTGTTTAGCTCTACACAGATATCGAGAGAAATGGCTGAGAAGATGTCCAGAGCAAGGATGGAATTGGTTGTGTGCTGGTTGGCCAATATTACTTTATAGTCGACAAGGTTAGAGTGGATTAAGGAGGGTCATTTGGTAGATGCACAGTTCTAGGAGGTGAGAGGAAAGGTCTTAGCTGGAGTAGATAAAGACTATTCTATTTCAGAGACTTGATTATTGCGATATAAGGGTCAGATTTGTGTTCCGACTGATATGGGGATTAGACGTGTGATATTGGATGAATCCCATTCTACGCCATACTCACTACATCCAGGTATCATGAATATGTATCAGGATCTATGGACGTTATATTAGTGGCATGGGATGAAGAAGGATGTGGTGGAGTACATGGCCAAGTGTCTAACTTGTCAACAGGTGAAGGCCGAGCATCAGCGGCCAGCAGGGTCGCTACAGCCTCTAGGTATTCCTGAGTGGAAATGGGAGGACATTACGATGGACTTTGTGGGAGGTTTACCCAGGATAGTGGGCTACATGACTCGGTGTGGGTAATAGTAGACAGGTATACCAAGTCAGCTCACTTTCTGCCAGTGAAGATGACTTATACTGTGGATCAGTATGCATAGTTGTATGTGAGGGAGATTGTACGTCTCCATGGGGTTCCCAAGTCTATAGTATTAGACCGGGATTCTATCTTTACCTCCAAGTTTTGGGGTGGATTACAGAAGGCTATGGGGACTCAGTTGAAGTTCAGTACGACCTTTCATCCTCAAACTGATGGACAGTCCGAGAGGACGATTCAAGTGCTGGAGGACATGCTCAGAGCATGTGTGATAGACTTTGAGCGGTCTTGGAGTAAGTATCTCCCGTTGATTGAGTTTTCGTACAACAACAGTTATCAATAAACAATTGGAGTAGATCCATACGAGATGTTATATGGAAGGAGGTGTAGATCGCCCATCCATTGGGGTAAGATGGGCGAGAGGAAGTATTTGGGACCGGATATGGTTTAGAAGACTAATTAGGCTATCGAGAAGATCTGAGATCGAATGCTCACTTCGCTTCATAAACAGAAAAGCTATGTTGATCATAAGCATAGGGACGTCGAGTTTCAGGTGGGGGACCACGTGTTTTTGCGAGTCTCACCACTGTGAGGGGTGAGAAGATTTGGGAAGAAAGTCAAGTTGAGCCCTAGATTCATTGGAACTTTTCAGATCCTAGAGAGGATCGAATTGGTGGCTTACAGATTAGATCTATCGCCATCGTTGTTAGGAGTTCAAAACGTATTCCACATTTCTATGCGTCGAAAGTACGTCTCAGATACGACTCACGTGCTGAAGTATGAGGACTTAGAACTAGAAATAGATTTTTCTTATGAGGAGCGACCGGTTTAGGTCTTAGACAGGAAAGACAAGCTTCTACGAAACAAGACTATTCCTTTAGTCAAAGTGTTATGGAGGAATAGCAGGGTCGAGGAAGTGACTTGGCAGCTTGAGTCAACGATGCGGGACCAATATCCCGAATTATTCAGGTAAATTTTGAGGACGAAATTATCAGTAGGAGGGGATATTTGTAACAACCCAAAATCACTAATAAGGCTTAAGGGCCTTGATTAGCGTGTCGGGAGGGCATAATTATTATATGTGTGATTTAATAGTTTAAATTCGTGATTATGTGGCATGCATGATTAATATGATTATATGACTATGTGACATGCATGTTTGTGAGTATAGATATGCATGTGAGCCCTTTATAGCTTATAAAGGCATGTTTGTAATTTTTGCCCATTAAGGGCATATATGTGATAAATTTTTGAGAGCACATTATTATGTGGATACATTTGCAGTAAATGGTTCAAGACGGTCCTAGTTAGCGGATTGGCAAAATAGTCATAGAGGGAGTTAATACCCAACTTGGGAGGTGCCTAAGGGTATTTTTGGGAATTTAGAGAATATATCATGGATTATTAGGTATTGAATAAGTAAATGGTAGTTATTTGGAATGACGGGATTATGGGGTAAATATTAGGAACACTCGAGGAATTAGCGGGAACTGGGAGGGAAATGACTAAATTACCCTTTTAGTACCCTTAAAGGATCTAGTATAGCAAAGAGGGGCAAATGAGTATTTTGGCTATTAACGATGCACTCAGAAAACAGTTAAGTCTAAGGCGGAAAGAAGTAAAACATTATAGAACTCTTATATCTCTCCCTCTCTTACGTGCCCTCACTCTCACTCTCCCTCTCTTTTACACTTTGAAGCTAAGGAAAAATGGCAGAAGGAACTTAGGCTAGAACTTGGGAGGATTCAGCCACTGTTGAGGTAAGCACTAATCTTCTAATCTGTTGAAGAATTTAGTTCAATAGAGTGGAGTTAGAGCCAAGTAGTTTTGAAGCTTGGAACATGCTTAATTCTGGGTTCTTAGGCATGTATTGAATGTTGAGTTATGGTTGAATTGGGATAGTGATTGAGGTATAATTGCTAAGGTTTTTTATGTCTAAACTGTGTGACTTAGTCTTGAATTCATAGCTATCTTGGTGTTGAATTAAGCAGGTTTGTTAGGGAAATTCTGGGTTAAAATCTTGATGTTCTTAGCTGGGAAGAAGGAGGAGAAAACCCAGAATTTATGGGCTCGAAGGGGGCACCACGGCATGTGTGGCCTATGTTGCTCTCTGACTTGGGGGTGCACTGCAAATCACTAGGACAAGTCGCGACCCACCTCCCCCTTTGGCTTGGGTACTTGCTCTCTGACTTGGGGGCATGTCGCGACTCACTAAGCCAAGTCGCGACCTGCCTGGGGATTTTAGCCTTAAAATGGTTTCTAGAATTAGTAACGCTGGGGGGGTTCGAGCCTAGGCGCTCAGGACAATTTCTACTACCCGGGTTAGTAGAAATTGAGGTTTTGGAGGCTACTATCTGTCTCCTAGGTATATATTTTGGTTGAAAGTTAATAATTATCCATTGGACAATGTGACTAGGGTTATCGCCAAGGCTCAGGGCTGAGGATCGTGCTCACAACCATTTCATTTTCTTCGCTCAAAATTAAAGGTAAGAAAACTGCACCCTTGAGTGGTTATGTTAGGACTGAGATTCCCTGTATTTGAATACAAATGTTGTATGATTATGATATGCCATGTGAGCATGAAATAAATGGCCTAAGAGAGTCGGGGCTGATAATTAGTGCACAGGACACGACTCGGCCACAGAGAGCTGGGGTCAGCTAGATAAAAACTAGACTCAACCTAAGTGAACCAGAGTCAGTGGGTTAAATAGAGGGTGCGGCCTAAGGGCATCGACCTTGAGTATTGTTTGATGATTGTGATAAACTGTTGAATATAAATATGTTTTCTATTGTTGATATGATGCGTATGACTAGTTGAATATCTGCATGATTGACTTGTGATTCATTGACTATCCTCACTGATTGGGTGTCTGCTATGGTTTTCTTGTTGGGCCTTGGCTCACGGGTGCTACATGGTGCAGGTAATGGCAAGGGTAAAATGCATCAACCATGAGTTGGAGAGCTATGGGGGCGGGGTGTACATTGCCAGCTACTCGTCTGCCACAGTTGAGGGATTATACAAGGACAGAAAACCTAAAATCCGTATTTTTCCATTAGAGTGGCCTTTGCTTGAATATGACTTTTGGAAGTTTGTAAATTTGTCCTTTAAACCCTGTTTTTGGGATCCCATGTACTAAACATTTATTTTAATGAAAATTATATGTTTATGACCAAAATCTTTTCACCCTGACTTGATTAGCAAGTCCTGCACTATTTTTAAACACACAGTGTAACGGTCTTGGTTATCCATGGCGTTACACATAGCATCGCCAAAATGCGAAGGGCTTCAAAAGCCCTAATAGGTGACATATCGCCTGAATGCAGGTGATACATTGTCTGAGCAGTCTTTTAGGGCCGTACCATTTACATAAAATGCTCAAAATGATGTGTTTTAAATGCTCTAATCCTATTGGTTAGAGTAATGATGATACCTACACTATAAATATGGGTTATTAGAGTTGTAAAGCCTTAATCACACTTTCAAACTCTCTCTCTCTAACCTCTTTCTATCTCTAGCTTTCTAAGACTAAAGTTTTCTCCAAGAAACTCATATTCTGGACAATAAGAGAAGGCTTGGAATAAAGATTTTGGACAATAATATTCTTATTGTGTATAAGCTTTAGAAGTTTTCCTAGTTTGAAGATTCAAGTTTCTCTAAATCAAAGGTTCTATATATCTAACCCTAACTTTCATTGTTATTCTATTGTGTTTTACAGGGGTCAAAATAGTATTTTCCCTTATATATGACCCTACGAATGTAATTAATTATAAAATCACACAATTATAAAAGAGTTTGTTTCTATAATTAAAGTGATCTAGAATAATTATCAATTACATTCATCAAACTTTAATAAAACACTTTTTAAATAAAGTTGGTTATCCTAATAGAAGTATATTAACTATTACCTTTATTATGGTGTGATTTACCAAGTTTCAACTAATTTAAGACTTAGTAGTTTACATGTAATTGATTTCACCAAAACAATTCACATAAACATATTGGACCATCCTAGATAATCATGTTTCTACGAAATGAGATGCATGATTAATTAAAACTGTGTGAGGTTTCATGTATGTCATGTAATGGACTAATGCATGATCATGTTATCAATCAAAAATAAATTAATATTTATATAAATAAATACAATAAATAAACGATGATCGAGTAGCTATTAAGTAGTTCTAAATTTATAACCCTTGAAAAAGTAGAAATTAAAATTACAAAGTGGCCTTCAGCTGATTACACAATTTTTTAATATGCTTCTCCATCTCTTAGGCCTTTATTCATAATCATTAAGAATCCATTAGGCCCAATAATTAATTAGAAACTAATTTTCTAATTAATTAATTTAATTAAAACTGATTTTTAATTAAATAACCATATTATTATCTTTTTAAATTTAGTTGAATTTAAATAATTAAAAGAATCAAATTAAAATAATTATTTAAACTTATGATAAATTCTTAACCAAGTAAAATATATTTTACTTTTCTAATAAAATAAAATAAGATAATTAACCATTAAAATTCAAATAATTTTAAAAAATAATTAAATTAAAGGTATTTTACAAAAAATCAGGGATTTGTTGTGCACAAATCTAGGGCTACCGGCTGTGCTTGGGCTGTAGGGCTCGGCAAGGAGCAGTAGGTGCAAGGGCTCGAGGGGCTCAGCTGGTGCTGCCAGGCAGGTCTGGGAGCGCTTGGCCACGGGGCCATGGAGTCGCTTGACAAGTGCGCGGGCCTGGGAGTGCATGGGCGTGGCCTGTGGGGCTGCTTGGTGACTGGCGCTAGGGGCTCGGGTGGTAGACGTAGGCCATGGGGTTCGGGTCATGTGCCTACTTGGTGCATGGCTTGGGTCCCTTCCCTTTTTTTTTCTTTCTTTCTCCTTGTGACCAGAATTTTTACAATGCTATTTCTCAAACAAAATTACAAAAATTTCTATGCCCCGTAAATGACTTACACAAGATCTAAGAAAATAAAAAATAATTCCTAACCCAATAGTACCATATAATTAACAATCCATCATTCAACCATACATTCATAAAATAAAACCATCCATTCAATATACATATCAACATACATATAAAAAATGCAAGAAATCCACACAACATTTAATGTATACATATATGTAGACCACTTTGGTACTAATTGTTGGTATTAATTTGAATAATATCAAGGACACATCGGAATGTGGGGCAGTGAGATTTTAAAAATTATTAATACAAAGCTAGGATCAATACATATATCTATACATTAAATCAACACACAAAATGAGAAGGAGATTACCTCTTGTAGCCTATCAAAATTCCTTGAGTCTTTTTGTATAATCAAACGATCTTCATATCCAGTGAAGTCGTGCACAATAGTCTTCTAAGTCGTTCCTCAAACACCCAAGGATGTGTATGGGCACGTAAGATTTACTGGTTTGATTATTTAGACTCTCTAGATGTTCTCAACACATGAGATCTAGAGAGTTTTGAGAAGAGAGAAGGCTGTAGAAATTTCTAGAATATGTAAGGCTTAGAAAAATTTCTATCGATACTTTTGATCTGACTGAATCAATTGACTTAAAAATAATCGCTTCTTTTTAGACTTATAAAGATAATAAAACAATTTTATTTTCTTTTCATTTCAATTAATTCAAAACTCATCTGTTATCTCTTTATTTTAATTATGTATTTTAATCAAATTAAAACAATAATTATATAATTAAATAAAGAAACAATATTTGAAATTCAAAATTCAAATCCCATGGACACATGACACTGTATGTGGCGCCACTCACTATGTAAGCACAGTGAGTGGCGTGTGACACTGTTGTGTCTCCCTAATTTTTCTCATTTGTTTGTTCAATTAGTTTTTTTTAAATGGTTTCTTCAATTAAATCTAAGACAATATATGTATTCCTAAAATTAATATTATTATTATTTTAAAAATAAATATCAGTTAATTCAAAATTAACCTTATTTTAATTTTATTAGTTTGAATAATTATCTAATACTAAGATTTGTATCCCCCGATTTCCCGAGACGTCACTTACAAGTATGTTTTAAAGCATCAATCTCTTTATGACATAAAGACTTATTTAATTAATTAAAGCTAATGCATGAGATCACATTATTTAAAATAAAAGTGATTTGAATGCATAATTATACAAATCTTGATTTAGCTTACAAAATACTCAAAAATTATAAAAAAAAACAGTCAAATCGTTTAACTTACAAAAAAATAATCAGTTTTCTTTATAAAACATAAAACTCTTTCAACCCTCTCACTAACATGTATCATTATCACCTTGAGTCGCCACCTCAATGCTTACCTTTGTCTTTACCTGCAACACAGAGTACCCGTGTGTTAACGCCCAGTAAGAAGAGCTATGTAGGACATAACCCCCCCCCCCCCCCCTAACTAGATAACATAAGTATAAATGATAACTTCACAATTAAACACATGAGATATAAACACAATACATAGGAAAAATTCAATGCGTGTTGTACTCATACACATACATCATGGTTTCATTTTGCACATCATACTCACATACGTTAATCAACGCCCATCCATGGTGATCAAACATGAAATGTAATTCGCCCTGCCTTGTGCTATACTCACACTTGGCATTCCCACGGGGCATCTTATTATCATGAATTGTACTCGCCCATGATAATGCCGGTAAGTGTTATGCTCACACAAGCAGCAGTGATTGGTAACTGATTTACCATATGCGCAGCGGAAATCACGGGGTGGTGGTCCCAGAGCTTTAAGAAAAAAAATATTTATTCAATCTTTAAATACCAAATCCATTAATATGAACAGAATTAATCAAAGTGAAAGAAAAAGATAAGGATTTACCAATTGTAGAATATTGAAGAATCCTTGCTATCTTTTAGTTTCTCCAACGAACATCAAATCTAAAGTAATCTTGTGAGTACTAAGACCAAGATCTTCCAAGATGTATCTCTACACCTCAAGACGTGTGTGGGCACGTAGAGTAATGGTGGGAAAATTTCTGATTCACAAGAGATACTCAATTCATGATATCTTGGAATATTAGGTCTGAGACATTTTTTAAGGATAGAGAAAAATAATACGATATATTTTTCTCTTGGTGAAAAAATTAGAATTTTCTCTCTAGAATATTCTCTCTGTTAAGCGTATTATGAAACTATTTCCATCTAATACATTTATAAAAGAATGAATTAAATTTTAATATTCAAAATTCAAATTATAAATAAATTATTAAATAATTAATTAAATAAAAGAAATATTCAAGACTCTTTCTTGGACCTTGTCACATGCCAACTATAGTGCATGCACTGTAGTTGGCGTGTAACACATCCCTAATTTCTGGGATGTGTTCCAACCACTTTCTTTTAATTATTATTTATTCAAAAATATCCAAACCTGATAACTTATCTTATCAAATTAATTACAAAAATAATTATCATTTCGAATTCATATCCAATTTGAATTATCAGAAATAGTTTTTCACATTTATTTAAATAAAAAATCAACTAATTCAAAATTAATGATCTTAATTATTTAAATACCATTTATTTAAAAAATTCCTTAAATTAAAATACAAATTTTGAAAATTGCTATATTATTTAAATAATTTGTCTCAATTGCATATTTAACCCTGAAGAACAAATTTCTTCCAAATATGTCATTTTCTTGATTTTTCCCAATTTCCACTCTTACATTGAATAGTGTTGATGGAGCCATCTAGGGGACCTATGGACCTATAATTTCAAGCTCCAATAAATTTATATTATTAATTAAATCTATTTAATATAATAACATTAATTTATTAATCTCAATATTATTCCACTAAAAATATAAGACTGTACTCATGTAATTATATACATTTATTTATTGAGTACTTTTAAGTATATAAAAAGTATCTATCGATTCAATCACTACACACAATTCAATCCTCTATTATTGGTTCATAATTAAAGTAGGAATTAATTACCATTTAACTTCTTTAATTATATCTTGTTTCCTTAAGTGTCATTAACTTTACTAGTGAATGTTAATTCATAAACATATTTATGAATTTGAACTCAATAACATTTCAGTTCCAAAAGCCAACCCTTAAGATAATCATTATTCAATTCCTCTCGAAAAGGTATAGATTCCCTATTAGTATATTATGTCCCCAGCCATTTACATCAATGAGTTCCCAAAACAAAAGTTTTCGGCCTGATCATTCTGAAAAACCATAGCGAGTGAATCAAAGAACTCATATGACATAAATATGAGTTCATAATAACTTCAAGATTAAGATTAATTTGTATATGATCATCTTATTGATATGTTAAATTAATACTTATAGAGTAAACGATATTATTTAGTATTAACAACATATCAGGTCTCGTTCATGTATAACCACTTTATACAAATTACCTCCACTAAGATGTCCTACTACATCAAAAATTCGGATCTAGATTACATGTATTCATAATTCTAGTGAATCATACTTATAGTATTTGATCCAAAGATTCCATATAACTTTGGTTTACTGCGAACTATTTAAATTCGATCCCTAGAATCTTATTCCTCTTGCACCAATACAAGATTGTAGTCGCAATAACAAATTTAGGAATTTTCTTATATACATATAATATTATTCTAATAATAATAATAAACAATAAATATATGCAAAAATTCATTTCAATTATTTATTTCATAAGACATTGTTCAATACACATGCTTTAAAGATCACTAATCCCAAACATCTCCCACTTGCCAAAAAGCAAATTAGGCATCTCCCTCAAACCCATATTGCTAACATGATCTTTAAAAGACTTGGTAGACAAAGTCTTAGTAAAAAGATCAACAAGGTTATGTTCTAAATCTATCTTCATAACTGCTAATTCTCCTATGTGAACAATAACCCTGATCAAATGGTATTTCCTCTCAATATGCTTTCCCCTCTTGTGACTCCTTGATTTCGTCGTGTTTACTACCGCCTCACTATTATCATAGTACATGATTAGTGGCTTATCCATGTCTAGAACAACTTCCAAATCCAAATAGAAATTTTTGAGCCACATAGCCTCTTTAGCTGCTTCACAAGCCGCTATGTATTTGACTTCCATGGTAGAATCTGCGATACTAGTTTGTTTAATACTACGCCAGTCCTGTAGAGTCCAAGAACTTTACTTAGCTAGTTAGATAGTAGTAATAATAATAGCTAGTAGTAGTTATAGTATGGATTTTGGTTCAAGCCGGGACTTAGTTGGACACTCGTAGCAACACTTGTAGATTTTATAAGTTTAACCTATAGTTTAAGAATATTAATTATAACCTATGGTTTGATTAGTATGACTGATTATGGAGATGATATTTAATATACTATAAGGTTTAGATAGATCCAATAAGATAATAACACTTGTCATATGTATGTTTAATGAGAAATTAAGTATTTTTTAGGAATAGTTTATTAAGAATAATATTTGAAAATCCTAGAGTCTGCCAGCAGCTTTGAAATTGTTATAGGACTCAGTCAAAGTTGTTTACTCAATTCAAATTAGGCTGAAAAAATGTAATTACGTGTATAATATTTCAGCGTATGACAATATATCGCAGCTCTAGGGGGCGATATATCGCCATACGGGGATACGGAAAATACGTAACTTCGCACGACCATTTCAACGAGCCTCGGGAATATGAGCCCAGGCGATATATCGCCTATGGTAGGCGATATATCGGCTCTAGGGCTGTATTTTCAAATGATTTTGAAATCGAGCTCATTTTATTCCATAAACCTCTTGATAAGCCAGAATCTTTTTGACCGAGTCTTCAGCCATTGCTGAACGATTATTCAAATTTTTTTCAATTAAAAAGCCATTATTTTATTCAAGCTAAATGAAGATCTTTTCATTCTTGAACTCTATAAATAGGACCTAGTACCCAGCCATTTCTTCATTCTTCAAGTTGAGTTCAGAGCCTACAAGCTACTAGGATTACTTTAGAGTGTTAAACACTTGGGTTGGGGTTATAAGCTTATCAAACACTTGGGAAGTAAGATTTATAGTGTATTTCGGTTTCGAGGTATTGTTTGGTTATAAAGAAATCAAAGGTATTCCTATTCCTAGTTCATCTATGTATATTTCCTTAGTTTTTTTTATAGTTTTTCTCTACTCAAATCCTAACTCAGTATTCTTTATTCTTTGTTAGGCATCTAAGTTCTTTGAACTTGAGGTGCTTGTTGGTAAGTATCTTCCCAATGGTTTAGTTCATTCTTTTCATCTCTTTTCTTTTAGAATACTCACCTCTCTATTAATGGTGTTTAGGAGTGTTCCAAAATCCCGACCTTGTTCTCATCATCCCAGTATTTTGGTAAGGAAAATAAGATAGTTCTATTGTGATATGTGCTATGTTTATATAAAAGTGTTATGATTATGCTATAGTATGAGTTTATTTGTTATGATATATGCATGTTTTGGGGCTTATAATTGTTATATAACAAACCTTAACACTTTTATGTTTTGGTCTTATAGTTGTTATATAGCAAACCCCAACACTTTTATGTTTTTGGGACTTATAGTTGCTTAACTAGCCAACCTCATTGTAGTTTGAGGCTTATAGTTGCTTAGTTAGCAAACCCCAATAGTTACCATGTACATGGGTTAGAATTATGATATATGTGTTATAATATATGATATATGTTCATAGTTTATGTGTATGATTATGTTTCATGCTTGTAGTAGATTTTCCTTGTGGGGCATTAGGCTCATTCCTTTATGTTTTATATGTGCAAGAAAATAGTTATGGCGGCGGGAAGGTTCTTGGCAGCTTGGGAATGTGTATTGAGGGAGAATGGAATCGGTGGACTGTATGAACGATTCGAGGATGAAGTGGTTTCTAGTCATTTAAAATTATGCTTTACATGTATTTTCCGCACTTTGTTTTTTAATGAATTTTAAGATTTAAAGTTATGATCATTTTAATATTTTCAAAACAATGGGATCTCATATCGTAAATGAATTTTCATGTATTTAACATTTGCTTTACAGTTTATAATAAAGTTAGGGTTATTTCATATGTATGTTTTCTTAACATTAGTGTCTGTGTATAGTAGTTATTAATGATCCAAAGGTTAGAATAAGTTGGGTCGTTACAAGTCCACAGCTCCTCCTCCAAGTGTGAACACTGATCTAGAAGTCGATTTCTGTCTATCTCTGTCTGATTGAAAATCAGAATCAGTGTATCCAGTGGGGTTCAGGTCACCACCTGAATATACAAGCATATATTCTTTAGTTTTCCTAAAATACTTGAGAATATTCTTTACTTCAACCCAATGAATCAATCTAGGAATGGATTGATAACGACTGACTTTCCATGCTGCATAACAAATGTCAGGTCTTGTACACAACATGGCATACATTAGATTGCCTACCGCAGAGGCGTAGGGATACTATCTCATATCCTCTTCTTTTTGAGGTATCTTAGGACACTGCTATTTAGAAAAGACAATTTCATGACGGGTTGGCATATAACCCTTCTTCGAATTTTGCATATTGAATCGCTCAGTACCTTATCTATATAAGTAGCTTGAGACAAAGCAAAAACTTTGTTCTGTCGATCCTGAAGGATCTGAAAGCCCAGAACGGAGTTTACTTCTCCCAAATATTTCCTTTGAAATTGCTCAGCTAGCCATTTCTGTACTTTTGTCAATGTTCCTACGTCATTTCCAATCAGTATAATATCATCAACATAAAGAATCAAGATGCCATGACATTTTTTTAAAACTCTTGCTATGAGTTTGGTTGGAGAGTAGTTAATATATTTTGATAGGGTTTCAGGTTTTTCCTTGTCTCATTTGCTGCGATTTAAAACTTCGCATGCTTCAGTTTGAAAATAATGAAAATTCCAAGATGAATGGGCTTTGATAATAGTCTCATTGGAGTGGATGCCATTGATATACATATTGAGGAGGGTTTCTTTTGCTTCTCCTTTGGCTTTCTAGTAACTTTTGACATGGATAAAAATGGTGTCCTTTCCTCTGTTTATTAATGCTAGTATTAAATACCAAATACATCTGAATGTGGATGCAGCCTGACATTATAGGCCTAATAAAGTTTTTTTGAACAACCTTAAAAAAAGGCATTAATCCCTTTTTTATTTTCTACTCTTGCTGACCAGTCATGGTGACTTGAATAGGAGTCATACCATTTATTGATTTTTTTCAAGTTCTTCAGTTAATTTTTTTCAAGTTCTATATAAACTCTTCTTTTCTGCTTGCATTAATATAAATATATATTTATTAATTGGTACTAGTGTAACTTTTAAGTGTTTTAACACATAGAGAACATTCAATTCAAAAGCTCTATCTTCATGCAATCTAGAGGAAGTCAACTAGCTACTTATATCATGGCATGTATCGTGGTCTTTCTCCAACAGTGCATGCATTACTCACTACATTGTTTTGAAAGGTGATGATGCTATCTTTTTCAATGCTCTACTTTTATAATAGTAAACATATTGGTGCTTTCCTTTCTTGAAAATATGCATTTATTGGTGATTGTGGTAACTGAATAAATGATTGATGAAGTTACTTTTGAATTGTAATTATATAATATGCATTGAAAAATCTAGTGAATATCTAATGCTACTGATTTGGTGTTGTATTATTATTATTACTACGTGTTTCTATATTATTTTAGATAAAAAATTCTTCACCAACAAATCTTATGTATTGTTGAACTTGTGAGAATGGTTAACTCAATGTTGATGTCGGGTTTTCAGCCTCTAGCATTATTCATTTCAATAATAAGTTGACCAAGTTTATATAGGATTGTTACCCATATGCTTTTGTTCTAAGATGTTTTCTTGCTAAGTTTGCTATATTTATTTGTTGAAAATAGTCCCCTGATTTCATTTTTTGAAAAGTTATATATCTTACTCTTTTATGAATTCTAATAAGACCATTTACTGATTTCTTATATGTTTATTTTTTTGCAATTTTCTTGTTTGTTCCATAACTGAACAAGCGTACATAGTATTTTATCAAGACTTTTTATGGTGTTTGGATTACTTGCACTTCATGAGTCTCATTATTATAATGTGATTTTTCATGTTTTGTGTATTATAATATGATTTTTCATGTTTCAGTGATGATTTTAAAAAGAAATGCATGACAGTCAATCCTTACTTTGGAAAGACTATTGGTGACGAGGGTGAGTACACGAACGAGAAGAAGAAAAATATGTTGCTTGACAATGAATTTAGTGTTTTATTTTATTTGTAATTTTTATTAGAGTAAATGATTCTTTTTTGAGTAGTTAATTATTTACTTTGTAAATCTAGTTATATATTTTTTAAGGTCAAGACGATTATGTTTATAGACACTCTATATGATTTTTGAGTCAAATAGTAGTGTTATATTTGTTCCAAAATTTGTTTTATTAGAATTGTAAATACTTTGTATAAGTTTTTTTTAAAATTTTAATCTATAAATTTTTAGATTTGTATATAAATGTTTCATTTAAATCATAATTTTTAATTTAAAATTAAAATTTTTTGCAAGCAACGGCGACACCTAATAATTGTCGGCGCTGCCAGCAACAACGACACCTAATAACTGTCGGCATTGCCCCACAACAGTGACAGTTTTTAACTGTCGGCATTGCCAGCAACAGCGACACCTAATAACTGTCGGCGTTGCCAGCAACAGCGACACCAAATAACTGTCGGTATTGCCCGCAACAACGACATTTTTTAACTGTCGGCGTAGCTACCCCTACACTGGCATAGGCAAATACGACAGTTAGTCGACTGTCGTCGTTGCTCAATAGCGACAGTTAAAAACTGTCGGGGAAGCCCATTTTTGTAGTAGTGAATCTAATGGGGATATTAGTGCTAAATTGTAAACCGTAATGAAATAATAAGAACCCTTTCGTATACATAGAACTTTTACGTGGTTCAATGGTTAAAATCTACATAATCCATGAGACAACATTATTGCTTTTCTCTCACAATTTCTGCGAAGTTTTAGTAATACAAAAAGGTCATCCCCTTCCATGTCCATTGTCCCTGATATTTATAGGGGAATTTCCTGAACAGGTTTGGGTAACTGCGTTAATAAATAAGGTATACATATAATATAGATTATTCCCATTTACATTAGGATATGATTTGATAATATAATAAGATATACTCCTACTATCTCGAATAATAAATGATAGATATGCAATACAACATGGGCATTAATGAGCGTATAAGGAGCCTCCTAATCTCTTGGGATCCTTCAGTATGTATTCTGACCAGGTTTCCACAAGCTAGATATCCCACCAGAGACAGTGTCCAAAGACTTTCTGAACCTTGATTCGTACTAAGTTCAGAGCGCCCAAATGTTGATCTGGCTATTATAAATCTCGAACTGGATTGTTATCCTAAAAGGCAGTCTAATAGCAACATGTACGTCATGTACAAACTGGATTGAGTCTCGAGCTGCTCACATCATTGTTAACCAGATGTTCTACTTGGCTATTTTTCCGCATACTCATCTGCCAGATGTACTCGAGCTGAGTAATTAAACTCGTGCTAAGTTTTAGGGTACAACAAATATAATAACCTTAATTTTTTAATCTCAATATTATTCCACTAAAATTATGAGACTGCACTCTTGTAATTATAAACATTTATTTATTGAGTTCTTAGTATATAAAAAGTTTCAATCGATTTAATCACTACACACAATTCAATCATCTATTAATGATTCATAATTAAAGTAGGAATTAATTACCATTTGACCTCTTTAATTATATCTCATTTCCTTAAGTACCCTTAACTTTACTAGTAATAGTTAATTCATAAATAAATATATGAATTTGAGCTCAATGACCTTTATGTTCCAAAAGTCAACCCTTAAGAGAACCATTATTCAATTCCTCTAAAAAATGTATATATTCCTTATTTGTATATTATGTCTCTAGCCATTTACGTCAATGAGTTTCCAAAACAAAAGTTCTCATCTTGATCATTCTGAAAAACCATAAAGAGTGAATCAAAGAACTCATATGACATAAACAATAGTTCACAATAACTTTAGGATTAAGATTAATATGTATATGATCATTAGGAATGGCAAAAAAGTCTGGAGGATTGGGGCAGGTCGGACCCCTGACCCCACGAGGCAACCCTCGATCTAGATATAAGTGGGACGAAAATGGAGCGGGTTGGATCACGACCCGTCTCGATTGTTGTTGTTGTTGTTTTTTTGTAATTAAAGAATTTTTTTTTAAAAATAATTACTACCATTATTTAGAATGATCCACGATGTAAATATATATATAATAAGAAAAAGTATATTTAAGAAAGATAGAGGAGAAAATTAATGTTTTGTTTTGAAATATATTAAATTTTATTTTATTTTAGTATGCAAGACCATTTATAAAAAAAAAAATTGGACAACTCATTTCTTTTTAGTATGACAGATTTTTTTGCCATTTATTTTATATTGTAACATTTTCTTTTAAAAAATAAACTAATTTTTCTTTTATTAAAGAAAAAATTAAAAAAAAAAACTAACCAGATCGAATCTGATCCGCTCCATCACATCCGGGGCAGGTTTAACCCGACCCGCATAAAAAACCTTAATGAGGCGGGGCGAGGTGGGGCTAGAGCTTAGCGGGTCGAGGTGGATCATTAGCGAGGCGGGGCCGATATGCCCCATTTACATCCTTAATGATCATCTTATTGATATGTTAAATTAATACTTATAGAATAAACGATAATATTAAGTACTAATAACATATAGAGTCTTGTTCATGTATAACCACTTTATACAAAGTACATCCATTATAATGTCCTACTACATCAGTAATTCAGATCTAGATTACATGTATTAATAATAATAGTGAACCGTACTTACAATATTTAATCCAAAGATTCTATATAACTTTGTTTTATTGCGAACTATTTATATCTGTTCCCTACAATCTTAATCATCTCGTACCAATACAAGATTGTAGTCAAAATGATGAATTTGAGAATTTTCTGATATTCATATAATATTATAATTATAATAATAATAATAATAATAAATATAAATATATGCAAAAAATCATCTCAATTATTCATTTCATAAAACATTGTTCAATTCATATGCCTTAAAGGGCACTAATCTCAATAACAGTTACATTGAACATGCCTTATTTTTTTCTATCATTCAAGCATGTAAACTATCTAGTCATCCTAGCACTATTCTCATGCCAACAATACTATTGTAATATAATCAATCACAATATATATAAATACATAAAAGAACAAACCATAAAACAAGGTTGTATGCTTAAACATACACATTGTGCGCATTTGCTCACACTTCTTACATTATTCATGACAAACTATTCTGCTTGCCAAACTCTCTTGTCGAACTCCCTTGCCACAACCAAGGCCTTAAACACTCACAAGATGGTATTGAAACTCAAAATGCATTCAAGCATCAAGACAAACAAAGTTTCAAGCAATACATTACCTAATTTCGAAAATAAGTCTACAAGCACATCACATAATTATCATGCATGACCTTCATTTAACCTAATTAGACAATAATAATCATTCTAATGTAATATATGTGTTCATACATTAATTTTTTACATAAAAATTACAAAATACCCCCTTTTAACCCAAAGTTCACATTTTTCTTGCCAGATTAATCTATACAAATAAATTTATTTATTTTAAACCACCTCTAAGGCTTATCTTATTTCAAAAAGTAAATTTTAAGCCTTAATATGTAATTTACCAAATCATATTTAAGTTTCCTCACAATTCTCCAATTATTCACAAATTACCAATTAATTCCCAAAAACCATTTTTAACACTCAAAACGACCTTTCTTATACTTTGAAATGACTCGAAATGATTCAAAAATCAATTCAATTCACTACAAAATATTGAAATATTAATCATGCATCATATTCAAGACTTTATGCCAAAAATAATATTTTTAATGCATAAAAAATGATAGATTAATTACACAACCCAAAACAAAACTCAAGCATTGTAATGACCCACTAATCTAGACTAATTGGACCATTATCGAAACTATACATAAAACTTACATTTTTCGAAAATACCATAATTTATTGAGTAACTTGAAAATAAGAGTTATTACAAGAAACAGAATACTAAGAAGGATTTTGGGATCCCATTGTCTTTAAAACAAAATAAGATTTAAAATAAAAGACATTACATAATAATGCGGAAAATACATGTAAAACCATAAAAAACATAAAAGGAGACTACATCCTCGAATCGATAACGCTCGGCCCCTTGACTCCATTCATCATCGATACACATCCTCCCAAGCATCACGAATCTTACCGCCTCTAAGCTTATTTTCCTGCACATAAACAGAAAGGAGTGAGCCTAATGCCCAGCAAGGAAAAACCTAACACATAGTCATATACACAATTTCATAAGAAAACATAAAGACTTAACATAATACATATAACATACACTTATTATAATGGCCATTATTACTTGGGGTCCCATAGACTAAACAAGCATATGCCCATGGGGTTAATGGGGTCCTACTAGCTAAGTAGGTCATATGCCCATAACCCATTTGGGGTCTTGTTAGTCATATGGGTCATATGCCCAAGCCTACATACACATATACATATCATAACACTTTTAATAACATAAACATATAGATAACATAAGTACATAACATATTAATTCTAGCCTATTTTCCTTACCAAAGTTACCGGGATAAAATGGACTGAGTTAGGACTTTTGGAACACTCCTAAAACCACAATGAACAAGGGTGAGTCTAAAGAAAGGAGATGAAATGAAAGAGAATAGGAAGACTAAACCATTAAACGAAAATATGCTTACCACCACTTAAGTGCTTAAGAACTTGGATTCCCTAACCAAAAATAAGAATAAGGTTAGGGGACTGAGTAGAAGGTTTTGAGAAAAGAAATAACATAGAATACAGAAAGGACTAGAGTTTTGGGTTTACCTCAAAGATTGCAAGATCAATCTAACATCCACCGAAATACTATAGCACTCACTTACTTCCCAAGTGTTTGATAAGCTTATGATGTTTAAGCTTATAGTTTTTCCCCAAACCAAGTGTTTACACTCTCTCACTCACTTAACACTAGCAGCCTCTGAACTTAGAGCAAATGGTGAATAATGGCTGGGTACTAGGTCCTATTTATAGAGTTTGGGAATGAAAATATCTTGATTTTACTTGAATAAAAATAATGGCTTTTTAGGTGAAAATCATTTGAATAATCGTTCAGCAGAGGCTGAAGACTCGTTCAGAAGATGCTGGACTGTTGAAGGAGTTTGAATGGCTGAAGGGAAAAGAATTCAAATGTATTTGAATTCATGCTGGTGGAGGCGATATATCGCCCCCTATAGGCGATATATCGCCTGGACCTTTGTTCCCGAGGCGACCGTGCATCGATTCGTGTTTTCCGTATCTACGTGCTGCGACATATCGCCCCCTATAGCTGCGATATATCGGCATACGCTGAATATTTAAACACGAATTTACACATTTTTAGCTGAGTTTGAATGGAGTAAACAGCCTTGACTAAGCCCTCAACGTGCTCAAAGCTGCTGACTGACCCTATACATTCAAACTTTTACCCTTATTTAATTTAATCCTCAAAAATACTTAATACTTAATTACCATTCAAAACATGTGCTTAAAATCCTATTGGTTGATGTCTAAACCTTATAATATAATAATATAATCCTTAATATCAGACACATTAATCAAACCTTAGGTTATACTTAATATTCTTAAACTATAGGTTAAACTTAGAAAATCTATAAGTACTACTATGAGTGTCCAAATAACTCCCGGTCTGAACCAAAAATCCAAAGTAACAATGATAACACTAAACATACTATAATACTACTAAACAATTAGCTAAGTAAAGTTCTTGGACTCTACAATTCTCCCCTACTAAAAAGAATTTCGTCCTCGAAATTTACTTACCAAATAACTCCGGATACCGGCTCTGCATGTCCTCTTCCAACTCCCACGTTGCCTCGCGTTCAGAACTATTGCTCCACAGGACTTTAACTATAGGAAAGCTCTTGGACCGTAACTGCTTCATCCCCCTATCTAGGATGCTAATCGGTCGTTCCTCGTAACTTAAGTCCTTCTGGAGTGCTATGGTGTCGTACTTGAGGACGTGAGATGGGTCTGACACATACTTGCGTAACATCGAGATGTGGAAGACGTTGTGACTATCGGCTAGTGCTGGCGGTAGGGCTAGTCTATACGCAACTAGTCCCACTTTGTCCAATATCTCAAAAGGACCTAAGAATCGGGGACTGAGCTTGCCTTTCTTCCCGAACCGCTTGACACCCTTCATAGGAGATATCTTCAGGAAGACTTGATCTCCAACTTGGAACTCCACATCGCGTCGCTTGGTATCTGCATAGCTCTTCTGTCGGCTTTGAGCAGCAAGCATACGCTGTCTAATAAGCGTTACTGCTTCTTGTGCTTGTCTAACAGCTTCGGGCCCTAGAAGCTGCCTTTCTCCTACCTCGTCCCAGTGCAACGGTGATCGACACCTTCTTCCATATAGCAACTCATAAGGTGCCATCTCGATCGTCGACTGGTAGCTGTTGTTGTACGAGAACTCGATCAGCGGCAAGTACTTGTTCCACGATCCTCCGAAGTCAAGTACACATGCGCGTAGCATATCCTCTAAAATCTGAATCGTACGCTCTGACTGCCCATCTGTCTGAGGATGGAAAGCTGTACTAAGACTTAACTTAGTACCCATGGCTTGCTGTAAGCTTCTCCAAAATCTTGACGTAAACACTGATCCTCTATCTGATACTATCGTCTTGGGGATTCCATGCAATCGTACAATCTCTTGGATGTAGATGTCTGCATATTGGTCTACCGTATAAGAAGTCTTAACAGGCAGAAAATGAGCCGACTTGGTTAGTCTATCTATGACTATCCAAGCAGAATCATGCTGCTTATTTGTCTTTGGCAGACCCGTCACGAAGTCCATGGCTATATCGTCCCACTTCCACTCCGGTATGCTAAGCGGTTGCAATAATCCTGCAGGTCGCTGATGCTCCGCCTTCACTTGCTGGCATACCAGACACTTAGATACATACTCTGCTATGTCCTTCTTCATCCCTGGCCACCAATAGACTGCCTTGATGTCATGAGTCATCTTGGTAGACCCTGGATGAACCGAGTATGGGGTGTTGTGCGCTTCTTCTAGGATCGTCTTCTTAATACTTTGATCGTCTGGCACGCATACCCGATCCTTATATCTCAATAAACCTTGACTGGATATTGAGAAATCTGTAGTCTTGCCTTCTCTGACTGCATCCATGTGCGTTGCTAGTGAATCATCATGTCTCTGACCATTCCGTATGTCTTCTAGCATATTCGATTGGATAGACAAGTTAGCCAACTTGCCTACAACCACTTCTATTCCGGCACTGATAAGCTCCTGCTGTAGTGGCTTTTCTATTCCGGATAAGGCTGCTAAGTTCCCATAACTTTTTCGGCTAAGTGCATCGGCAACTACGTTTGCCTTCCCCGGGTGGTATAGGATTTCGCAGTCGTAATCCTTTACTAATTCCAACCACCGGCGCTGCCTCATGTTAAGCTCCTTCTGAGTAAAGAAGTATTTTAAACTTTTGTGGTCCGTATAAATCTCGCACCGTTCTCCGTAAAGATAATGGCGCCAGATTTTTAACGCAAAGACCACCGCTGCCAACTCCATATCGTGAGTTGGATAGCGTTGTTCATACTCCTTTAACTGACGTGACGCGTAGGCTATCACCTTGTCATTTTGCATCAGTACGCATCCCAATCCTAACTTTGATGCATCACAGTAGACAACGAACTTGTCGTTGGGTGTTGGGACACTAAGTACTGGTGTTGAGCAAAGCTTATCCTTAAGCAACTGGAAGCTTTCCTCACACTTATCATTCCAGTTAAACTTTTGTTGCTTCCGGGTCAGGTTGGTGAGTGGAGTGGCTATTTTAGAAAAGCCCTCTACAAACTTTCTATAGTAACCTGCTAGCCCTAAGAAGCTTCTTACTTCCGACGCGTTCTTTGGTCTAGGCCAATCTTTCACGGCCTCTACCTTCGATGGATCTACTGCAACTCCGTCTTTCGATATGATGTGCCCGAGGAACGCCACTTGTGAGAGCCAAAACTCGCATTTCTTGAACTTCGCGTAGAGTTGGTGCTCCTTCAATCGCGTCAAAATTATCCTCAAGTGTTCCTCGTGCTCCACTTCATCCTTGGAGTAAATTAAAATGTCGTCAATGAACACAACGACGAATTTATCCAAGTAGTCCTTGAAGACCCTATTCATTAAGTCCATAAACGCGGCTGGCGCGTTAGTAAGACCAAAAGACATAACCAAGAACTCGTAATGTCCATAACGAGTCCTAAAGGCTGTCTTAGGAATATCTTCCCCCTTTACCTTGAGCTGATGATACCCGGACCGTAAATCGATCTTAGAGAATACAGTCGCGCCTCGGAGTTGATCAAACAAATCGTCAATCCGAGGTAGCGGGTATTTGTTCTTAATCGTTACTTTATTCAGCTCACGGTAGTCTATGCACATGCGCATACTTCCGTCCTTCTTTTTCACGAATAGTACCGGAGCTCCCCATGGTGAATGGCTTGGCCTAATGAAACCCAAGTCTAGGAGTTCTTGTAGCTGCGTCTTTAACTCCTTGAGTTCCGTAGGTGCCATCCGGTATGGTGCCTTAGAGATAGGCTCGGTGCCCGGTACTAATTCTATCGTGAAGTCTATTTCTCTAGTTGGCGGCAATCCTGGCAAGTCATCGGGGAAAACTTCTGGAAATTCTTGTATGACTCGAACATCTCCAACTTTGACTGATGTCTCCTTCTCCACATTCGTGATGTTGGCTAAGAATGCTTGACATCCTTTCTCCATCATTCTCTGAGCTTTGAGAGATGATACTAACGGTGTGCGTAGTCCTGAAGCTTGTCCCATGAAGCACAGTTTCTGGCCGTCAGGAGTATCGAATGTCACCTTCTTGCGTCTGCAGTCGATCGTTGCGCCATGCCGTGCTAGCCAATCCATGCCTAGTATGACGTCGAAGTCTTTGATCACCAGCTCTATCAGGTCTCCTTCTAGTTCCTTGTCCTCAATCTTGATTGGTACGCCTCGTACAATTCGTGATGATAGAACTACTTTGCCCGAAGGCAACTCGGTTGCAAACCTAGTTCTAAATCTTTCACTAGGTTTGTCTAGTTTATCTATCATTCCTAACGAAATATACGAATGGGTGGCTCCCGAATCAAATAATACATGACATAATTTATTGAGGATGGAAACCTGACCTGTGACCACCTTGTTGCTAGCATCCGCCTCTCCTTGGGTTAAAGCAAAAACCCGAGCAGGAACCATCTTTTCGTCCTTCTTTCCTTCCGACTTTTGCTGAGGACAGTCTCTTTTACGATGCCCTTCTTGACCACAGTTGAAACACTCCTTGGTGTTGGCACGGCATTCTCCGGGGTGCTTCTTCTGACATTTGGCACATGGCGGGTATTCCACGTAGCCCGACCTATTTCCCCCATTACTTGGTCGTGCCCTTTTATTGTTGTCGGCTTGCTTGTTGTCAGGATGCCTTCTCTTCTGTCCGTTACCGTTGTTGTTGGACTGACTGTTGCTGGACTGATTGTTGTTCCGATTGGCCTGAGGTTGGCTCTGCTGCCTAGGTTCCGGCTTGCTGGCTTCTTCTTTGCTCACGTTGGCTTGCAACCTTTCTACTTCAATTGCCGTCTCAAGAACGTCGGCATATGAAGTGTTTCCCGGGTTTGCTAGTTTAACCCCCATCTCGATCTTCGGGCGAAGTCCTCTAACAAACTTGTTCACCCTTAGATAGTCGGTTGGAACCAACTCTGCTGCGAACTTCGCTAAGCGATCGAACTGACGAGCATATTCCGCCACTGTTAAATTCCCTTGCTTCAGATTGGTGAACTCCTCAACTCTCGTAGCAAGCACTGCTGAATTGTAGTACTTCTTGTGGAAGAGCTCCACAAATCGGGTCCACGTCATAGTGGCAGCATCGTGGGATTGCTGGACCAAATCCCACCATATCCTGGCATCTTTCTTGAGTAAAGATGAGACGCAGGATATGCGGTCAGCATTATTGAGGTTCATGTGGGCTAGGATCGGCTCCACATTCCTTAGCCATTCTTCTGCTTCAAAGGGGTCCGTAGTCCCTTCGAAGTTCGGAGCGTGCTGCTTGCGGAACCTCTCGTACACTGGCTCCATGTGCTGAACAGGATAAGGAGCGTAGTTCGTCATAGGCCATCCCCCATACGGACCAACTTGTTGGGGTGCTGGGGCCATTGGCTGTGGCTGCGGCTGCGGCTGTGGCGGAGGCTGAGGCTGAGATTGAGCCCGTTGGCGTTGTTGCTGCAGAAGTTCCTCGACTTGCTGTCGTAGTCTGGCAATCTCTGCAGTGTTGTCAGCTGGCTGTGCCGGTGCGTTGCGGCGAGCAGTAACACGTACTCTCCTTCGGCGAACGGTAGGGACCGCATTGGTCGCTGGAACATCGTTGGAAGCATTCCCGTTGGTGCGAGCAGATCTTCGGAGAGACATCGTAGCAAAGTTCTAACAGTTAAAAGAAACATGTTAGAACTTTTCCTAATAGGCTCTAAGGCAAAACTTATTCTAAAACAAACATATCTCGGACCTATTTATTATGACTTTTTATGAAAAATTATATAGGTCTTTATTTATTATTAGAGTGGGTTTCTATACTTAGAAAAACAAGTCATATTTATTTTCTAAGTGTGTTTCTAATCATCCTATATGACTTAATTCTCAGGCTCGAAACTTATCTTTGTTCCAAAGTTAACCATATTGAGGGAGGGCTGGGATCAGTAAAATCGTTCCCACTACTAAGGCCCCCTAACTCTCAACAAGGAAACCAGGTTCATTGATTCGTATCCACCCTCACCGAACTCAGTCATTATTCATTTTATTTAGTATTTATTATGATTGTGAAAAAAAATTCAAACTCACACATGATATTCAAATAGCATGTTTATTCATTTGGAAAACAATTTCACTTATTACAATCATAACATAAAAGTAAATAAAACAAATAAAAACTACTAATCTAAAAATCGGGATCTTCTACATCCGATCCGTCATCTAACATATCATCATCTATAGCCTCATAGTCATCATTATCATGAGCATCAAAATGCCCTCTAGGAAGGTTTGTGAGAATCCTATTCTTTTGCTCCTTGGTGAATTGAAATTCAAATTTTGCGGTGAACCTAACTAAGAGGAAATAGTATCTCATTGCTAATGGTGATTCATCCTCATCATTCATTTCTTCCCATATTTCTTCTAAGGCTGCTATTACAGGATGGAAATCTTTAAACAACCTAATCACTAATACATATTGTTCTGTTGATCTTAGCATTATTTGTTTAGCCTCTTGAAGGCCACCTATTGCTTGATGAAACAAAAGCAACCTTCGTGTAATCCTTTCTAAGGCTCCTACGGTGTTTCTTGGCTCCCTTATTCTTTTTAAGGCCTTAATGGCTCGGATATCTTGGTAGGTTAAAGCTCCATTCATTTTTAACTGAAACATAAACACTAAAGTTGTTAGCTATACACATAGACAAAGTAACTTGTAACTTGTAACTTAAACACTTACTTGGCAGTCCGATTCGGAGCTTTGAGCATGTGTATCGAGGAGAACTTCATGCGAAGGAACCGTTTGCTCTGATACCAACTGTAATGACCCACTAATCTAGACTAATTGGACCATTATCGAAACTATACATAAAACTTACATTTTTCGAAAATACCATAATTTATTGAGTAACTTGAAAATAAGAGTTATTACAAGAAACAGAATACTAAGAAGGATTTTGGGATCCCATTGTCTTTAAAACAAAATAAGATTTAAAATAAAAGACATTACATAATAATGCGGAAAATACATGTAAAACCATAAAAAACATAAAAGGAGACTACATCCTCGAATCGATAATGCTCGGCCCCTTGACTCCATTCATCATCGATACACATCCTCCCAAGCATCACGAATCTTACCGCCTCTAAGCTTATTTTCCTGCACATAAACAGAAAGGAGTGAGCCTAATGCCCAGCAAGGAAAAACCTAACACATAGTCATATACACAATTTCATAAGAAAACATAAAGACTTAACATAATACATATAACATACACTTATTATAATGGCCATTATTACTTGGGGTCCCATAGACTAAACAAGCATATGCCCATGGGGTTAATGGGGTCCTACTAGCTAAGTAGGTCATATGCCCATAACCCATTTGGGGTCTTGTTAGTCATATGGGTCATATGCCCAAGCCTACATACACATATACATATCATAACACTTTTAATAACATAAACATATAGATAACATAAGTACATAACATATTAATTCTAGCCTATTTTCCTTACCAAAGTTACCGGGATAAAATGGACTGAGTTAGGACTTTTGGAACACTCCTAAAACCACAATGAACAAGGGTGAGTCTAAAGAAAGGAGATGAAATGAAAGAGAATAGGAAGACTAAACCATTAAACGAAAATATGCTTACCACCACTTAAGTGCTTAAGAACTTGGATTCCCTAACCAAAAATAAGAATAAGGTTAGGGGACTGAGTAGAAGGTTTTGAGAAAAGAAATAACATAGAATACAGAAAGGACTAGAGTTTTGGGTTTACCTCAAAGATTGCAAGATCAATCTAACATCCACCGAAATACTATAGCACTCACTTACTTCCCAAGTGTTTGATAAGCTTATGATGTTTAAGCTTATAGTTTTTCCCCAAACCAAGTGTTTACACTCTCTCACTCACTTAACACTAGCAGCCTCTGAACTTAGAGCAAATGGTGAATAATGGCTGGGTACTAGGTCCTATTTATAGAGTTTGGGAATGAAAATATCTTGATTTTACTTGAATAAAAATAATGGCTTTTTAGGTGAAAATCATTTGAATAATCGTTCAGCAGAGGCTGAAGACTCGTTCAGAAGATGCTGGACTGTTGAAGGAGTTTGAATGGCTGAAGGGAAAAGAATTCAAATGTATTTGAATTCATGCTGGTGGAGGCGATATATCGCCCCCTATAGGCGATATATCGCCTGGACCTTTGTTCCCGAGGCGACCGTGCATCGATTCGTGTTTTCCGTATCTACGTGCTGCGACATATCGCCCCCTATAGCTGCGATATATCGGCATACGCTGAATATTTAAACACGAATTTACACATTTTTAGCTGAGTTTGAATGGAGTAAACAGCCTTGACTAAGCCCTCAACGTGCTCAAAGCTGCTGACTGACCCTATACATTCAAACTTTTACCCTTATTTAATTTAATCCTCAAAAATACTTAATACTTAATTACCATTCAAAACATGTGCTTAAAATCCTATTGGTTGATGTCTAAACCTTATAATATAATAATATAATCCTTAATATCAGACACATTAATCAAACCTTAGGTTATACTTAATATTCTTAAACTATAGGTTAAACTTAGAAAATCTATAAGTACTACTATGAGTGTCCAAATAACTCCCGGTCTGAACCAAAAATCCAAAGTAACAATGATAACACTAAACATACTATAATACTACTAAACAATTAGCTAAGTAAAGTTCTTGGACTCTACAAGCATGTTTCTAAAATTATTTTCCACCTTTTTAACATTATTTTACAGCCCCTAAAATAATATTAAAACAGTGAGTACACACATTTTCATAATTAATTCATTTAAATTATATTTAATGATTAATTATCACGATTAACTTGAAAAATAGTAAGTTAATAACCTACAACTTCAAAATCAGTTTCAATATGATTTTTAACATTTAAAAATTAGATTATACATTCCCGAAAACATATTTGAAATATTCATGCAATATAACTAATTTTCATGCTCAAAAACTCACATCTTTAATGCATAAAAATGCAAAACAATTAACCCTTGATTAAACAAGACCCTAGCATGTTACTAGATCAATTTCAAATATTTTTCTGACCTAAAACAATGACAAAACACTAGGTACAATCCCATCTTAACTTATTTAATTAAATTCTATTTAATAAATAATTTATCAACAATTAATTCCATAAAATAGCATAGCATCATACACTTATTATAAATCATTTTCTAGGGTGTCCAAAAACAGTAAGGAACCCAATAATAATTTCCAAAACAATCCTATAATCACATATATATTTTGCACAATTATTTTTAAGAAAATAACTCAAAAATAATTCATAATAATTTAAATAATCATCATAAAATTCTCAAATCAACACACAGACATTACCAAACATTTATGCACATAAAACAGGATAAGGAAGCAAGTAAAAAAAATTAGTTTTAAGCCTTCAAAATTTCAAAAATGGTGGTTGGCTGAAATTTCGCCTTCTTCTCCGGTGCTGGTGAGTGCCCCCTAACCAATTGGAAAACCTTTCCAATGACTCCAGAACTTCATGCCAGCCCAAAATCAAAGGAAAGACGCTGCACAATGGCCATAATAATGTTGTCTTCCCCAACGCCAGTGTATCAGAAAAAATGGAGTTTACAATTGCAAATTTTCATTCCAGCCGCTCTTGCTCAGTTTCTTTATGTCCAAATCGATTCTTAGAATCCCCTAAGGTGTTCTAACACCATCCATGAACGCCAATCACTCACAAACCCGAAATCACTCAAGAACGCCATTTTAAAGGTTCAAAAATGGTGATTTTCGGAACATTCACTCTCCATTCTTTTTGTCATGTCTATAACTCTTCATTGATGCCAATGAGTGTTTCTATATCATTCAAAACAACTCAGTATTCCCCATGGCTCTCAAACCCG
Source organism: Humulus lupulus (assembly GCF_963169125.1). NCBI lineage: Eukaryota > Viridiplantae > Streptophyta > Magnoliopsida > Rosales > Cannabaceae > Humulus > Humulus lupulus. The sequence continues at coordinate 157,053,107 of NC_084797.1, read as the reverse complement.
AAAATCCTCTCACATTTCTCTCTAGAATTTTCGAATTCTTTCTCTTCTCTTCATCTCCTTCCACGAGTTCTTTTCTTCTTTTCGTCTCTGTATTTTCGCAGCCCCAAGGAAAAATGAATCCACAATATTCATTTTTTTTTCCTTATATTCTTACCCTAAAATAATCTTGCAGCCCAAAGTATCCTGTAACGTGGGCTCCCATTTCGACTCTTATTCATTGCGTCTTAGGAAAAACTCTATTTCACAAAAGTTGTAGATATTTTAATTATCTTTCTAACAGTACTAATTCCATCAAAATCGAACTCATTTAGGTTTAGTTACACCCGTTTTACTGAGATTGGGTCTAGAATTTCTGGATTCCTAATAAAGGGAAACTTTTCTTTATTAGTTATTCTAACTTAGGGAATTCTCTAATAAAAAAAATATGACCACATTCATCCTAATGTATTCTCACATTATTTTAGAAAGAAAAAAACATGCTAAAATAAATTAATTATATTATGTATATTGCCATACCATCATATAATTAACCTATATTATTATTATTGTACCCATAATAATAATAATAATAATCATCTTATTTTAGACAATAACATTCCAAAATAAAATCACACAACATTGATATTATTTATGCGCAATAATAACCATAACATAAAATAATATTCACCAATAAATTCAAAATAATTTTTCAAACTATTTCACTAGGCAATATACTTATGCCTAGAATCCCAAGAATTTATTTATCCAAACATAACAACCATACATGTCCAAAATTACAGACATGAGAAAATACAGAATACCTCTAGTTACAAAATTATAAAATTACCCTTTCATATTTTTATTATTATTCTCATAATAATAATATTTACAATTCAATAAAAATCATATTATTGTTCCCGTAATAACAATAATATTTGTACAATCATTCTATTACCAAGAATTCACTAACATTATTGTTATTGTGCTAATAACAATAATAATATCATGCTCATTCAGATAACAAGAACCTATCATTCACTCATGCCCAAAAATTTCAAAATTTATTTGCCCAGTCAAGCCCTATTCATATCTACACTCATAAATATGTAAAATGACTAAAATATCCTTGGTGGTAAAATTATGAAAATACCCCTCCCGAGCAGACAGATATTACAATCATCCCCCTCTTAAAGAAAATTTCAACCTGAAATTTACTCAAGCCACACTGGACATTGCTGGTGTATATCATAATCCAGTCTATCAACCACCTTCTTAACTTTACTACGATCGCATCGTAATGCCACTGAGAGGTGACATTGTATCATGAGATCTTAATCTTGATCAAGACCCTCAATTGATTGTCCTTTGAATTATAATTCATTGCAAAAGTATCATAACTCAGCACAGAATACTGATCCATGTACATAAAATTTGAATCGTGATCTCATGTCAATGAAATGTTGTAAATCACATTGCCTCTCATCTCAAGAATAAATGTCCGACATAGCAGAACTCAACTTCCATCTTCCTGTTCAAATCGTTTTACCTTAATATCTTTCGTGATATTCCCCTCCCAAAGAATACACGGTCTCCTTTACAAGCTCAACTTGTCTCATTTCCAATGCGGCATACGTTTTGCCTATTTCGTTCTATTGTCACATTTGCCTTAATCCCTAAGACAATTTTATTGGTACACTATTGACATCCAATCCAATATTACTACTATTGCTCAACTTGTCCCAATGATATAGTGGCCTACATTCCCCATGCCAATTCATTGTCTCTATTTGATTGTTACCCCTAAGTGATATGTCGTATAGAATCTAATTCATGCTCACCCTACTTTCTCAAGACTCATTTATAACCAAAATGCATTTTCTAAGTCTTTGTAGCAATGTAACATGTATGGTGTTGTGTGCACCTTTATTGCATCCTCGCACAACTCATCAACTGAGTTTTCAGAGACAATCTTTGTGTTTGTAATGAGCCATCTAAGCTTGTACACCATTCCACAATTCCTGTGGTCTTGGTTACCCCTTAGCAAAGCACATTACTATCTCCTTCTACCTTACCGTTTTGTAAGTTTTGTGTCTGTAACAACCCTATATTTACTAACCCTAAAGCATTAAAAGCAATTCAAAATCTTCAAACCCTTACCTCTCCTTATGGTTGTCGAAACTCTAGCGTTTCCCAATAGCTTGGTGCACTTCCAAAAATCATAGAATATAATTATATTTGTCATAATATATGCAAAACATTAATTGTAAACCTATATCAAGTACCTTACCTTTTGTTGGCTAAAATGCATCAAGAACACAAGAGAGGGACTTGGCCCTTTTATAGACGCATGATAAGCTTCAAAAAGGAAAATCCTAGCTCCCATTCTCTCTTATGTGACCACTCTCCCTCTCATTCACCAAGGATTTTGTAATGACCCAACTAATTCTAAGACCTTGGACCATTAAAACTACTAGACATAGCTACTAATTTAAATAAAACATACATAAGGAATATTCATAACTTTATAAAAAACTCCAAAGTAAATATTGAAATACATAAACGAGTGATATGGGATTCCATTGTTTTAAAATAAAACATAACTTTAAACTAAACGAAATTGTCTACAAAGCTAAATGCGGAAAATACATAAAGAAACATAATTTAAAGAGACTAAAAATAACGTCGTCCTCAAATCGTCACGCAGTCCATCGAATCCCTTCATCCTTAATACACAAACCAAGCTGCCAAGAATTCTTCTGCCTCCATAACTATTTTCCTACATACATAAAAATAAAGGAATGAGCCTAATGCCCAGCAAGGAAAATCTACTAGCACATACAACATTAAACATAAACATAAGACTACACAACATATACTATAAAACAGATACCACAACTCTGACCCATGTACATGGTAAACCTTAGGGTTTGCTAGCTAAGTAACTATGAGCCCCTAACAACATAAAAACATATTCATATATATATCATAAAATATAAGCATATAGAAACTATCATATTTTCTTTACCAGCACCGGAATATTTGAGAACAAGGACGGGATTTAGAACACTCCTAAAACCAACAATAAGAATGATGAGTATTTCTAAAGATAAGAGATGATAAAGAAAAGAACTAACCCACCAAGACGAAGCTTACTAAAAGGAAACCTTAAGTTCAAAGTGTTAGGAGTATGTCCTAAAAGCATGTAAAGACATTTGTTTTTTCTGTGAATAAATAAATACAATGGTTTATTATTATTGTCATATTTAGATTGTTAAATTATTGTTTGAATAATTTTGTAAATATCAGCAAAATTCCATATTCATTATTGAGGATGTGATCTTGTATTAGTACGAGAGAATTAAGATCACATGAATGAATAAAAATAGTCAACAACAACAAATTAAAGTTATGGAATTCTTTAATTGGAGTTGTAAGTACGATTTACTGAGTATCGTAATGATACAAATAATCTAGATTCGGATTATTGATGTGGAAAGACATCTCAGTAAATGTGCTTTATATAATATGATTATATATGACATGGACCGATATGAATTAGAGTCTTTATCCAAAAACCATTTAATAATAAAGACTTGTAATTCATATCATAACTGATGATCATTTATAGATCAACCTAAATCCTGAGTGTTCATGAACTCCTGTTCATGTTTATTAAATCTTTTGATTCATTCGTTAAGGTCTCTTCAAAGAATGAGGCTAATGAATTTTGTTTTGGAGATTTAATATCATGGATGGCTGGGAACATGTATCAACAATGCGGAATCTAATCTTTCCTAACGGATCGTATATTAGTTCCCTTAAGGGTTAATTCTGGAACTGAATGATGTTGAGCTCAAATCTATAATTAGATTATAGATTAATTATTCACTAGTGAATTAATGGTACTTAAGGAATAAGAAGTAAATTAGAAAGGATAAATGGTAATTCTCCCATTCTAATTTATGAACTAATTAATTAGAGGGTTGAACTATTGTAAGATGGTTATATCAATGGACGACTTAAGAAAAAGATTTCTGTAAAAGTATATCTATAACATAAAGAGTGCAAATCTGAATTTATAGTGGAGTAATATCATAATAAATAAATTAACTATTATAATTAAAGATTTTAATTATTTAGTTTCAATTTATTGGAGCTTAATGTTATAGGTCCATGGTCCCCGAAATGGCTCAAACAATCACTGTCAAAGGAAAATACAAAAAATGGGCAAAAAGGACTTATGTGATAAGTAAAATATTTTTCTATGTATCAAACATAATTATTGTTTAATTATGTATAATTAATTAATTAAGAATTAATTAATTATTTGATTTATCAAAAATATAATTAATTTTGAATTAATTTATTTTTGGGATTTTTGCTATTTAAATAATAATAAAAATTGGGAAAAATCACATGCCTGCACAGGCATGTGGTACACGTGTGGCACAGTGCACATGCACTGTGCTACACGTATAAGAGATGGACTTAGTCTCTTGATTCCATAATTTTAGTTATTTAAATATTAAATAAATAATGAGATATTTTAATATTATTAAAATATTATTATTTAAACAAAAAACTGATAACTGATCAGTTATTTTGAATTTGTTTAAAATAACAAATATTTTAATATATTGGATATTATTAAATATTGGATATCAGTTTTCACAGAACGTAATTTTTCAGGGATAGAAAAATATCTAGGATTCTCTCATAGAAAAGAGAACAGTGACAAAAACAAAGGTCATTGTTCTTCACAAAACCTAGGTCCAAACTTTATCAGATCTCATGTGTTGAGAACATCTGATAAATAGTTATTGCCTATTATTTGTATAGCGAGCCCACACTCGTTCTTTGTGTGCCTGAGAACATTTTGAAAGATCTTGGTGTGAGATCTCAAGGATTTAGCCATACGAAAAGATAGCAGCAAGGAAGGACCTGAGGTAATTTTTCTATTCTTGTCCTTGATTCAATATGTATATGAGTGTGAAGAAGTAGATCTAGAAATCTTATGGGATTAATCTGACAATTTGATTGTTGTTCTGCTGCGCATAATCTCTGATTTGATCAATAAAAACCAACACAAAGAACTTAAATACCTAAGCAAGAATTGAAAACAGCGAGTTAGGATCTGAATGAAAACTAAAGAAAAATAAGGAATTAAACAGAAATGAACTTAAGAATTAGATTACATTTTTATGTACTAGAACCGATCTACACCTCGATATTGAAAAACACTCTATATCTCCACTCCCAATTGTTTATAAAGCTTAGGATTATAAAGCTTTTATCCTAACCCAAGTGTTTATCACTCTATAGTAACCCTAGCAGCTTGAAGGCTCTGACCACAGCTTGAAGAATGAGAGAAATGGCTAGGTACTAGGTCCTATTTATAGAGTTCAATGAGTGAAACTACCTCCTTTTAGCTTGAATAAAATAATGAATATTAATTGACAAATATTTGAATATTAGTTCAACAGGTGCTTAAGCCTCGGTCAAAAGCGTTCAGGGGCTAGTCAAGAGGTTAAGGCTATTTTTAAAATTGAAAAACCGAACTTTCAAAAATACATAGGTGGGGCCAATATATCGCCCCCTATAGGCGATATATCACCTCTCCCAGTATTCCCGAGGCTGGTTCGATCGTTCGTGCAAAGTCGACGTGTTTTTCGTATCTTCCGTAAGCGATATATCGGCCCTATGATGCGATATATCGGCATACGTGAATTAATTAAACACGCAATTGCACTTTTTCAGCCTAATTTGGACTGATTAATTAGGTTTGACTGAGTAAAACGTGATTCCAGCAAGTTCTGGAATGGTCTAGAGCTTCTAGAAACTTCTATTTTATCCACTTAAAATGCTTAATTCCTCAAATAAACAAGATTGTAACAAATGTCATGCTCTTAATGGTTTTGGAAGATTCTAGAGTTTCTAGAACTTTCTTTTATTTAAACTATAATTAAATCCTTAAATAAACATGCACACGACAAGTGTCATGATCTTATTAATTCTATCTAAACCTTATAGTATAATAAATGACATATTTATAATCAGCTATATTAATCAAACCTTATGTTATAATTAATACTCTTAAACTATTTGTTAAACTTACGAGTGTTCAACTAAGTCACAGCTTGAACCAATAACCACAGTAACTATCATATTATAACTACTACTGTTTAACTAGCTAAGTAAAGTTCTGGGACTCTATAGATTTGTATATTTTTTGGTAAGATCACACACAAAAATGACCATAAACTCTAATTGGTCAAATCCTTTTTATTATGATCGTTCCCAAAATGGAAATTGTCCACATCCTCTTCCTTTCATACTATGGTCGACCACTCTCTCTCCCCACTTCTATTTTGTTCAAGCCCACACACACATACAAAAAGACTCAATAAAATGCTACTAAATAGAAAAGAAGTTGAATGGAAGTTTCCTTTCCTATGGTGGTCGAACCCACTACTAACCCTACTAGGAGTTTGGCCTTTATATTTTCCTTAAATAAATAATAACTAATTAATTAAATAAAGAAAATGACTCCTCAACATATTTTTTTATTCGATTTCTAAAATATACTACTAGAGAATAACCAAGACTCATTTCTAAATTAATTTATTCTACTAATAATAAATTAATTCATTTTCTAAGTGATCTACTCAATACTACTATGCCTTTTAAAAATAATATTGTCACACTAAAATATTATTTTTAAGGAAGTGAATTTCAATCACAATAAAATAAAATAATTTCAACTAGGCCAGATATTAGAATATGTTTTCTATTCCGCTAGAATTTGTGTATGTATCACTATATGTTATTCCAGCTATGAATCATGAATCCAAGTTGTCGTACAAGGTAAGTTGAGTTGAAATCCCAGTTGACCACTGGAGGTCTAGAAGGACATTTTCATCATTTATTTAATATCGCCTTTATGACAAGTTATTATGGTCAAGTTTTGATTAGTGCTTTGGTTTCTATGTATGACTGCTTGAGTTAGACTGTTTTGTTGATGTTTTGTAACACCTCGAAATCTTTAATCCCAAGAATCCACTAGGGTTCTAACACTTTGGATAAATCTAAACACTTAAAACTTGAAAACTGAATGCTTTAACTAAAAATCATTCAATAAAAACATAGTATTTAATGCAATTCATACAAAAAAAATTATTTGTCTTAATACATAGAAAACTTAATAAATTTGAAGCTTTTGACACTTGGGTGTTCCTTTTCCCTCTAAATAAGGTTGAGTGGTCCTCATGGAATATATATATATATATTCTCTGGTTCAGACTTAGACAATTGCCCTCATAAGATAGCGAAACGATTATCAATTATAACCTCCAGCATAGAGTAATTGTGATGAGCTAACGCCCAGTAAGGAAAAAAATACAACAATCAACACCATACAATCATACAAACATAAGACTAGGTCTGAAACTATAACCGAGTACTTTAACTTAATACTCCATTTAAAATTCAAATAATTATTACACATGTTATAGGAGAAGGTGAATTGGTGAGGTAAAAACTTTCCTTATTTGCCTTATGGTCACATATAACCCTTATGGAGTTAATTGCACATCTACGACTTACCATTCCCTCATAATTGTACCTGCATATTAAGATCGCGCACACAATGTTAATACAACAACATACATTTCCAGAACATGCATATTAGTAGAAACAATTCATTCAATATCAAGCAAGTATTTTTTACATAACCTAAGTTACTCTAAGTGTAGAGGGAAACAATTCATTCAATATCAAGCAAGTATTTTTTACATATCCTAAGTTACTCTAAGTGTAGAGGGAAACTTCCTTACCTTAGGTCCTTCCAATAAAATAACGCGAGAGAGAGAGGTCGCACACTAGACTCTTACAACAATATAATAACAACTTAGATTCATAATCATAAGCTAAAAAACCTCAACAAGCTAATCCCCGTTCTAAAACTCTAAACTTATGTGTTCAAAACCATACAATGTCTAGATAATAAGATTTTATATGTTATAGCATGGTTAAAAAAGAATATACATGGGACATGCAGACCTAACATAGCATAAATCTCAAAACCCTACTTCTAACATTTAAGCATGCATTACAAGCCCTAATTCCTCCTTGGATCTAAAGTGGCATGGGAAGAGAGAGAAAGAGAGAGATGGTAGTCATGGTGTGAAAGACAGAAAGAGAGAGATGGCATGAAAAGAGAGAGAGGTTGAAATAATGTACATAATATACACATATAGTCGAACTTATATGTGTGAAAATAGAAGAAAAACTTTCTTTTATTCTCTTGTCTAATTTTCCTTAGTCAGTAAATTGATTTCATGCACTTCAATTAACCTTGATCATATTTTCCTTAATTAGACCAATCATTCAATTCCAAAACCTTAATACACTTTCAATAGCAAAAATCCACTTAGTAAATACTTGGGGGATACTCTTGATTATTCTAATTACCATTTAGCTAGTTAAACGCTAACTAAAATACGCCTTTACCCCTATGCAACACACTTATATTCTCATAAATATAATACCAAGAACCAGCGTTGGATCATAAAACATAATTACTGCTCTTCTATTGAAAATAATACAAAGTAGAGGGGATCCCAGTTTTACAATAGAAAGATGTCCTTAAACTAAAAAAATAGCAACATTTAATCAAAGGAAATAAAAAAAATGCTAGTAAATAAACGAAAATGTAAGTGTAGTGTCCCAAATTTGCAAATAGGGCTTAGGGCCTTGATTAGCGTTCCTGGAGGGCAATAATTGATTTATTGTGTTAATATGTGAATTTGATAAGTATGTGATTAGAAATGCATGTTTAGATGAATTAAATATGCATATGGGCCCCATTTGGTTATTAGGGGCATGTTTGTAGTTTTAGTCTGCTAAGGGCATAAATGCAATATTTGTGTATATTATGATTGAAGCCACGTGTGATTTGTGATATAATTGTGAGGCATGATACGAGACGGTCCTAGGGAGCAGTTTAGCTAGAAAGTCACAACGGGGTCAAATACTCAGCTCGGGAGGAGCCTAGGGGTATTTTGGGATATATAATATGAGTTTGGGATTTATTTAGTATCAAGTAATAATTTAGTAATGATTTGAGTATGTCGGGATTAACGGGGATTTTTAGGTGTACTCGAGGACTTAGCGGGATATGTCTAATGACTAAACTACCCTTAGTGATATTTGAGGACTTAGGTTAACTTAAGGGGGAAAATCAGTCATTTTGGCAAGTGGATATACTCAGTGGGAGCAGGAGGTTCTGGAGGCACTTAGACAAAAGAAGAGGAAAGGAAGGAAAAAGGCTCAATTTCTCTCAGCTCTCTCTCTTCCAATCGGTTTCTCTCTCCTTCTATATAGTGCATGTTTGTGAAAGATTTAAGGCCAGTAATTCAAGGGATTCTAGGCTGGGATTTGGGGGACTTAGCTAGGTCCAAGGGTAAGTATTTAACTCAGTTCTTTGTTGAATTCATCCAAGAAGTGTTGTGGTTTGAAAATTTAATTGTGTTTTGCTCTATGGATTTTGGGATGAAGTTTTGACAAGGTTAAACATAGGAATTTGTGGATTTGAGCTTGGAACTGGATTTGAAAGCATCTAAGGGTCGAATTCCTACTTGAGGTAAGAATTTCATTGATTTCTGAAGTAAATATTCTGGTGTGGTTTATGTTTTGTGGAGTGTGGTTTAATTTTTGTGGAGTTTTAAACCACTAGGTGATTTCTAAGTTTGGTTGAGTGTTTGAGTTTGTTGTTGGTATTATTGAGTTGCTATACTATTTATTTGAAGTTTTAGGTCGAATTGGGACTTAGGTGTGCTTTGGTAGTGATTTGGATGAGTTTTGGCTTGGGAAAAATGTTAGGAAAAACTCAGTTTTCTGGGTTCGCGTATGAGCACCACGGCTCTGTTCTTCCGTGCCACGGCGCTGGGTTGAATTAGGACAGGGGAGCCTGCTGGGCGCCGCAGCCCCTATAGGGTTGTGCCGCGGTGCTAGACCATTTTCAGGATGTTTGATTTTGTGTTTTTAGGGTTTTGGCTCAGGGGGCTCGAGGCACGCTTTCGTTACCTTGTGTGGGGAAACGGGAGGTCCCGAGAGCACGGGATTGGTTTCGGGGTACAATTATGAATTGGTTAGTAATGAGAGTGTTACTTGTGTGTTGTGACTAGGTTTTCAGCGAGGCTCAGGTTAGCGAACTATGCTCGGGATTTCGGTGCTCAAGAAGCTCGGGACACAGGTAAGAAAATTGTTGTACCCGTAGAGCAGGGCGTGGCCCTATAGTTTGTATTGCAGTGCATGAACCTATGTGATTGAGTTGCAGGGCGTGGCCCTATTGTTTATGTTTGGTACATGTTTAAGTAGTTATTGATGTTATGCTATCTATGTTTATTTTTTAATGAACGACGAAGCTCAGAAACGGCGAAGGCCGAGAACAGCAGGAAGACGAGTACGGCAAGAGGCCGAGAACGGTGTTAAGCACGTGGAGTACAAGGTCGAGTACGGAAAGGGGCCGGGAGCGGTGTTAAGCACGCGGTGTGCAAGCCGTTAGGGTGATACCCTTCTCAGATGCATGAGTCATCCTCACGATATAGACTGCGAACCCAGGGCCTGGTAAAGCGCCTGGGACGGCATGGCCGCTATATGTTTGGCCTATTGGCGGCTTTGTTATATGCTAGTTGCTAGATATGTATATGTTGATTATTTGTGTTGAGTTTTCTTGCTGGGCTTTGTCTCACGGGTGCTCTATGGTGCAGGTAAGGGCAAGGGAAAGGTTGACCAACCATGAGTACGGAGAGAGTAAAGCAACGTGTACATGTTTGGCCTGCCTAGCCGCCACGACCGAGGGTATTTTTGGGAGACATTATGAAGTAACCAGAGTTTTGTCATTTAGTCGACTTAAATCATATGTTGAGTTGTAAATATTTCTAAACAATAATTTTGGGATCCCAAATGTATAACGCTTTATAATTTCAATGAATGAGTACGTTTTAAAATTCTATGACTTTTATTATAGTTTAGCTACACTTTTAACCTAAAACCTCGATTAGCGAGTTAATTGCACATTCAAACTCACTTAGTAACGACTTTAATGAAGTAGGGCGCTACAACCTGGTATCAGAGCGAGCCAAGGATTATGGTTCCTAGAGATTGACCTAACATGTACACTCGCTGTCAGTGACAAGCTTGACTCAGGGTTGGTTGGTAAAGATTGAATTATATGCTTGATTATGTGCTTGAGTGCCTTGTTTGCCTAATTATTTTATATAGAGCATGATGAATGCGTTAACATATGCATGATGTCAAGGCATGGACCCTTGAATGTTGTATGTTATTTGTGTTATCTGGACTGCTATTTAGGGTTTGTTTATGTGAATTGGGAGGTGGTTTTGGATGTTGTTATCATGCCTGATGAGCAACGTCGATGATTGCAGGCATATTGTTGAGATGCCTCGTCAATCAGGCAGACTTCGTGGCAGTAGGGCTGAGGATGATAACCAAGGTCAGGACCCTCCACCCACCCCACAGAATTGGCAATAGATGTTTGCTGATATGGAAGCCAGACTGCACCGAACAGAAGAAGAGCTTTAACAACTGAGGCAACAGGCCCTTCCTTAAGGCACTGGGTTGCAGGTTCAGCAGGCTGTAGCACCAGCGCCAGTTCAGCCTTTTATGGAGAATAGGTGGGAACCTTTGTATGAGAGGTTCAGGAAGCAGCATCCTCCCACCTTCGAGGATGGACCAGACCCACTGCGGGCAGATCAATGGATGAGTATGATTTCCTCCATCCTGGATTTCATGAGGGTGGAAGGAAATGAAAGGGTAGCCTGTGCCAGCTACATGTTTAGAGAGGAAAGCCGCATCTGGTGGGATGTAGTGACACAGAGAAGAAATGTTACAGTTATGACCTGGGAAGAGTTCAGAAACATCTTTAATGAGAAGTATTACAATGTCGCAGTCCGAGCTGCAAAGGTTGATGAGCTTACCAACCTGACTCAGAACCGGATGACAGTTACCGAGTATCTGTAGAGTCGAAGAACTTTACTTATATTGTTAGATAGTAGTAGTAATAGTAATAGCTAGTAGTAGTTATAGTATGTTTATTACTGTGGATTTTGGTTCAAGCCGGGACTTAGTTGGACACTCGTAGTAACACTTGTAGATTTATAAGTTTAACCTATAGTTTAAGAATATAAATTATAACATAAGGTTTGATTAATATAGCTAATTATGAAGATGATAATTATTATACAATAATGTTTAGATAGAACCAATAAGATCGTGACACTTGTCATGTGCATGTTTTTTTTAGAAATTAACTATTTTTGAGGAATAGTTTATTAAGAGTAATATTTGAAAACCCCAGAGTCTGCCAGCAGCTTTGAAATCATTATAGGACCCAGTCAAAGTTGTTTACTCAATTCAAATTAGGCTGAAAAAGTGCAATTACGTGTATAATATTTCAACGTATGCCGATACATCGCCACTCGGGGAATACGAAAAATACGTAACTCCGCACGAACACCTCGACGAGCCTCGGGAACATAAGCCCAGGCGATATATCGACTCTAGGGCTGGTTTTTCAAACAATTTTGAAACCGAGCTCATTTTATTCCATAACCTCTTAATAAGCCCAGAATCTTTTTGATTGAGTCTTAAGCCTCTGTTGAACGAATATTCAAATGTTTTTCAATTAAAAAGTCATTATTTTTATTCAAGCTAAATGAAGATATTTTCATTCTTGAACTCTATAAATAGGACCTAGTACCCAGCCATTTCTTTCATTCTTCAAGCTGAGTTCAGAGCCTTCAAGCAACTAGGTTTACTTTAGAGTGTTAAACACTTGGGTTGGGGTTATAAGATTTATCATTCTAAGCTTATTAAACACTTGGGAAGTAAGGATAATAGTGTGTATTCCGATATCGAGGTGTAGTTCGATTATAGTGCATTCAAGGTATTCCTATTTTTAGTTCCTTTCTGTATTGTTTCATTAGTTTTTATAGGTTTTCTCTACTCAATTCCTAACTCGTTGTTTTCATTCATGGTTAGGCATCTAAGTTCTTTGAACTTGAGGTTCTTGTCGGTATGTACCTTCTCATTGGTTTAGTTCATTCCTTTTCATCTCTTTCTTTTAGAATACTCACCTTTCTATTAATGGTTTTTAGGAGTGTTCCAAAATCTCGTCCTTGTTCTCACATCCCGGTATTTGGTAAGGAAAATAGGATAGTTTCTAAATGTTATGTGTTTTGTTTATGTATAATATTTTATGACAATTTTATCACTACAAGAAAAACTGCATTCCATAGCGTTTTTAAAACGCTGTCTTTAACAAACGATAGCGTTATTACAAACGCTATATTATCCCATGTTATTAAAAGTCTGGACCTTTTCATAGCGTTTTTAAATTGTGATGTAAAAATGCTATTGAAAGATATATAATAGCGTTTTAAAAATATAATTAGATGTCAGTCATAGCGTTTTATGTATGTAGTCATTGATTATGTTAAATTGAAAATACTTACTTTTAATAGCGTTTTTCAAACGTTATGCAGAAATTGAAAATACTTAAAATGTAATTAGTTATCAACCATAGTGTTTTATGTTTGTAGTATTATTTACTTTTAATAGCGTTTTTAAAACGTTATGTGAAGATATGCAATAGCGTTTTTAAAATGCAATTAATTATAAGTCATAGCGTTTTATGTTTGTAGTCGTACTTACTGTTAATAGCATTTTTAAATTGTTATGTAAAGATATACAATAGCGTTTTAAGAATGTAATTAGTTATCAGTCATAGCGTTTTATGTTTGTAATTATCCTTACTTTTAATAGCATTTTTCAAACGTTATGTAAAGATATGTAATAGCATTTTGAAAATGTAATTAGTAATCAGACATAGCGTTTTTTGTTTGTAATCATCCTTACTTTTAATAGCGTTTCTTTATTGTTATCATTAATCATTTTCCTAACATTTATTAATTGTCATATGAACAATTTCATGGCATAACAAAAACTTTTATATTTTTTTATCTTTTAACATATGAATAATTGCAACAAATGATAAACATATAACACATTAAAAATTATACCTTAACATAAATTCAAATATTCTTAATATGTTCGCTACATAAAGCTAAAATATCAATATCCCAAAAGTACGAGTATATTGCAAGACAAAATACATAAGCAAAAGTTTTAAAACAAACTGATTCATAATTTGTTGATCATGGGCGTCCCTCCAAAATATTACACTTCATTCATTAGTTGTGCACCTGTAAGAGTGAAAAATATATAAAATTAAGAAAACAAATGTAGCCAAAATAGTTGAAAACACATGTTCATTCATTAGTTAATTTTATGCAAAGATACGTACCAAAGATATCTACCAAGAAACAATTGAATTTCATCCATTATGTTTATTTCCTATATATTTTGATGATATAATTAGTTACTACAGCTGATTTGTTGTACTATTTATAAATCATTTTTAAGTTGCATGAAATTTTACCTCATTGTAACTTTATTAGAAGGCCAAGCAACAGTGCAACCAACCGCTTCTTCAATTGTACTCATATGTGATGTTGGTCTCCATAAATATGCAGTAGGTTTCTTAGCAACATCAACCCAAACTCTCATTGCATTAGGCCCAAGACGAAGATGATGCACCTCACATAAAGGATCACTAGAAGACCATCGACCTTCTGCAACAATTTCTCCACTTCCATTCCAATCAAGTAAATTGCAAGCATTGTTTTCAGGAGTGAACTTCAGATTATTAACACTCTGTTACATGATAAAACATATATTTATTTATAGATAATATTGATACTTAAAAAATTAAAAGTGAAATGATAGGTAGTAATTAAAATTGTAGTTACTATAGGAGAAGGCATGTGTGACTCCGCTTCACTTGGTTGAGTAAACCCCTACAAGTTTGAGAATAATTTAGTCATTTATAATTTTCAATGAATAGAGTAAAATAAACAGAAGTCAATTAATTTAATTTACCTGAATGTTTACACTTTTTGCAATAGTATTAATAAGATTCATCATCTCAGACATTTTATTCTTCATCTCACATTGACTTGATTCCAATTGTGAAATATGGTCATCTCTTGCTCTTAGAATAGCTAACTTTGTATTAGTTACTCCCCTCCCATTAGCTAATGATCTACCATTCTTGTCAGGACCAAATATGATAGTGAGAGTATCTTGTACAGTATTCTGTGTTGTGCATGAATCTGGTTTTTCATTTGCAAGAACTTGTAGCTTCACCTATAAATCATTTCAAGTTGACTGTTAAATAAGTCTATGTGCATACAAATACATATGTTTCTACAAACAAAGGGTAAATTACTTACAATAACTTCAGCAGCTTCTGCATTCACAGGTTCACCATTCTTCTTTGTGTGTGTTTTTAAGAAAGCTTGAACTCTTGTTACAGGTTTTGAGCTTTCCCTACTCTGTATCCAAGTACATTTTTCAGAAAGAGAACATATATTTTCTTATGTTTAGCTACCAAAAATATTTATTAAATTTTTACCATGTCATCCATTGTTCGAGCATATCCTCTCCTGCTACATGTATGTGGGAGTTGTTTCTTCCTCATCTCTTTAAACTTATTGCTAATCGCCTAAAATAAATAAGAAATGAACCAGCGATTGAACATACAGAATACCAAACACTCCAGTAGTAAAACAAAAAAACTAAACCAGTATTCTAGCAATAAAACAGTAAACACAGTAGACATAATAGTTTTTCAACAATAAAACAGTAACTATGGCAGCAAAGAAAAGAGTATGTAATAAACACTCCAACAGTAAACACTCCAGCAGTAAAAGAAACATACAGAACTAGTATTCTAGCAATGAAATAGTAAACACAGTACAACTCCTCCTGAACAGGGATGGGATGGTTGGTGGACTGTGAATGGTGATAATAGTGTCTCTTGAATAGCTTTGTCAAATAAATTTAGAAACACATTTTCAAGAAGAGAATTGGAAAAAAATAAATCATTTAAAGTACAAAAGTTTCATGAAAACAGGGCAGCAACTGCTCACATAATTTGAATACAATTAAGCCAATTGTAAATTTGGAATCTGAAATTTTTTTGTGGTTGCAAGAGTTCAAATTTAGAGCATAAAGATATTCTAAAAACTAACCATAATTGTAGTCTCGATGCAGCTCTTGAGGCCAATAGAGTTTAACTTTCATATGTGCATATCAAGCCAAGACAATCTAATGTTGCTAAGATTATGCAGAAACTACTAAGGATTTCTACTGCCTTAATTTGATCAGACCTGAAATAGTTTTAATTGACTGATATAGCATAATGCATTGTTCTAGAATAAGAATATTATATACTCCATAACACCAAGAAAAAAATATCTTACTTATCCAATCTCTTGATAAACATTTTCACCTAACCAGATATTGAACTGGGTTTTGTTTTCTCTATGAAAGCCTTAAAAAAAGAACCTTTATCTGGATCATCAGGACTAAGCCATGACAAAAGAAACTACACCCTTGGTTGACTTGCTCTTTTTGCAACCCAAACTGCCTTCTTGTCCTTATCATTCTTAAACCAGATTCCTATGTACTCATTGCTTGAATCACCAGAACTGAAGAATTCTAGCTCAAACACCCCATTAGAAGAAACCAAGGTTTCATAATTATACAAAGTCTCTCCATTCAGTTTAAGGGTGTTTTGTCTGTTATACTTTTACATCAAATTCATTCCTAACAATATTTTCATCGAGTGTAACAAGTTCAAAAATAAAATATAACAATTAAGTTCCTGAATATGATTATTTTTACTGATTGATTGTATTGCATTACCAAATTGATAAATATGATTGAGCAAAAATACAAAATACATCAAACTATGACATCTTAAACTATAAACCCAAGATCTCTATATTGACCCTTTAGCAATGTCATGCAATCTTTTCCATCAATAATGCGTAAAAAAATTCACATACATAAGACTTAATTACCATTATTTAACGAGATTAGAGACTTAATTACTATATTTTATAATTCATAGACCGATTTGGAAAGAGTTGAAATGCTAAAAACCCATTATACTTAGTATAATGTAATTACATTATTATTATATAGTTTTGGATTGGAGATGCAAAATCATATCACTTTCCAAAATAAAAACAACAAGCCATTCATTTGGAGTTTCAACACAAATGAAGATCAATGTTACATTACAGTCCAGTGAGCAAGCAAGGCACACTAGTAGTCTCTACATGTACAGCTAACAGGCAAACTCTCTACCACAATATAGGCCAGTCGTTTTCCTACTTCTAAAGGCAAAAAATGAGTTAACCAACGAAAAATTAAACAAATTGTCAGGAAGTACATTGTTTTTGGGAAACATATCACAAAGGAGTTCTAATAGTCTAGTAAAACTTTTGTCTGTCCAACCATTCAGATTCTTCAACCTATATAAGGCTACAATTGATGAAAGTTTTGTGTATTTCTCACACCCTTCATATAAAGGAGTTTCCGCATCCTCCAACTTCTTTTGAAGATCTTCGTTAACAAATTCATCGTCTTCACCACCTCCACAACCTATATTATTGTCCACATCATCCATGGCAGCAGTCGTGTATAAATCAAATGCATCCATATCATTCGTAACTTCGTCAACTTGAGTATCAATGGGTTGCTCTCCATGGTGAACCCAAATACGATAAGTTGGATCCATTCCGGTTATAACTAAGTGCTCAAAAACATCATCAACACAATGATGATTTAAGTTTCGACACTTCTTACAAGGATAGATAATTTTATTTGGAAAACCATAATTTCTTTCTACCATTTTCACAAAGTCCCATGCTGCATCCGTGTACTCTTTTGTAGCTCTACATATTTTTAAAAAAAAAGAGATTAACCTTAATATATTTTCTTAGGCCTTCAATATTACTTGAAATTTAAAGTTATTTTTGAAATAATACCTGTTTAGTTTCACCCAATTTTTGTTCAACATTTTCTTCACTTAGCTGCTATCTAAGTTAGCTATATAAGTCCTAGTCTTCTTCATAATCAAAAAAAAAAAAAAAATAATAAGATCAAGAGAAAAAAGGACAAAGATATTTAGTTATTTATAAATTTATTTATATGTGAGGAGTGTGACATATATAGGCAAAGATACTTTGCCTTATAGGATTCATACTTTATCAATTGTTCAATAAAGAATATGAGATCAAGTTCGAAACTGGAGTAGAGACAAAGATCACAGTGATCTTTGTTCTTCAACCAATTTAATTCTTGTGTTGGTTTCATTATTTCTTTTCTTCTTCTCTATTTAGTTTTCTGGGCTATATTCATTTTGGTTCACTTCTGTTTTTACTAACATTACATTCTGCACTCTACACATTTATTTAAATGTGCCATTGAATATGTTGTTCTAGTTTTGAGAAAGAGTTTCCTTTTAACTACTGACTTTGTTATTTGATCATGAGTATAACATTTAGAACAAGAGATAATACCAATACAAACAATAAATTTAGTTCAAGTTTGATTTAAACAGAATAACAAACAAATAAGATCATCCAATCTCTATAAGCATATAAGCCCATTAAGGATTAAACCTGATGCTCTACAGAAATGTCTTCTCTCTCTCTCTTTAACCTAAGGTAGAAATGTCTTCTCTCTTTATCCGAAGGAAAAGTACCTGCAACAATGCACAATATGTTTCAATAGGATTAAAAAAAATATGAGGAACAAGTTTGAGAGAATACAATAATGAGCAAAGGAGAGAGTTATTGTGCAAACATTAAAACAATTAATAGACAAACGAAACCAAATATCTTGAATGGAAATGAAAATTAGTTTCACTTTCTTATATTTAATATAACTTGTAAATACTATAGATAAGAAAATGAAATTCAACACAAATCAACCAAAGACAACAAGTAGCTAACATTCTTTCAATACATATAAATACACAGATATAATAAACCCAACAACTATTTTTTTTAGGAAGACTAGTAGATGTTAGAATTGTAGAACACTCAACAAAAATGCATAAACATTAATATCCTAATATTTAAGCTACAATTAGAACAAGTTTTATCTTTCTTTCTTTCTCTACAAAAAGAAGAAATTAATTAAAATATCGAAAGAATATTCTATTGATTGTTTTTGCATATACAACAGTGACAAAAAAAAATTGTAATAGTATTGGGAGGGAGGGAATGAGCTTGTGAATATTCTTGTTCTTGATGTTGATGTAGTTTGAGTGACATGAAAACATGCATGCATAGACACATTTTGTACATTGATATCAAGTGAAACTATCCATAAACATAACACTTACTTTTTGGTAAGTCCACCCGTTGTTTATGTTCGTGGAGTGAATCCTGAATAACTGAAATCGACGAAACAAATAAGCATCGAGACTGTGCATCAATATTCAGGATTAGTCCAGCAGAATAAATGATCATTTAAGCTTGTTAAGGCATAAAGGACAGTTACGAACTAGTATGAACAAAAAACGCCAAGTACAGAAACACTATACCAACTTCAACACCAGCAAAAACACTCTCCAGAAATTCAGAACCCGTGTAAATTGCTTTTATTGTACTCTTGTGGTCCTAAAATGATTGAAACAGAACTCATATAAACTACTTTTATCATTAGGCAAAACTGATAAGATCTTCCTGCTTCAAACAATTGCTAACCCAGTAATTCAGAGAAAAAAACAGCAATAAAATCCAGACCAATCAACCCAGAATTCAATTCCAGCCAGAAAACTGTAAAGAGAGAGAGAAACAATTTAGTGCCCATCAAGTGTTCTTGTATCAAAGTTGGTAGATAACTTTAAGATGGAAGTACAACTTTAAGTTTTCTGAATCCAATCATAGTTTTGATTTGTTTTCTTTAATTAGTACCATATAATTCACTCCAAGTAGAATGAAATAGCTCACTTTACCTTTATATTTGGATATTAAATAGAACTCATCATAGAGTATATGACAAAAATAGAGCAAACTCATATAAGAAAGTAGATAATATGCCAATATTGTTTTAGTTAGTTTACATACAAAGTATTGGCTTATAAATGTATAAATCAAAATCAAAAGAACAAAAAACAAGTAAAATATTTTTCAACAGCCCAGAAATTGTCTATTTGATAAAAAATAATTGAGAACAAATAAATAATCCCATCATTTCATCACGAGAGAAACCTCTAAGAAACCAACTCCACCAAAAATTGACTTAATTTCATTTCACCTACGAGAATCTCAGCTCAGTACATTATTAAAATTTCTTGAAAACCCAAATGCTGATATACATAAATTAGATTAATCAAAACATAGATATGGAAATTAAAGAGTAACATTAGATACCTGATAGAGATGAAATGCGGAGAACCAACAAAGAGAATTTAGGGGGTGAAGTTTTCTTTCTTTCTTTCCTTTCCGTTTTTCCTTTCCTTTTTTCCTGAGAATTCAGGGGAAAAAAAAAGAGTATGAAGAGCAAGCACTGTATTTGGGTTGAAGATCGACAAGTAAAAGAGGCCAATTTTTCTTCTTTTTTTGAGCAAAGCCAACTCAAAAGATGCTTGGGAGACAAATCATTAGGGCACAGTTGGAAAAAACTTGAAAAGGAAGTTGAAATTTTCAGGGAGAGAATTGAAGACATGGAAATGAAGAGAGAGCAAAGCAATGAGATTTTGTCTAAATGCTTGGAGTCTCTTTCATCAGCAAATGTGAGCTTGGAAAGGATCATAAAAAATGTGGCTGTAGAAAAACCTGATGATGATGATGATGGCAAGTTCATTAAAGGCATAGAAAAGAGTGATTCAATGCGTTTGGAATTGGAATTGACTGAAGAGTTATTGGTAGTTACAAGACTTGCTTCTGAGGCTGAAGAGAAGGTGAATGAGTACAAAGAATTGAGGAAGAAGGAGAAGAGGGAGTTGGAGAATAGTGTGGTGAGTTTGACAGAGGAGAATAGAGATACCAACAGTTTGCTGAGAGCAGCCTTGTTGGAGAAGGAAGCTGTGGAGAATAGGTTGAAGGTGAATAGCGAGCAGAAGAGAGTTGCCCTTTTGCAGATTGCGGAGCGAGGTTTGCAGAGAGTTGGTTTTGGGTTTATGATGGGAAGTGGGAACACTGAGCAATCACTAGAGAGCTTTTCAGGAACCAAGTCAGATAGCAGTGAGTGTGAAGAGGATGCAATATTTCGTAACTGTTTTTATTCGTATCTATTAGATTTTTCTAATTTTTGGTTTGTATTCTGCAATTGACTTAATTGGGTAGTTAATAAAATTTATATAGATCCGGCTCCCCATTCCCCATGGTCTGTCTCACCAAATCATACCTGAGAGAATTTTGGTTCAGAATTTTCTTATATGATCACCACGCTCCATGCTTCTTATTGATTTATTTTATTGGGTCTAAAATCTGGACTTGATTTCGAAATTCTGACAGGATGATTTACTTATTTGTATGTAAACTCATACTCTGACGTAGAAAATAGGTGAATTTTTACTTTTTAAATTTTAGGTGGATTGGAGATCTAGACATATATGTAATTAAGATAGTGGGGTTGTTGAAAATATATAGAAGTTTCCAGGATTTTGATGAGGTATAAGGGTGTGGCTCTTCTAGTAATTGTGAATTTTAGCTGTGGGTTCATTTCAAATTTTATAGAAATTACTTGACCTGTGCGTTGTGGTGCCTAGTTGAGCTTGTTAGTGATATAAGGTTGTAAATTTTCTATCCTCTCCACGAATAAAAGCCTGGTATGTATGTACTAAGATTACCTTACTTTAGTTGATTAAGAATGGCCAACACCAATTTCATTATTAGCCTGAAACTGGAACTAAATGATTGACCTTTGAGAATCGGACAAATGTTAAAACTATCTAATTACTATCATTTTGAAATTTTCTTATTAGGCATCAACTGTGGAGAGGATAATGAAGAATTTACGGCTTGAGATAACTAAGTTGAGGCGATCTTTGGAAGAATCCAGGTATACCCTTTACCATTCAATTACTAAAGAGAAAACTACAACATTTTTAAAAACAATTCTATATGTTCACATCTTTCTATGCCCCTTGGAGTTTCTTTTTGGTGTTTTCTATTACTTAACATCAGCATTATGCCCAGGTCAGACACTGATTGCAGAGTCTTACAGAGAAACAAGCTCAAATTATTGAAGAAAACAAGTTATACATCAAGGAGTTAGAGGAAAGAGAGAGAATTGTTTTTTAAAATGAGTTTAATGTATACAATTAGAAGAAACAAAAATGCATGCACTTACTTGCTTGGTAGAGGTGTACTTCGGAGCTGCTTGATTAACTGAGAGAGAGTGATCGGACGGGAGAGGCACCGACTGAGAGAACCGAGAGAGACCCTTGGCTGTGCTGACTGAGAGAACCGAGATGCGGGTGGGAGAGGCGCTGGGTTCGTCTGGGTTCCTCTGAGAGAGATTCACAGTGAGCGGGTGGGAGAGGCACTGGGTTCGTCGGCACTGGGTTCGTCTGGGTTCCTCTAAGAGAGATTCACAGTGAGCGGGTGGGAGAGGCACTGGATTCGTCTGGGTTCCTCTGAGAGAGAGATTCACAGTGAGTGGGTGGGAGAGGCGGGTTCGTCTGGGTTCCTCTGAGAGAGAGATGGATTATGCTATGGAGTGAAAATGGAGAAAATGGGAGAGACGGGTAACGTGGGAAAAGAGAGAGAGACGGGAATGAGGGAGGGGAAATGGGTTTTTCTTTGTCTTTTCCTTTTTCAATTAAGCTGCTTTGACAAAAAAAAAAAAAAAACAATAAGCGCCAATGAAATAATACTCCCGCCAATTAATGAACAGTGTGTTGTATAGATTATGTAACTTTTTAATAGCGTTTTTTTAATAATGTCCAAATGCAATGCTATTAATGAAGCTTTTTCTTGTAGTGTATGTTATGTTATGTTTTATCTAGGGCTCATAGTTGCTTAGTTCCTTAGTGCTTATCATTTTTTTTTATGTTTATAGTTATGATTTACCCTTCCTAAAATATTAGACAGGGGATCTAGATGGGTTATCATATACTATCATATGATTTACCCTACCTCAAATATTAGACAGCGAATTCAGATGGGTTATCATATATTACCATGTGATTTAACCTACCTCAAATATTAGACAGGGGACATAGATGGTTTATCACATGTCATAATGGACATTAATAGTGTAGTCTTATGTGGTATGCATATGTTTATAGTATATGTTATATGTTTATAGCTTATGTTTATGTTTCATGCTTGTAGTATATTGTCCTTGCTGGGCATTAGGCTCATTCCTTTGTTTTACATGTGCAGAAAAATAGTTATGGCGGTGGGAAGATTTTGGAGACTTGGGATTGTGTATTGAGGGAGAATGGATTCGGTGGACTGCGTGAACGATTCGAGGACGAAGTTGTTTTTAGTCATTTTATTAAGTTTCTATGTATTTTCCGCACTTTGTTTTGTAATGAATTTTAAGATTTAAGTTATGCTTTATTTTATTTTCAAACAATGGGATCCCATATCCTACCCCGAATTTTATGTATTTTAATCTTGGTTTTACAGTTTTTGATAAAGTTATGATTATTTTGTATGTAAGTTTTCTTAAGAATAGTGTCTATGTATAAGTAGTTTTAATGGTCCAAAGTCTAGAATAAATTGGGTCCTTACAGTATCCCTTGAGATTTGACCGGTTGGCGAAGTTCGCACCAGATTCAGTGCCGACTGATGCGGCACGAAGGGATCAGTTTGTACGGGGGTTGAATGTCATGATCGCCCGTGATTTTAAGATAACTTTGGACCCGGGGACTACTACATATGCTCAGGTACTAGACAAGGCCCTTACAGCTGAGGGGGTAGTGGATCAGATTTGGAGAGAGGGCATTGCTAGGCGCGATGTCAAGAGGACGGTGCCTTATTTTATGAGATTTAGTCGGGGTAGCGGCCCCAGTGAGCAGAAGAGAAAGGCCTTAGATTCTTTTGTTCCTCCTAGCTCGGATAGGAGGGCACGGGGTGCTTTTAGTGGCCATCAGGGCGGGGGTGACAACTGGAGGAGTTTCCCAGTATGTCCTCGGTGCAGATAATGACATCAGGGAGAGTGCAGGATCAGGGCCTACTTTATTGTGGGAGTGTCAACCATTTGAAGAAAGACTGCCCACAAGCCAGGAAAGAGGAGCTAAAGCAGAGCGACAGTCTTGCTCTTGCCAGAGTATTCACCTTGACTCAGATTGAGGCTGAGGCTAGCCCTTCAGACGTGATAGGTCAGATTTCTAGTGCTGGTTCTTCTTTTATTGCATTGATTGATTCAGGAGCTACTCATTCATTTGTGTCTGCTAGAGTGATAGATCAGCTGTGTAGACCTAATGATTTGTATGCTAGGGGATTTCAGACTTTGTTGCCAACTGGGGAATTGGTAGTCTCTAGGAGATGGATTAGAGCATTGCTAGTAGAAATAGATGGTAGAGAGTTTTCTGTGGATCTGATCGAGTTAGCGATGGATGACTTCGATATGATTCTAGGGATGGATTGGTTATCGAAGTATGGGGTGATGATTGACTGCAAAATCCGGATGGTGACTTTTGAACAAAAAGGGGAGACACCCTTTGTATTTGTGTGGACAGTTAGCGGACCATGAGTACCTATGATTTCGGCACTGAAGGCTAGAGACCTGTTGCAGGAAGGTTGTATAGGATTCCTAGCAAATATTTTGGATACCTCTAAGGTTCTGTCGGCTGGACCGAGTGAGACCAGATTGGTATGTGAGTTTCCAGATTTATTCCCAACAAACTTGCCAGGGTTGCCGCCACAGCGGGAGATCGAGTTTGTCATAGAGTTAGCGTCAGGGGCGGAGCCAATATCTAGGACACCTTATAGAATGGCTCCGGCATAGTTGAAGGAATTGAAGATTTAGTTGCAGGAATTACTAGATTTGGGGTTCATCAAACCGAGTTTCTCCCCATGGGGTGCTCCCGTGTTGTTCGTCAAGAAGAAGGATGGATCTCTTAGGATGTGTATTGACTATAGGGAGCTGAAGAAGTTGACCATTAAGAACAAGTACCCATTACCTAGGATTGACGACTTGTTTGACCACTTATAAGGGAAGACAATGTTCTCTAAGATTGATCTCCGGTCAGGTTACCATCAATTAAGGATTAAAGAGGAGGACATACCAAAGACCGCTTTCCACACGAGATATGGACACTATGAATTCCTGGTTATGTCCTTTGGATTAACCAATGCCCCAGCAGCTTTTATGGACATGATGAATTGGGTCTTCAAGGATTATTTGGACAAGTTTGTGATTGTGTTTATTGATAGAGCATGAGCAGCATTTACGCCTGGTGTTGTAGCGGTTGAGAAAGCATAGGTTATATGCTAAGCTCAGCAAATGCGAGTTTTGGCTACCGCAAGTCACGTTTCTGGTCCATATTGTTAGTACGGAGGGGATTCTGGTTGACCCAGGTAAGATTGAGACAGTAAGGGATTAGACTAGACTGAGTAATGTACCGAAAGTTAGGAGCTTCCTAGGTATGGCAGGGTATTATCGGCGATTCGTTGCGGGGATCTCCAGGATAGCCACACTGTTGACTGAATTGACGAGAAAGAAGACTAAGTATGTGTGGACAGAAAGGTGTGAGAACATTTTTAAGGAATTGAAGCTGCGGCTGATCACCGCTCCAGTATTGAGTCTGCCGTCAGACAATGAGAAGTTTGTGGTTTATTGTGATGCTTCCAGACAGGGTTTAGGGTGTGTGCTGATGCAATCCAAAAAGGTGATAACCTACGCATCGAGACGAATGAAAGAGTATGAACAGAGATATCCCACGCATGATCTAGAATTGGCAGCAGTGGTATTTTCACTTAAGGTTTGGAGACATTATTTATATGGCGAGAAGTGCGAAATATACATTGACCATAAGAGTTTGAAGTACTTCTTTACTCAGAAGGATCTGAATATGTGCCAGAGACGTTGGCTAAAATTGGTAAAGGATTACGAATGTGATATCTTATATCATCCTGGGAAGGCTAATGTTGTGGCCGACGTGCTGAGTCGGAAGGGCCTAGGATAATTGTTCAGTTCGAGGCAGATATCCAATAAGTTAGGTGAAGAGATTACCAGAGCAGGTATAGGGTTGGTGGTTGGTCAGTTAGCCAACATCACTCTTCAGTCTACGCTCCTTGAGAGGATCAGGGAGGCACAGGGGGAGGATCCCCAGTTAGTAGAACGCTGAGAGAGTGTCTTAGCCAGAGCGGCTAGGGACTTCTCTATTTCAGAGATGGGATTCCTGAAGTACAAAGGTCAGATTTGTGTTCTGATGGATTCTGATATTCTGTGAGAGATACTAGATGAGTCTCATACCACTCCCTATTTTTTGCATCCGGGTTCGACGAAGATGTACCAGGATTTAAGAACCTTGTATTGGTGGTCGGGAATGAAGAGTGACGTGGTGGACTATGTGGCTAAGTGCTTAACCTGTTAGCAGGTAAAGGCTGAACATCAGAGGCCAGTAGGGTTGTTGCAGCCTCTAGGGATTCTAGAGTGGAAGTGGGAGGATATTACCATGGACTTCGTGGTTGATTTGTCGAAAATTGTGGGACAAAGTGTGGGTGATCGTGGATAGGTATACCAAGTCTTCCCTCTTCTTGCTTGTTAGAACAACTTATACTGTGGAGCAGTATGCTAAATTATATGTGAAGGAAATTGTTCGACTTCATGGGGCTCCGAGGTTGATAGTATTCCACAGGGACCCCGCCTTCACCTACAAGTTTTGGGAGAGCCTGCAGAAGGCTATGGGCACGTAGTTGTGGTTTAGTACCGCTTATAATCCTCAGACGGACGGACAGTCTGAGAGGATGATTCAGATACTAGAGGATATGCTACGAGCCTGTGTGCTGGATTTTGGGGGATCTTGGAGTAAGTATCTCCCTTTGATTGAGTTTTCATACAACAACAGTTATCAGGCAACTATTGGAGAGGCTCCGTATGAGATGTTGTACGGGAGGAAGTGTAGATCACCTATCCATTGGGATGAGACGCGTGAGAGAAGGTACTTAGGTCCTGATATGGTTCAGAGGACCAATGAGGCGATTGAAAAGATTAGAGCTCGAATGCTCGCCTCCCAGAGTCGCTAAAAGAGTTACTCAGACTTGAAACGCAGGAGCGTAGGATTTCAAGTCGGTGACCACCTATTTGTCAGAGTTTCTCCCTTGAGATGAGTGAAAGGGTTTGGTGTTCAGGGCAAGCTGAGCCCCAGGTTTGTTGGCCCTTTTGAGATTCTAGAATGGGTTGGAGAGGTAGCTTATAGATTGGTGATGTCGTAAGCTTTATCAGGGGTTCATGATGTGTTTCACGTGTCCATGCTCCGGAAGTATGTGTCAGATTCTACACACGTGTTGAGTCATGAGAACTTAGAGCTGGATCGGGATTTATCTTATGAGGAGAAGTCGGTTCAGATTCTAGACTTGAAAGATAAAGTCTTGCGGAGCAAGACCATTGCCTTGGTGAAAGTGTTGTAGAGGAACAACAAGGTATAGGAGGCGACGTGGGGACTTGAATCACATATGCGGGAGCAATATCCCGAGTTATTCGGGTAATTTTGAGGATGAAATTTCTGTAAGGATGGGATAGTTGTAGCGTCCCAAATGTGCTAATAGGGCTTAGGGCCTTTATTAGAGTGCCAGGAGGGCAATAATTGATTTATTGTGTTACTATGTGAATTTGATAAGTATGTGAATTAAATATGCATGTGGGCCCCATCTGGTTATTAGGGGCATGTATATAATTTTAGCCCACTGAGGGCATAAATGCAATATTTTTGTATATTGTGATTGACACCACATGTGAGTGGTGATATAATTGTGATGCATGATCCGAGACGGTCCTAGGGAGCAGTTTAGCTAGAAAGTCACAACGGGGTCAAATACCCAGCTCGGGAGGAGCCTAGGGGTATTTTGGGATATATAATATGAGTTTGGGATTTATTTAGTATTGGGTAGTAATTTAGTAATGATTTGAGTATGCCGCGATTAACGGGGATTTTTAGGTGTACTCGAGGACTTAGCAGGATATGTCTAATGACTAAACTACCCTTAGTGATATTTGAGGACTTAGGTTAACTTAAGGGGGAAAATCAGTCATTTTGGCAAGTGGATATACTCAGTGGGAGCAGGAGGTTCTGGAGGCACTTAGACAAAAGAAGAGGAAAGGAAGGAAAAAGGCTCAATTTCTCTTAGCTCTCTCTCTTCCAATCGGTTTCTCTCTCCTTCTATATAGTGCATGTTTGTGAAAGATTTAAGGCCAGAAATTCAAGGGATTCTAGGTTGGGATTTGGGAGACTTAGCTAGGTGCAAGGGTAAGTATTTAACTCAGTTCTTTGTTGAATTCATCCAAGAAGTGTTGTGGTTTGAAAACTGAATTGTGTTTTGCTCTATGGATTTTGGGATGAAGTTTTGGCAAGGTTAAACTTAGGAATTTGTGGATTTGAGCTTGGAACTGGACTTGAAAGCATCTCAGGGTCGAATTCCTACTTGAGGTAAGAATTTCATTGATTTCTGAAGTAAATATTCTGGTGTGGTTTATGTTTTGTGGAGTTTTAAACCACTAGGTGAATTCTGAGTTTGGTTGAGTGTTTGAGTTTGTTGCTGGTATTATTGCATTGCTATATTGTTTATTTGAATTTTTATGTCGAATTAGGACTTGGGTGTACTTTGGTAGTGATTTGGATGAGATTTGGCTCAGGAAAAATGTTAGGAAAAACTCAATTTTCTGGGTTCGCGTATGAGCGTCACGGCTCTGTTCTTCCATGCCGCAGCGCTGGGTTGAATCAGGAAAGGGGAGCCCTGCTGAGCACCACGGCCCCTATATGGCTATGTCGCGGCGCTAGGCCATTTTCAGGATGTTGAATTTTATGTTTTTAGGGTTTTTGCTCTGGGGGCTCGGGGGACGCTTTTGTTACCTTCTGTAGGGAAACGGGAGGTCCCGAGAGCACAGGATTGGTTCCGAGGTACAATTATGAATTGGTTAGTAATGAGAGTGCTACTTGTGTGTTGTGACTAGGTTTTCAGTGAGGCTCGAGTTAGAGGACTGTGCTCGGGATTTCGGTGCTCAAGAATCTCGCGACACAGGTAAGAAAACGGTTGTACCCGTAGAGCAAGGTGTGGCCCTATAGTTTGTATTGCAGGGCACGACCCTATGTGATTGAGTTGCAGGGCGTAGCCCTATTGTTTATGTTTGGTACATGTTTAAGTAGTTATTAATGTTATGCTATGTATGTTTATTTTTTAATGAACGGCGAAGGTCGGAAATGGCGAAGGCCGAGAACAGCAGGAACCCGAGTACGGCAAGGGGCCGGGAACGGTGTTAAGCACGTGGAGTGCAAGACCGGGTACGGAAAGGGGCCAGGAGCGGCGTTAAGAACGCGGTGTGCAAGCTGTTAGGGTGATACCCTTCTCTGATGCATGAGTCATCCTCATGGTATAGACTGCGAACCCAGGGCCTTGTAAAGCGCTTAGGACGGCATGGCCGCTATATGTTTAGCCTGTTGGCAGCTTTGTTATATGTTAGTTGCTGGATATGTATATGTTGATTATTTGTGTTGAGTTTTCTTGCTGGGCATCGGCTCACGAGTGCTCTATGGTGCAGGTAAGGGCAAGGGAAAGGTCGACCAACCATAAGTACGAAGAGCGTGAAGCGACGTGTACAATTTTGGCCTGCCTGGCTGCCACGACCAGGGGTATTTTTGGGAGACATTATGAAGTAACCAGAGTTTCGTCGTTTAGTCGACTTAAATCATTTTTTTAGTTGTAAATATTTCTAAACAGTAATTTTGGGATCCTAGATGTATAACGCTTTATAATTTTAATGAATGAGTATGTTTTCAAATTATATGACTTTTATTACAGTTTAGCTACACTTTTAACCTAAAATCTCAATTAGCGAGTTAATTTCACATTGAAAACTTACTTAGTAACGGCTCTAAGGAAGTAGGGTGTTACAATAAGCCTTAAATCCTTTCCAGTAGCTATATCGCCCTCAAGAATACACCAACAACTATTCAGGTCCAACTCACCACTGACCATTCTATCCTTTAATTAATTTGATTTGCATTCATAACATTCATACAACCAATATTATACATGGCACAAATAATTCATAATATCATAAAACCATATATTTCTATAAAAACACTTATTATATCAAAGTGAACTATATCATATAAACCATAAAATTCTAGATCATAATCATAAACTAACATTTGTCATAATCATTTGGGTCATAATCATAATAATTAAAAACAAAACAGGCAAGTGTAGATAAAGTGCTTATAAAATGGTTTAGCATCCGAGCCTCGGACATCTCTTAGGCCCGTCATACAATTTTGGGCATCACTTCAGTCCAGCCACACTTATCTTGTTGTACATGAAATGTTAGGGCCATACATTTACTTAAGATCATAATCTAAATCTATCTGATATTCCTTACCTTGAGTGTGCATAAGAGAAAAGAGAGATTACTTGATAGTGCTTGTGGTGTAATGACCCAACTTATTCTAGACTTTGGACTATTAAAACTACTTATACATAGACACTATTCTTAAGAAAAACATACATATGAAACATTCATCACTTTATTAAAAACTTTAAAGCAAAGGTTAAAATACATAAAATTTGGGGTATGATATGGGATCCCATTGTTTGAAAATAAAACATAACTTAAATCTTAAATAAATTCGTTACAAAATCAGGTGCGGAAAATTCATAGAAAACATAATTGAAATGACTAAAAACAAATTTGTCCTCGAATCGTTCACGCAATCCACCGAATCCATTCTCCCTCAATACACAATCCCAAGCTGCCAAGAATCTTCCTGCCACCATAATTATTTTCCTGCACATATAAATTAAAGGAATGAGCCTAATGCCCAGCAAGGAAAATCTACTAAAACATATAAACATATAACATATAAAGGCGTATACCATATAGGACTACACTATTAATGGCCATTAAAAACATGTGATAAACCATCTACGTCCCCTGTCTAATATCTAAGGTAGGTTAGATCACATGATAGTTTATGATAACCCATCTAGGTCCCCTATCTAATATCTAAGGTAGGGTAAATCATAACTATAAACATAAAATGATAAACAGTAGGGCATTAAACAACTAAGCCCTAGATAAAACATTGCATAACATACTATAGCATAAACATACACATAAACATATAGAAACTATCCTATTTTCCTTACCAAATACCGGGATGTGAGAACAAGGTCTGGATTTTGGAATACTCCTAAAAACCATTAATGAGAAGGTGAGTATTCTAAAAGAATGAGATGAAAAGGAATCAACTAAACCCACCGAGAAAATACTTACCGACAAGAAACCTCAAGTTCAAAGAACTTAGATGCCTAACCAAAAATGGAAAATATTGAGTTAGGATTTGAGTAGAGAAAAACTATAAAAACTAATATACATAAATGAACTAGGAATAGGAATACCTTTGAATGCACTATGACCGAACTACACCTCGAAATCGAAATACACACTATGAACCTTACTTCCCAAGTATTTAATAAGCTTAAGATGATAAAGCTTATAACCCCAACCCAAGTGTTTAACACTCTAAAGTAAACCTAGCTGCTTGAAGGCTCTAAACTCAGCTTGAAGAATGAAAGAAATGGCTGGATACTAGGTCCTATTTATAGAGTTCAAGAATGAAAAGATCTTCATTTAACTTGAATAAAAATAATGAATTTTTAATTGAAAAATATTTGAATATTCGTTCAGCAGAGGCTTAAGACTCGGTCAAAAAGATTATGGGCTTATCAAGAGGTTATGGAATAAAATGAGCTCGGTTTCAAAATTGTTTGAAAAACCAGCCCTAGAGCCGATATATCGCCTGGGCTTATGTTCCCGAGGCTCGTCGAGGTGTTCGTGCGAAGTTACGTGTTTTTCGTATTCCCCGAGTGGCGATATATCGGCATACGCTGAAATATTATACAGGTAATTGCACTTTTTTAGCCTAATTTGAATTGAGTAAACAGCTTTGATTGAGTCCTATAACGTTTTCAAAGCTGCTGGCAGACTCTGGGGTTTTCAAATATTACTCTTAATTAATTATTCCTCAAAAATACTTAATTTCTCAAAAAACATGCACATGACAAGTGTCACGATCTTATTGGTTCTATCTAAACTTTATTGTATAATAAATATCATCTTCATAATCAGCTATATTAATCAAACCTTATGTTATAATTAATATTCTTAAACTATAGGTTAAACTTAAAAAATCTACAAGTGTTGCTACGAGTGTCCGACTAAGTCCCAGTCTTGAACCAAAATCCATAGTAATAAACATACTATAACTACTACTAGCTATTACTACTACTACTACTACTACTACTACTACTACTACTACTACTATCTAGCTAGCTAAGTAAAATTGTTGGACTCTACATGTGGATCTTGACCAAACCTTATACATACAAAATAAAGACTAAATTAGATTCTCTAATAATAACTAAATTCGAAAATCTAAAACCTTATAGAAGTCATACCTTCACCCTAGAAACAAGATACCACGATCTTAATATCCCGAACCTCCAAAGACAACGACTATCCTCCAAACAACCAGAGTTTGATCTTTAGTAAGCTTGTGGTATTTTCAGCTATGTGAATGGTTATTTGGCTTGGTGTGTTTCGGCTAAGTGAAGATATTTATAGTAGTAATGGTGTCACAACTAGGATTCTAACTTATAAGAAAATAGAGGAAGTAGAAGAACTTGAATACTACTAGTACTATGGAGATTTCAGCTATATAGAGAATTATTGAGCACCAACGATGAAACTTTGTAGAGAGCAATTTCGAAATTAAGAGAGTTATTGAAGGTTGACTGTGTGTGAAAAATGAAGAGGTGAATGACTCTACTTATAGGCTCTAAACTTCAACTCCCTTCCATAATCTTCTCCACCATCCTTCAACAAAAATTTTAAATTTCAAACTTCCCTCCGTAATGTAGTTTCGACCAGCCCATTTTTCTCCCTATTCAAATGCTACAATTACTTTCTAGATGCCACATAGCCTCCAATGAATCAAAATTAAGCCAAGGTCCAAGTCTTTGCCCCTACTTAGTCTCCACGCCTATGACTACTCCATTCAAATTCAAATCTTAGTCATTTCAAGTGCAACCAACACACTTTTTTCTCCACTGTACTAGTTCTTTTTTACACATAGTCCCCTTAATTCAAACAAGTCTAATCTTGCCTATTTCTAAGCTTCCCACACCACCTTGCTCGATCTTCAATCAAGTAGAACTTAATTCCTCAATGTAAGCTTTTCATGCCACCCATTTAATCATTTTTGTACAAATTTAAAGTAACTAAACTATAGAGAATTTCGACCAAGCGTAGTAATTCAAATAATTGGGACTTAAATTAATACTACATGCACATAACATCTATCACCAAATAACATGTGTACATATTTTATAAATTATTATTTCCTTAAAGAAAACTATATACTTATTTAATCATATACTTCTAAGTTCCATTAATAAACATCCCTAAATAATAACCATGATAATTATAATTACCCAAATCATAATTATTTACTAAGTCATAAAATCATATCTTATAATAATATTCTCAAGCAATCTTTCTAATTTCCACCACTCAAGTATAAACTAATATATATATATAAATACAATAAATAAATAATAATAATAATAATAATCTATTGTAATAATTAAGGAGTTTATAAGAAAATAATAACCTTGGTTATTGCAATCTTCCCCCTTAAAGAAATTTCGTCCTGAATATTTTACTCACCAAAAATCTTGGGATACTATTCCCTCATATCTTCCTCCAGCTCCCATGTTGCTTCTCTTTCAATGCTATGACTCCACAGGATTTTGACTATGTAAGGATACTTTTGGGTCTTAACTTCTTAGTTCCCCATTCCAGAACGAGTACAAGTCGTTCTTCATAATTTAAATCCTGCTTCAGCTCTAAAGCCTCGTAATTTAGCACACGGGATGAACTAAATACATACTTTCTCAGCATATTAATGTGGAATACATTATGCATCTTAGCTAATGATGGCGGTAAGGCCAACCGATATGCTACTTGTCCAACTTTGTCCAATATCTCAAAATGACCTATAAATCTTGGGCTTAGCTTCCCTTTCTTTCTGAAACGCACAATCCCCTTCATCGGTGAAACTTTTAGAAAAACTTGATCACCTACTGCAAAATCAACATCTCACTTCTTAGAGCTAGCATAGCTTTTCTGGCGACTTTTAGCTATAATCATCCTTTGTCATGTCTTTTCTAATGCTTCTATTATAGCTTCTGTTCCTAAGTATCATCTTTCTCCAACCTCATCCCAATGAAGTGGTGACCAACACTTCCGTCCATAAAGCACTTCATAAGGTGTCATGCCTATTGTAGCCAATTAACTATTAGTGTAAGAGAATTCTATTAACGATAAACACTTGCTCCACGATCCTGAAACGTCTAAATAACATGCCTTCAGCATTTCTTCTAAAATTTGAATGGTGCATTCTGACTGACCATCTATCAGAGAGTGAAATTTCGTACTTAACTTTAACTTAGTGCCCATGGCACGTTGTAGACTTTAACATATTTTACAATTTACAGATATATCATTTTTTATTCTCCGGAATCAATTGCACGACCCAGGAAAACATCCTTGCCGAAAGGCCCAATCAAGAGAAATGCATACTTAGGCACTCAGCTTACAATTCTTGTCGACGAGTGGGGACTGCACCATTAAATAGATCTCACTCTCAATTACACGGCCCAGGAAACAGTACTGTCGAGCAGCCCAGACGAGTGATCCCAACCGAGCAAGATGCGTACTCAGGCATTCAGCTTCAGTTCTTGTCGGGTGAGTGGGGAATGTACCCTTACACTAGACTCACCTTCGCGTCCTACATTCTGCACACTTTCCTGAATAGCCCCACCCTCAATTCGATGGCCATGTGACCCAACCGAGTGAGATGCGTACTCAAGCATTCAGCTTCCATTCTTGTCGGGCGAGTGGGGACTGCACCCTCACACTAAACTTGCCTTCACGACTTGCGTTCCGCAAACTTTGCCACCCTTAGCTTATAAATCGAGTTGCTATATTGGCCCTACCATTACGACCTACGTTCTGCACGCTATTTCCGCTCTCGGCTTATAAGTCGAGCTTCTATATTCAGATAGAACAGGTAAGCATACATCACCTAACACAGACATGCACAATGCAGTTAAACATGCTTAATAAAACGTTCTAAGCATGGTAAAATCATGTTCGATAACTGGGTCTCAAGCCCTAACCATAGTCCAGGTGCATTTTTCTTAACTCAAGTCCTGAGCAAATAGAGTACAGTGATGCTTAGTGCAATCCTTTCCTCTTGAGCCTAGCGGTATACCCTAGTCACAACCATAACCGAGAATAATCATCAAGAAATTAACCAATAAAGGCTTCCGGACCCAGACCTAGCCTCTGGGACCTTGAATTCTACTACACCAGTAGTAGAACCCTTCCCGAGCCCTTAGGTCTGGATTCTCACAATCCAAAACCTGATTTTATGACCTTGCCCTATTTGAGACGCGGTGCCCCCACAAAAGAGTCGTGACACCTGACTAGTCAGAGAGCCTGGCCCAAAATCCCCTGCACTTGAATCTCTGCGCTTGGCGCAGCCCGCCCAGCGCCGCGGCGCTAAGGCAGTTCGAGGCAAGGGAATTCATGTGGCTCACGGCGCCCCAAGATCACCGTTGTGAAACAACCCTGCAAACCCTATTTTTCCAACGATTTTAGAAATCGCATCTCACCCAAATCCTCCTCAAAACACCCTTTTAAGCAGAAGTGACCACATAAATGGTCTCAGCAGGGGTATTCTATAAACAACCTTTAAAACAACTCACCCTAACTCAAAATTCAAACTGAAAAAGGAAAACTCAAAATTACTTCAAAACTTGAGTTTACCTTTGAAAAATCTCGAATTTCCTGCAATTTCACCTAGCTTGACAGCTTCTAAACTCTCCCGAACCATTTCAATCCCCTCCAACCTTTGCATCCAAGCTTGAATTCAAGTGTTTTCTTCAAAAAAATCAAGAAACCTCCAAGGGAGAGAGAGAACCCGAGAGATAGTGTGTGAGAGAGTGAAGGTGATCTAAGTTAATTAACTCAGTTGTGGGCTATATCAACTAAATGGTCCAAAAGACCAAAATGCCCCTCCCCCTCAACTCTCCTCTCAAAGCCCCTTAAGGGAAAAAGAGTCATTTGACACTCTAATCCCATTGAACCTCAAATTTCACTTATAATTCCCAATTAATTCCGCCAAACACAAAATACCACTACTTTTTTTCCAAAATACGACTCATGCTCCAATGAGTCCTGGTAACACACCAAATTACCAAAATAACTCTTGGCTCACACTGAGCCTGGTATTAGTCCCTGTTGTGACTTTACCACTACCTTGCTCAAAAGGACCGACTTTTGCCGAATATCTCAAATATATCCACATAATAATGTGATCTCAACCACATAAAACAATATAATCGCAATTATAGCCTCACTAGGTTAAAATTACAAAAATGCCTTTTTCAACAGAATTGGGCCTATAAGCACATTTAATACACTTAAACATGCATAATCATTCATATTATATTATAACTCATGTAATTCACATAATCTCATAATATTCAATTAAATCACGTATAATTCTAGTTATGCTCTCCTAGCACCCTAATCAAGGCACTAAGCCTTATTATGAAATTTTGGGACGTTTCAACTATCCCCTCCTTATAGAAATTTCTTCCTCGAAATTTATCTGAATGATTCAGGATACCGATCCCGAATATCTGCCTCTAATTCCTAGGTCACTTACTCGACCTTACTATTCCTCCATAATATCTTAATTACTGGCTAGTCCTGTCCCTCAAGACTTTATCTTTTCTATTCAGGACTTGAATCACCCGTTCCTCGTAGAATAATTATGCA
This sequence comes from Humulus lupulus, assembly GCF_963169125.1. NCBI lineage: Eukaryota > Viridiplantae > Streptophyta > Magnoliopsida > Rosales > Cannabaceae > Humulus > Humulus lupulus. The sequence continues at coordinate 157,016,093 of NC_084797.1, read as the reverse complement.
TGTAGTTCCAGATCCTTTCTAGGATCTCAAAAGATCTCACTAACCTAGGGCTCAACTTGACTTGCTTCCAAACCGCTTCACTTTCCTCAAAGGTGAAATTCGGAGGAAGTCATAGTCCCCAACGTGTAACCCTATATCCCCACGCTTAAGACCAGCGTAGCTTTTTCATTTACTATGCACATCGAGTATCCAACCTCAAATCTTCTCCATAACCCATTGGTCATTTAAACCATTTCAGAACCCAGATATTTTCTCTTACCCATTTCATCACAGTAAATGGGTGATTTACGCTTCCTGCCATACAACATCCACATGGAGCTACTCAAATCATCAACTGATACTATTGTTGTGGGAAGACTCAATCAAAGATAAATGCTCATTCCAGGACCATTCAATGCCAAATACACACACCTAATGCATGTTTATTAATATCTGAATCGTGCTGACCCACTGTCATGGGCATCCCAACTATGAAGTCCATAATAATGTCTTCCCATTTCCTCCAAGGAATACCCAAAGGTCGTAATAGTCCCACTAGTCTCTAGTGCTCGACTTTCACATGCTGACACGCCATGCACTTATCCACATAGTCAATCACATCTTTCTTCCTCCCAGGCCAGCGATTAAATCATGTTACGCCCTTGTGGTTCCTGGATGTAATGACATGGTATAGTATGGAATTCATCCAAGATTTCTCGTCTAATTATCACGTCTACCAGAACACAGATCCGATCCTTGCATTTTCGCAAATCCATTTTTGAGACAGTATAGTCCTTATCCACCCCAGCTAGGACAACCTTTCTAGGTCTCATAAACTGAGGATCACTTGTCTAACTTTCCCCTATTCCCTCCAAACATGTAGACTACAAGACAATGTTGGCCAACTGGCCCACCACCAACTCAGTCCCCACTAAAATCATATCCTCTACTAATTCTATAGATATCTATTTTGAACGGAATAATTGTCTCGAACCTCTCTGGCTTGAAGCATCTTCGACCACATTTGCTTTCTCCAAATGATAGAGAATTCACTAATTTTAACTAAACTCTCTGTCTCATATTCAGATCCTTTTGAGTAAAGATATACTTCAAACTCTTATGACCAATGTAAATCTCACACTTCTCCTTCAATAAAAATACCATTATTGTTAGTCCCAAGTCATAGGTAGGGTACCACTGTTCATATTCTTTCAACTGTCGGGATGCATAGGCAGTCACCTTTCCAGCCTGCATGATGGCACAACCTAACCAATGTCTCGGTACATCACTATATACCACAAACTGCTCTTTATCTGATGGAAGACTCAACACTTGAGTAGTAATAAATTGTCACTTAAACCCTATTCTTACTAACAATGTGACAAAAGAATGTCACCTGAAGTAACCAGAAGTTGCACTTCTTGAACTTGACATACAATATGTGTTCCCTCAATCTCTGTAATACCAACTAGAGGTACTATTCATGCTCGATCTATAATTGAGAGTTAATCATGATACCATCGATGGAGATCATCACAAATTAGTCTAGATAACCCATGAACACTTGAACACTCTATTCATCAAATCCATAAAAGATTTTACGAAAAGCTATCTCCGACATGTCTTCCTCTTTGATCTTCAGCTGGTGATAACAAAATTGAAGACCAATCTTTGAGAACCCTGTCTTACCTTGAACCTGATCATATAAGTCATCAGTCCTTGGTAGCAGATACTTAATTTGGAGGGTTAGCTTGTTCAACTATCAATTTTTGTACACATCCTCAATGTCTCATCCTTCTTTTTCTTCACACACCCAAACTGGTGCATCTCATGGTGAGAAGCTAAATCTAATAAATCCCAAATCTAGTAGTTCTTATAACTGTACATTCAATTCTGACCATTCTGTTGGAGCTGTTCTGCAAAATGCCTTGGATACAAGTTCCATCCCTGTGTCAGTCCCGTAGGGGACTCAATCTCCCAACGTGATAGCAATTCCAGTAAATTCTTGGGAGACCCATCTGAAGCCTCACTGGCCAATCCAATTCTCTCTGATCTAACTGATACAATACTGGTTATATCCACTACAATAGCTAGGAATCCCGTGAATGCAAACATGTCATTTCTTTCAAACTCAAAAGTTACCACCTTTTCTTACAGTCAATGGTTGCCCCATACTTGGCTGGTCAGTCCATGCCCAACATCATATCAAAATCTTCTATAACCAGCTCAATCTAATCCAATGATAACCCTTTACTAGTAATGATCTGACCCATCCCTGGAGACTACAAATCCTGAGTAGGCAATAGAGACCCAAACCCGATAACGTGATGATCACATAATTTTCACAATTCATATATGCCTCTACTAGATACAAGGAAATACATAATACCAAAACCAACCAACATAGTATAAGAAGAACCAAAACTAGAAAGCTGACTTGTCGCTACTGAGGGGCTAGCCTCACCCTCTGACTATGTCATAGCAAAACTCGAGCTGGAGTTAAGCTGTCCGCCCTCTTTGGTTCTTCCTTCCTCAGTCTTGGGCAATCCTTCCTGCGGCTCCCAACCACTCCACATAAGAAGCATGCCTTCGCTCAACATACCCCCAGATGGTGCCTCTTGCACCGAGGGCACTTTGGGTAAGTCTTCCAGTCCTCACCCTCGCCCCGATGGCCTATCTGAGCACCTTGGAACCCATCTCTAGTCCAGGGGTACTAAAGGTATCTGTAACTTTCCTTTTCTGATCATAAGGGCCTCTGCCCCTGTCCGACCCACTAAATGGAGGTATACTATTTGAGCCTCGCGTCCCACGGTGCTCTCCTTCCATATCTCATTTTTTGTGCCCTCAACAGCAAAGGCCCTCCATAGCAACTGAGCATAGGTAGATATCTCATGCACTGGAGCAACCCTGACGCCCTGAGCTATCCCGAAATTTAATCCTCAAATAAATTCCTCCTTCTGAGCCATATTTGTTGGCACCATAACAACATTCTGGGTCTTGGATACCACTCCCCACCGAGTTTGGGCATCATATTGTAACATATATGTGGCACAGATCACTCTTTCATTGCCTATCACCCCCATATAATCGAGGATGGAGCTAATCATCCCCATCCACTGCTCAGATCTGAATGGATCTAAGCTTCCCTCAAAACCTGGAGGGTAATGTTTCTAGAATCTCTCGTACAATAGTTCCCATCTGTTCTGAACTTCTGGTTGAGCCAAAATTGGTACCACCCCAGCAGTAGAAACGAAGCAGCGTTCTCCAGCAAAACTTACTGTCTAAACTACCTGATATCTTCCTCTTACCTCTGTACCTTGCTTGCATATCTGCAAACACATGTTGCCAACTCCAAGAGGCAGGTGGAGGGTTCTAGCCCTAATTATCATTTTTTTCCTCGATATAAACGCTGCCCGGTCCAACTAACTGCCTTGAGTACATAACTTCCAAGTTCATCTATAGTCAATGACTTGACCTATTGGTAAGATAATCATATCCAAAAGTTGCCCATGAGCAAAACCAAACAACACAACATCCACACACAGCAATAACGCTAGAACACACGCCTGCATTACTCATGGATCAATCAATAAGCTATGCTATTAACAATATAAATATCATGCTCTCTATTCTAGTTACAAACAAGGCATATAAATGTCAACCAAGCAGTTAAACACATAATCACATCAATGATTACCAAACCCTGAGTCGAGCTTATCTTTAGCAGCGAGTGTACATGCCCATCGAGTCTTCAAGAACCCTTAAACCTAGACCGCTCTGATACCAAGTTATAATGCCCAACTAATCTAGGATCGTTTACAATAATTCTTAACTCTCTAAATGAGTCATTTGGACTTAAAATGTGTAATATAGTGTAACGCCCCAACTCCTAGGACCGTTACGGTGTGCCTTGTAAACAGTGCTAAACTCGCTAATCGAGTCATTTGGCCAAAATCGTGAACTAAGTATGATTAGTGGTTTAGGGATTAAACATTTTGGTTAAGATGCAACATTTCACTAGAACGTTTAATATATATACTTTGGGATCCCAAAAATATAATTTCAAAGTCTATTACAGAAAAATATTTACAACAGGCCGTTCTAAGCGGCAAAACAGGGTTCAACCCTAGTTCCACTTTAAACCTCGGTCGTGGCAGACGAGCAGCTACATATGTACACGTCATCACCTAAGCTCTCCAACCCAAGGATGGTCCAGCTTCCTCTTGCCTTTACATGTACCACGTAGCACCCGTGAGCCAAAGCCCAGCAAGAAAACACAATAGAGCATGATATAATATCAACAACGATCATAATAACCATTCGGGACTATCAGTCCAAGAAAGTAGGTGATAATAGCCAAAAGTCACAATAATGAGCATCGCTCCCTCTAGCCATGTGACGATAGGGTCACCAGGGCTTAACCGATAAGTGATTCTTTCTTAAGTTTGATTAGGACAGGTGCAAGGTGATTAGTCACCAACATAACCTTCCTCACGACTCTAGAGTCGAAACTATGGACAACATCCCTTAGCCATGTGACAAACGGTCACTGGGGTCATATACCTTGGCTATAGTCATCTGGTCGTAGACCAGGCAAGCGCTTATAAGTTCTTCGACCCTAGGGTCGGTCTAGCATTAATGCCATAGAGCCATTCAATGCGTGATTCTCGACTTTAGAGTCGATCCCTGACTAGTCAGTGTCTTTCACTAGTAAGACATGCCACCAATCACATATCACATGTTCCATATCCACAAATGAGGCATTTAGAATGCTTACTAAACAGATACCAGTACAATTAGGACCATGCACAACCACAGAGGCTCAAGCTCTGAACAATATCATACCCAGTGTACAAAGCATGTCCTAATCACATGTCTCTCATGCATCATATGCAATATATCCAGCAATCCAACATGCACCAATAACAGCCATGCATGTCACGTTTAATAGTCGACCAACATGCATCAAGAATATCCATGCATGTCATACATAATAATCAACCGACATGCATCAATAATAACCACGCATGTCATACTCGTCAACCAACCAATATGCATCATGAAACCATGCATGTCATACATAGTAATCAACCGGCATGCATTATAATAACCATGCATGTCTCATATACACAGGGTGCAGTTTTCTTACCTCAATGTCGAGCTAGAACGACCCTTGAGAACGATCAACTTTTAGTCCTTTAGCGGTCACCTAGTCATAACCAAATATGAGATACCATCAATAAAAATTGTCAACATAAGTTTCCAAACCAATATCTAACCTCCGGGACATCAATCCCCACTTAACCGGGTACTAGGTTCAATCCCGTGGCCTAAGGCTTGAATCCCCAAGCTAAAAACATGTTTTTGGTCAAAATGGCCTTAAGGGCCGCGGCCCTCCCCTGCTGCGCCGCGCCGCGCCCTAAAACAGAGAGGGTTTCCCTCTGCCAGACGCCTTGAGCCGCGGCGCACCACAGCCATGCCGCGGCTCAATACCCAATTTTGCCCAGAAAACCCAGCACGCACACCAGAATTTCCCCTGCGTTTTCCCTTAGAACCAACCCCTCAAACTTGTCCCAAACCACGATCTAACACCCAATTCAACCACCAAACATCCTCTACAACTCACCCCCATCAAAACCCCAAGTAGACATCACTCAAACTTCCATTGATTCAAACTTTCCACAAGAGATTCACAAGTTAAAAGCTAAAACTCAAAATAGAGTATGAACCAGAAATCAATGGTAGAAACTTACCCCAAACACGATTTGAATCCTTCTCAATGGCTGAACTCAAGCTAAACCTCCCCAAGCTTGACTCCCTAGCTTGCTTCCTCAAGATAGGCTCCCAAAACCTAAAGAAGAGGGTGAAGGAGGACTTGTACGGGAAGGAAGGCAGAAAGAGAGGATAGGCTCTGTTTTAACTCTGTATTTTCTACAGCCTTCATGTCATATATATCCTTAGGGTCAAAAGACCATAATGCCCCTAAGCCAAATAAACACCTTTAAAGGCTTCCAAGGGTAAAATCGTCATATCCCGCCTATCTCGTTAATTATAATTAACGCTCTCCACTTCCCGCTATTCTCAATATTCCCAAATACCAATAAATCATATCTCATTACCCTTTAATTCCCGGTAATGCTCTAATCATTAAATTCACCCCGAGACTCACCCCGAGCCCCGAACTTAAACCTGTTATGACTAGACCGAACACTTACACCTCATGATCGTCTCATGTCAAATAGCTCGAACCAATCCACCTTATAATGTGGCTGTATTAATTAATCACAATCACGCACCCAAAATATACAATTACGCCCACAGTGGCCAAATTACCAAATTACCCTCATAATTAACATATGAGCCCATATGCATGCATTCACCATCATATAATAATATAATTCACGTAAACATGCATATAATCATTAAATACTATAATAAACCAATTATGGCCCTCCCGGCCTCCTAATCAAGGTCCTAAACCTTATTAGGAAATTTGGGGCATTACATATAGACTAACTCGACGATTAGGTATTAAAATTTTTTGTTTATGAAGTAATACATAAATAAAAATAGATACAAAGGCCTGGCTTAGGTGGAAAAATCAGGGTTCAACCCTAGTTCCAACAAGTGATCTCGGTCGTGGAGGTCGAGCATGCCGCACATGTACACAACAACCTCGAAGCCCTCCAACTGACGGCTCATCCAGATATTCTTTGCCCTTACCTGCACCATAGAGCACTTGTGAGCCGAGGCCCAGCAAGAAAACTTCGCAAGGCATAACAATATCCAAATATTAAAAAGTAATAAACACATGCTTCACAATTATCCAATACAATTATTCCAATCATACAATTAGTAAACATATTTTATAGTTTACAGATATATCATTTTTATTCTCTGGAATCAACTACATGGCCCAGGAAAACAGCCTTGTCGAGCGTTCTAATCGAGCAAAGTGCGTACTCAAGTAGTTGACTCACGATTCTTGACAGCGAGTGGGGACTACACCCTTAAACAGAACTCGCTCTCAATAACACGGCTCAGGAAATAGTCCTGCCGAGCGGCCTAGCCGAGCGAGATGCATACTTAGGCATTAAACTCCAATTCTTGTCGGGTGAGTGGGGATTGCACTCTTACATTGGACTTGCCTTCGCAACCTGCATTCCACATGCTTTGTCGAGAAGCACCATGCTCAATGCGATGCCCGTCACACCCAACCGAGCGAGATGCGTACTCAGGCACTCAGCTCCGGTTCTTTCCAGGTGAGTGATGGCTACACCCTCACACTGAACTCGCCTTCCCGACCTGCACTCTACATGTTTTTCCACCCTTAGCTTATCGACCGAGCTCCTATATTGGCCTTGCCATTATGACTTGCCTTTCGTACTTTATTGTGGCCCTCGGCTTATAAGTCGAGCTTTTATATTCAGGTATAAATGGTATAATCAAAATGCAGATATGTAAAATGCAGTCAAACATGTTTAATAAGAAATTCTAAGAACAGTATAATCATGTTCGATAACTAGGGATCAAGCCCTAACCACAGTCCAGGTATAGTTTTCTTACCTCAGGTATAGTTCCCACAACGCAAAACCTGATTTTATGACTTTCCCCTATTTGAGCTGCGATGCCCCCACAAAAGAGTCGCAATGCCTAACTAGCCAGAGAGCCAGACCCAAAATCCCTTACACTTGCACCGCGGCGCAGCCCGCCAAGAATCGCAATGCTAAGGCGGTTTGAGGCAAGGGAGTTCATGTGGGATGCAGTGCCCCAAAAACACCACCGCGATGCGACCCTGCAAACCTAGTTTTTTCAGCAATTTCAGAAATCTCAACTCACCCAAATCCGCCTCAAAACAACCTTTTAGCCATAATTGACCATAGAAATGGTCTCAGCTCAAGTATACTGTAAACATCCTTTAAAACCTATAAACGACTCACCCAAACTCAAAAAGGAAAAATAAAAATAACTTCAAAACTTGAATTTACCTCTGAAAAATCTCGAATTACCTACCCAGCTTGACAGCTTCTAGACTCCCCGAAACCACTTCAATCCCCTCCAAGCTTTACCTCCAAGCTTGAAATCAAGTGTTTTCTTCAAAAAAAAAAAATTAAGAAACCTCCAAGGGAGTGAGAGAACTTGAGAGGGAGAGAGTGTGTGAGAGAGTGAAAGTGATCTGAGTTAATTAACTCAATTGTGGGCTATATCAACTAAATGCTCAAAGAGAGCGAAATGCCCCTCCCCTTCAACCATCCTCTCAAAGCCCTTTAATGGTAAAAAGGTCAATTGATACTCTAATCCCACTGAACCTCAAATTTCACTTATAATTACCAATTAATTTTGCCAAACACCAAATACCACTATTTTTTTTTCCAAATACGACTCATGATCCAATGAGTCCCAATAACTCACGGAATTACCAAAATAACCCTTGGCTCACACCGAGCTAGGTATTAGTCCCCGTTGTGACTTTATTGCTACCTTGCTCAAAAGGACCGACTCTTTCCGAATATCTCAAATATATCCACATAATAATGTGGTCTCAATCACATAATACAATATAATCACAATTATACCCTCAGCGGGCTAAAGTTATGAAAATGCCCTTTTTAACAGAAACAGGCCTATAAGCACATTTAATACACCTAAACATGCATAATCAGTCATATTATACTATAACTAATGTAATTAATATAATCTTATAATATTTAATTAAATCACATATAATTCCAATTATGCTCTCCCAGCACCCTAATCAAGGCATAGCCTTATTACAAAATTTGGGACGTTACAGCCTTGGTCTTGTATCTGCACTCTCATGGATGCTTCCTCTTGTAGGTAAAGCATTGGGGATATTCAACATAGGGTTTCTTATTCTCATTGACTACTGGTTCAGTCTTTCCCTTCTTATTGGTCCCTTGATTTTGACCACTTGCATGTTTTCGTTTATGGTCGTTTTGTTCATTGTTACTCTTTTTGGCATCTCTTCTGGCCGCGCTCTCTTTCCAAACCCTTTCTTCTGCCTGCTTAGCTTCTAAGGGTATCTCTAGTGTCTCTGCATAGGTGTTTATTCCCCATATCAGTTTTACATCGCGAGCTATCATGGGTTTTAGTCCCTTCACGAATCTCTGAATTCTCAACGTCTCTGTGGGTACTGTGTCCAGGGAAAACTTAGCCATACGATCAAAATTTCTGGCGTACTCAATTATAGTCGAGTTCCCATGAGTTAAAATGATGAATTCTTACACCTTTGTTGCTAGAATCGCGCAACTATAATACTCCTTATTAAAAACTTGGAAGAACTTGTCCAAAGTCATTGTGGTTACGTCCTTAGTTTGTTTCACTACATCCCACCAGATGCGGGCATCCTTCTTAAGCAGACTTGAAGTGCATGAAACTCGATCTTATTTTCCTAGCCGCATATGTTCAATGATGGATTCTACTGATCGAAGCCACTCTTTTGCTTCTACAGGATATGATCCATCGTCAAAGTTGGGCAGTTGTTACTTTCTAAAACACTCGTACACTGCCTCATAGCAAGGCTTGGCCAATTCCATAAGTTGTGCTAGGGGTATAACAAGTTGAACTACTTGCTGTTGTTGGCCTTGATTTATCTGTTGTTGTAACTCCTCTGCCCTTCTCTTTAATTCTGCCCTAAGACGGGCAGTCTCTCTTTCTGGATTAGCTCTGGCAGCATTGGCTGTTGGTTCCTCTGCTACTTCCGGGATAGTGTGTGCTTCCGGTATGTCCAAAAATTCTTCTTGTGTTGGCGTAGTAGTGTAACGCCCTGGTTACTCCAAGACCGTTACTGTGGACTTTAAGCAGTGCTTAACTCGCTAAACGAGTCATTTGGTTATAAACGTGCATCTAAGTGTTATTAATAGGCTAAGATGAAAAATCTTGATCCAAAGGAATGGATATATTTTATTTAAAACATAAAACTATACACGGGCCCATAAAAGTGTCTACAAAGTTATTTACAATCCAAAATGGTCATTATAGTGTAAAAATTAAAATCTGCCGACCTAAGCGCCGAAAATAGGGTTAACCCCTAGTTCCTCTGAGAAACACCTTGGCTGTGGTGGTCAAGCGGCTACATATGTACACATCACCACCTAAGCTCTCCACTCAAGGCTGGGTGAGCTTTTCTTTAGTTTAAATTTAACCTAAGGTCAAAAGACCAAAATGCCCCCAAGCCTAATTCAACTTCTTAATAACCGCCAAGGGTAAAATCATCCTTTCCCACTTTTACCGCTAATTATAATTAACGTCCTCCAATTCTCGTCATTCCCAATATTCTCAAACAGTTAATAAATCATATCTCATTACCCTTTAATTCCGGGTAATGTATAATCATCAAACTACCCCGAGACTCACCCCAAGCCCGGTAAATAACCTCGTTATGACCAAACCACTAACTTGCATTCTAAGATCGTCTCATGTCGAATAGCTCGAACATATCCACAAAATAATGTGGCCTCATCCATACCTCACAACACATGCATGAAAATATACAAATATGCCCTCAACGGGCCAAATTACAAAAATACCCTTACAATGAAAAGTGGACCCACATGAAAATATACAAATATGCCCTCAATGGGCCAAATTACAAAAATACCCTTACAATGAAAAGTGGAGCCACATGGATGCAATTATCATCATATAATCATATAATTATGCATTTAATCACATAATGGCATAATAAATCAATTATGGTCCTCCCGACCCCCTATTCCAGACATTAAACCACATTAGGGATTTTTGGGACATTACAACTATCCCCTCCTTACAGAAATTTCGTCCTCGAAATTTAACTGAACAGATCGGGATACTGACTCTGCATATATGGCTCGAGCTCCCAGGTCACTTCCTCGACCTTGTTGTTCCTCCATAATACCTTAACCAAAGGTATAGTTTTATTCCTCAGGACCTTGTTCTTTCTATTTAGTATTTAGACTGGCTGTTCCTCATAGGAGAGATCTGCCTCAAGCTCCAGATCTTCATAACTAAAGACATGAGTCACATCTGATACATACCTTCGAAGAGCCGAAACACCAAATACGTTATTCACGGCTGACAATGTCGGTGGTAAGGCCAACCTATAGGCCACCTGCCCAATCTTCTCCATGATCTCAAATGGACCTACAAATCTAGGTCTCAGCTTGCCCTTCTTCCCAAACCTTCTCACCCCTTTCCATGGCAAGACTCTAAGGAAAACATAGTCTCCTACCTGGAACTGCACGCTCCTGCGTTTGGGATCTACATAACTTTTCTTTCTACTTTGAGAAGGAAGCATCCGAGCTCTAATCTTCTCAATGGCCTCACTGGTCCTCTGAACTTGCTTCAAGACCCAAGTATCTCATTTCTCCTGTCTCATCCTAATGAATGGGAGATCTGCATTTTCTACCATAAAACATCTCATAAAGTGCCACCCCAATGGTAGACTGATAACTGTTATGTAGGGAAACTCTATCAAAGGTAGATACTTACTCCAGGATCCACCAAAGTCCAACACACATGCTCGCAGTATGTCTTCTAAAATCTTAATTGTCCTCTCAGATTGTGCATGTATCTGAGGATGATAAGGATTACTGAACTTTAACTGTCTTCCTATGGCCTTCTGCAAACTTCCCTAGAACTTGGAAGTGAAGGTGAGGTCCCGATCTGACATAATCGATCTCGGTGCTCCATGGAGGCGCACGATCTCTCTCACATAGAAATCTGCGTACTGGTCAACTGTATAAGTAGTCCTCACTACAAGAAAGTGAGTTGATTTAGTATATTGATTCACAATAACCCATATTGAATCATGTTGACCAACAGTCCTGGTTAATCCCACCACGAAATCCATCGTGATGTCCTTCCATTTCCACTATGGGATGTCTAGAGGTTGCAATAGCCTTGCTGGCCTCTGATGCTCAGCCTTGACATGTTGACATGTCAAGAACTTAGCCACATATTCCACTACATCCATCTTCATTCCAGGCCATCAATACAGTGATCTCACATCCTGATACATCTTCGTGGCGCTTGGATGCAAAGAGTAAGGAGTAGTATGAGATTCATTCAGAATCTCTCGCCTCAAAGTAGTGTCTAATGGAACACATATCCAACCTTTATATCTAAATAAACCCATGTTTGACATTGTATAATCTCTGGGCACTCCAGCCAAAACATTCTCTCTGATCTTGGTCTACTGTGGATCACCCAACTGACCTTCCTTGATTTTCTCCAACAGCGTAGATTGTAGCGTAATGTTGGCCAACGGGCCTACCAGCAATTCTATACCAGCTCTGGTCATATCCTCTGCCAATTCTCTAGATATCAAATTCACACTAAAAATATGTCCCTGACCCTTCCGGCTTAAAGCATCTGCTACCACGTTGGTCTTTCTTGGATGATACAGAATCTCACAATCATAATCCTTCACTAACTCCAGCCAACGCCTTTGTCTCATGCTCAGGTCTTTCTGTGTGAAGAAGTACTTCAGGCTCTTGTGGTCAGTATAGATCTCACACTTCTCCCCATAAAGGTAATGTCTCCATACCTTTAATGCAAAGACCACAGCCGCCAACTCTAAATCATGAGTAGGATATCTCTATGCATACTCTTTCAGCTGACGTGAGGCATAAGCAATCACCTTTCTTGACTGCATCAGAGCATAACCCAAACCCTAATGTGAGGCATCACAGTATATCACAAACTTCTCCAAATTTGTAGGAAGACTCAAAACTGGAGCTGTAATCAACCTCTGTTTCACTTCTTGGAAATTGTTCTCACACTTGTCTAACCACACAAACATCTGATTCTTGCGTGTAAGCTCAGTCAATGAAGTGGCAATCTTTGAGAATCCTTCCACAAAACGTCTGTAATAACTTTCCATTGCAAGGAAACTCCTAACTTTAGAAGCATTCTTTGGCCTTGGCCAATCTCTGACCACCTCAATCTTGGCCGAATCCACTTTAATCCCCTCCTTACTGACAATGTGCCCAAGGAAAGTTACCTGAGATAACCAGAACTCACATTTCTTGAACTTTGCAAACAACCTGTGTTCTCTCAGTCTCTGTAGAACCAACCTCAAATGTTGTTCATGCTCTAACTCTAACTGAGAATAAACCAAAATATCATTGATGAAGACGATCGCAAACTTGTCCAAATAATCCTTGAACACTCTGTTCATTAAATCCATAAAATCAGCTGAGGCATTAGTCAATCCAAAAGACATGAATAAGAACTCATAATGCCTATATCTAGTGTGAAAATCAGTCTTCGGTATATCTCCCTCCTTGACCCTCTTCTAATAATAACGATATCGAAGGTCTATCTTTAAGAATACTGTTTTACCTTGCAACTGATCAAATAGATCATCTATCCTTGGCAGAGGATACTTGTTCTTAATTGTTAACTTATTCAGTTCTCTGTAATCAATACACATTCTCAAAGAACCATCTTTCTTCTACACAAATAGAACTAGTGCGCCCCATGGTGAGAAACTAGGTCTGATAAAACCCAAATCTAACAGCTCTTGCAGCTGTACTTTTAATTCTTTTAATTTTGCTGGGGCCATTTTGTAAGGTGCTCTAGACACTGGCTCTGTCCCTGGTGCCAGTTATATCACAAATTGAATCTCTCTGTGTGGTGGCAACCCTGGTTGATCTTTTGGAAACACATCCAGAAACTCATAGACTAATATGGTCTCCTCTGGTCCCACAGGCATGGCCTAAGTGGTATCCACCACACTAGCTAAGAATCCTATACAACCTCCTTGCAACAAATCTCTAGCCCTCAAAAGAAATATCATAGGTATACAGGGTCCATGCACAGTGCCAACAAATACAAAAGGATCTTCACCTTCAGGCTCAAAGGTTACCATCTTCCTTCTGCAATCTATGGTTACCCCATACTTCACCAACCAATCCATACCCAGAATCATGTCAAAGTCAGTCATAACTAACTCTATCAAATCAACTGAAAACTCTCTGCCCTTTACTGTCACTGGCAGTGATTTGACCCATCTTTTGGATACTCCCCAGTGGGTAATAAGGTCCCGAACCCCACGGCATAATAATCACATGGTCTACACAGTCTATCAATAATTCTACTAGCAACAAAAGAATGTGTAGCACTAGAATCAATCAAAACAGTATAAGGGGTTCCAGCACTAAAAAGCTAACCTGTAACTACTGAGGGTGAAGCCTTAGCTTCTGCTTGAGTCAATGCGAACACTTGGGCTGGGGCCGAGCTGTCTACCTTCTTGGGTTTGAAATGTCTCACTACCCCACATAAGAAGCAAGCCTTTGCCCTACACTCCCCCAAATGGCATCTCTTGCACCTAGGGCACTCTGGATAAGTCCTCCAGGCTTCACTGCTACCCTGGCAGCCCATTGAAATACCACGTGGTCGCCTGTTAGGGCCTGGAGCTGGGAATGTATCAGGAGCCTTCCTCTTCTGATCATTGGGGCCTTCGCCCCTACCTGAACCCACAAATGGAGGACCTATCCTCCTCAACTCTCTCATGGTTGCATTGTCCCGCAGATCTTGTTCTCTAAGCTCTTAGCTGTGAGCGCCTTCTCAACCCCCTGTGCATAAGTAGTAACTCCAGCCACAGTGGTGATACGAATGTCCTGGGCTATTCTAGGTTGTAGCCCCTGGAGATACCTCTCCCTTCTGGTCCCATCAGTGGGCACTAGCTCCATGGAAAACTTTGCCAATCTATCAAACTTCAGAGCAAACTCCCCTGAAGTAATTTGCTAAACTCTTCAGCCTTTGCAGCCCTGATGGCATCATTATAATACTTCTCATTAAACAGAGTCTGAAACTCTTCCCAACTCAGGGCATTGATGTTTCGAGTCTGGGATATCACTTCCCACCAAATTCGGGCATCCTCCCAAAACATATATGTGGCACAGGCAACCCTCTCATTACCAGACACCTTCATAAAGTCAAGGATGGTGGTAATCATTCTCATCCATTGCTCAACCTTAGCTAGATCTACACTACCCTCAAAAACTGGAGGTTGATGTTTTATGAACCTTTCATAAAGAAGTTCATATTTGTTTCCAGCCTCTGCCAGCTGCTCAACTGTTGGCACCGCTGCAGGTGGTGCCTTAGGTAAAACGTTCCCTGCAGGAACCTGTTGTTGTCTCAGGAGGCATATTTCTTCTTCTTGCCTCATAACTCTTGCTTGTAAAACAGAAAACAGTTGCTACCAGTTATCAGGAGCTGGCTGAGGAATCTGCATCTGGTCATTCTCTTGACCCTGCCTGCCATTCTGGCCCTGCTCATCCTGGCCATCTGATGAATATGTCTGCCTTGGAATCATATTATCAACTTAAACCTTGCTGCAATAGTCAATGCGACCAGTTAAGCAGTAATAACTAAACCTCTTGCCACCTCACGGTCCAAGATCAAACATATATTCATCCATGTTTCACAATCATACAGATAAACATGTTGAAACATGATCATAACATTTAACATTTAGCATCTAGCAATCAACCATTATCAGTTAACAATGCAAATAAGCATATTCTAGCAATATCAGAACTAATAAGCTCGTTCTTGATTATGATGCAACAGTCAAGGCCTAGCCTTATTAATGTATCTCATGTAGACAGGTAAAGCAGTTATATTCTATTTAAGACATTAAACACATAACCACATAAATAATTACCGAACCATGAATCGATCTTGTCTTCAGTGGCAAGTGTACATGCTCGACCAGTCTACAGGAACCCTAAACCTTTGCACACTCTGATACCAAGTTGTAATGCCCTGGTTACTCCAAGACCATTACTGTGGACTTTAAACAGTGCTTAACTCGCTAAAAGAATCATTTGGTTATAAACGTCCATCTAAGTGTTATTAATAGGCTAAGGTGAAAAATCTCGATCAAAAGGAATGGATATATTTTATTTAAAACATAAAATTGTACACGAGCCCATAAAAATGTTTACAAAGTTATTTACAATCCAAAATGGTTATTACAGTGTAAAAATTACAATCAGCCGACCTAAGCGGCAAAAATAGGGTTAAGCCCTAGTTCCTTTGAGAAACACCTTGGCTGTGGTGGTCAAGCGGCTACATATGTACACATCACCACCTAAGCTCTCCACTCAAGGCTGGGTGAGCTTTTCTTTAGTTTAAATTTAACCTAAGGTCAAAAGACCAAAATGCCCCCAAGCCTAATTCAACTTCTTAATAACCGCCAAGGGTAAAATCATCCTTTCCCACTTTTACCGCTAATTATAATTAACGTCCTCCAATTCTCGTCATTCCCAATATTCTCAAACAGTTAATAAATCATATCTCATTACCCTTTAATTCCGGGTAATGTATAATCATCAAACTACCCCGAGACTCACCCCAAGCCCGGTAAATAACCTCGTTATGACCAAACCACTAACTTGCATTCTAAGATCGTCTCATGTCGAATAGCTCGAACATATCCACATAATAATGTGGCCTCATCCATACCTCACCAACATGCATGAAAATATACAAATACAAATATGCCTTCAACATGCCAAATTACCAAAATACCCTTACAAAGAAAAGTGGACCCACATGCATGAAATTATCATCATATAATCATATAATCATGCATTTAATCACATAATGGCATAATAGATCAATTATGGCCCTCTCGGCCCCCTAATCCAAGCATTAAATCACATTAGGGATTTTTGGGACATTACAAGCAGCTTCTCCCCTACCTCTTCCCCATCCACGACCTCGACCTCTTCTATGACCTTGACCTCATCCGTTTGTTCTAACTGATCTCTTGGGTTCCTAGTCCATAGTTTCTTCTTTTCCCCAAAATAGAGTATTTATAATAACTATTATAATAACAAAATCAAACAAAATGCTAACCTAACCTATTATACTAATATCTATTAAGGTCCAACTATAAAATAAAACACCCCTAATAAAATTAAGTCCAACTCATGTAAATGGGCCGTAACAATTGAATTTTCCATGGAGGAGGGCTTGGTTCAGTATGTCGTACCCACTACTCAGGCCCCCTAACTTCCACTTGAACCCAAAAAACAAGAATTTAAACCCTTGCTTTATTATTTGTTATTTATTTTAATTAGGTCCAATTTAATAATGCAAAGCGCATGGGCCTTCACAAATAGGCTAACCCATAAGAGAGGAATTTAAACTTTACACTTTCGATCGAGCCCAAAATATCTCAATCATAACATTACTAAACAATAAAATAAAATAAAATAACAATCTTTATTGAAAATTTATTTATTTACAAACCAGAAAAGTTCTACTAATACTTTCAAAAATAAAACTAATTAGCATGCACTTATTTTAATCCTCTACGTCAGAACCTTCTTCTAGCATGTCTTGAGTAAGGTCCTCATAATCGTCTTGGGTGTAAATAAAGCCTGAGGTGAAAGGGATATTACTAAGGAATCCTTCTTTAAGGTTGTTTGCTAACTGGTGTATCATTTCACCTATTTCCCCATTCGGTAGATCAATATCCTCAATAATTCTAAAATTGTGGGAAAACCTATCCATAAATATATCATACTTATACTCGATTGGTAGGCTTTCGTCATACAGAACTTCATTCCAAACTATCTGAAAACTTGGTTCAGCTAGTAGTAGTTTTGCAAAGTGCAGGAGAACTATAAATTTCTCATGGGATTTAAGTAGTGCGGTGTGATTGGCGATGATCCATTCTATCTCCTTATGGATTCGGTTTATCCTAAGAAATACTCTTTTGAATTCTGTCTCACCATCTGGGTCTGGTAATCTTCTTATTGCTTTAACAACCCTAATGACATTTGAGTTCATGGAGCTAAGTTTTGAAAATAAACAACTAAAAATCATTATTTCACATATACAAAACGTAACACACAAAGTGAGTATACTTACTTGGTAACGAGTCAGGCCCCTTTTTAGCTGTCGTGTGTATTTCGTAAGAATGTTCGGGACCAATATAGTCATGGTTGTGATACCACTTATAACACCCTTATTTTCTCATAAATATAATACCGAGAACAAACGTTGGATCATAAAACATAAATGTTGCTTTTTATTGAAAAATAACACAAAGTAGAGAGGATCCCAGTTTTACAATAGAAAGATGTCTTTAAACAAATAACATAGCACATTTAATTAAAGGAAATAAAAATTGATAGTAAATAAACATAAACGCCTTAGATCCTTCCCATCAGCTATATGGCCCTTAAGAATTCACCAACAACTATTCAGGTCCAACTCGCCATCGGCTATTCTATCCTTTAATTACCTTGATCTGCACAAGTATACCATAAGGAGTAAGATTCTTAGCCCAGTAAGGAAAATACACTCATAACAATCATACAACCAATATCATACATAATACAAATAATTCATAATATCCTAAAACCATATATTTCTATAATAACACTTATTCTATCAAAGTGAATTATATCATATAAACCACAAAATTCTAGATCATAATCATAAACTAACATTTGTCATAATCATATGGGTCATAATCATAATAACTAAAAATAGAAGAGGTAAGTGTAGATAAAGTGCTTATAAAAGGGTTTGACATCCGAGCCCTGGACATCGCTTAGGTCCGTCATACAATTTTTGACATCACTTAGGTCAAGCCACACTTATCTTCTTGTACCTGAAATGTTAGGGTCATACACTTACTTAAGATCATAATCTAAATCTATCTAATTTTCCTTACCTTGAGTGTGGAGAAGAGAAAAGAGAGATTGCTTGATAGTGCTAGTGGTCTTGTCAAAACATTATAAATACAAAATAAAGACTAAATTAGATTCTATAATAATAACTAAATTCCAAAATCTAAAACCTTATAGAAGTCATACCTTCACCCTAGAAACAAGATACCACGATCTTAATATCCCGAACCTCCAAAGACAACGACTATCCTCCAAACAATTAGAGTTTGATCTTTAGTAAGCTTATGGTATTTTCAGCTATGTGAATGGTTATTTGGCTTGGTGTGTTTTAGCTAAGTGAAGATATTTATAGTAGTAATGGTGTCACAACTAGGATTCTAACTTATAAGAAAATAGAGGAAGTAGAAGAACTTGAATACTACTAGTACTATGGAGATTTCAGCTATATAGAGAATTATTGAGCACCAACGATGAAACTTTGTAGAGAGCAATTTCGAAATTAAGAGAGTTATTGAAGGTTGACTGTGTGTGAAAAATGAAGAGGTGAATGACTCTACTTATAGGCTCTAAACTTCAACTCCCTTCCATAATCTTCTCCACCATCCTTCAACAAAAATTTTAAATTTCAAACTTCCCTCCCTAATGTAGTTTCGGCCAGCCCATTCTTCTCCCTATTCAAATGTTAAAACTACTTTCTAGATGCCACATAGCCTCCAATGAATCGAAATTAAGTCAAGGTCCAAGTCTTTGCTCCTACTTAGTCTCCACGCCTATGACTACTCCATTCAAATTCAAATCTTGGTCATTTCAAGTGCAACCAACACACTTTTTTCTCCATTTTACTAGTTCCTTTTGACACATAGTACCCTTAATTCAAACAAGTCTAACCTTGCCTATTTCTAAGCTTCCCATGCCACCTTGCTTGGTCTTCAATCAAGTAGAACTTGATTCCTCAATGAAAGCTTTTCATGCCACCTATTTAATCATTTTTGTACAAATTCAAAGTAGCTAAACTATAGAGAATTTCGGCCAAGCTTAGTAATTCAAATAATTGGGACTTAAATTAATACCACATGCACACAACATCTATCACCAAATAACATGTGTACATATTTCATAAATTCTTATTTCCTTAAACAAAATTATATACTAATTTAATCATATGCTTCTATGTTCCATTAATAAACCTCCATAAATACTAACCATGATAATTATTATTACCCAATCATAATTATTTACTAAGTCATAAAATCATATCTTAAAATAAAATTTTCACGCAATCTTTCTAATTTCCACCACTCAAGTATAAACTAATATATATAAAAAAAATACAATAAATAAATAAAAAATAATAATAATAATATAAGGTCATAATTAAGAAGCTTATAAGAAAATAATAACATTGGTTATTACACCCTAGGCGAAATCCTACTTAGCATCTTCTAGGGTTTTAGTCTTTATCTCCAAATAAAAAGACTAATACCTCCAATTATATTCATTTAGCAAATACACACTAATTAATTTGTTTGCTTCATAATAAATCAATTCTAGTTTCTATGTGATGATTTCACTAGCTAGAATAATACCATATTCTTAAAATAATAAATTAAATAATAAAAAATATCAAGATATTACATGTTTACTTCATTGTTGAGTGTTAGCTCGTTCAGTTATTTATGTGCTGCATTTAAAAGGAAAACGTAACTCTAGTAGAGGCGACGTGTTGGAGGATGCTTGGTTTGAGATATGCATATCGTGATAAACTAACCTTAGGGTTAGGGGTTACTTGGCTTCTTTTTTATGGTTTTAATTGTGATTTTCTATTTTTCTGCTAGCTTCATTATAAACAAGTTATTTATGTTTTAAACTTGTTTTACAATGCATTAAAGTACACTTTAATCTAACAACTGGGATCCTTAAACTTCTGCATGATTAATACAATTTTATGGGGTATTTAGTTTTCAAAGAGATTTTAGTTAACGTTTGATTTCGACAAAAAGTTATTCTTAAATTTGAATTTATGAAAATAGTGGAGTATTTAATAAATTAACTAACCTAGGAAATTAGGGCATTACAATTGGACTATGATGGGCGTTGAAGCGCTTCATTTATGAATAATGTTATCTTTTAAAAGTTTAATTTATCTATTTTTTATTTAATTAATTAATTTAATAATTATTAATAATTAGTTTTCTAATTAGTAATAGTTTTATTTATTATTAATTTCAATATTTTTTAAATTAGTATAGTTTATTAATAGTGTTATTCTCTACAAGGGTATTTTATTTCATAATTTAATTGTTTAAATAATTATTACTTTAAAACAATTCAATGATTATCAATAACTAGTTTTATGATTAGTGATAATTTTAGTAAATACTAAATTAAGTATTCTTTTCAATTATCAACTTTATTAATAATTTTATATTTTTTCAAAGCTTAATGTATTTTTTAAATGATAAAGTAAAAATTAAATAATTATTTAGTTTTAGAATAAACAACATTTTTCCCCCGAATTATGACCACTATATGATCGTGCCCCCCGAATGATTCGCAATGTTCAATATTCTCCCGAACTATACCCGTTACTAAAATATGAGACTTCTATTAGATTTCGTCCTAGGGGACTAACAGATTGGTGATGTGGTATTTTGTCTGTTAATGTGGTAGCACCATGTGTAAAATAATTAGAAATTTGACCACTCAAACTTTGACCACTACCAAATTATGTTTTTTTTATTAAAACTTAAATGCTACACAATCCATACATGTACTCTAATCCAATATGTAAATTATGATTATTTAATTCTGGCATATTCAATTCTCACTTCATAGATCTTGAATCAAAATCATAAATCATGTGAATGGTGATTAGGGACAACACAAATTAAATAATTCAGAATAGAGATGAAGAAGAAATTATAAAATCTTCATAGAAAATAATAGAGATTCAAGTGACTACATAAAGAATACTGTTATATTATTTTATAATATAATGTAAAATTATATTATATTATAATATAATGTTTTAGATTAAATAAATGTGACAAAGTGTGTCACATATTGTAACATATAATAGAGAGTTGCAATATTTAGATATATGAGATATATTCAAATAATGTAACATATTTGGTGTTACAAATTTGTAACTTCCAAATATTACCCTTTATTGTGTAAAATTGTTGTTACACAATATTGAGATGAATTTCATAAAGCCATATGTGATATGGATGTTAGAGATATGATTTTAATCCCAATAATGTGTTTTGGGAGTTATAAAATCATTTGGGAGGGTTTGGAACCGTTTGGAAAAACAGCACAATTTTTTGTGCTGAAATTGGTCAGTGGTCGCGGCCACCAACATTCAGTGGCTGCGGCCTGTGGGACAGAGACCAGTGGCCGCAGCCACCAATGTCTCTGGCCGCGGCCACAGGCCAAAAAACTGACTAATTTTCAATTTTTTCAATATTTGTTTAACGGCTCAAAAAACTCAAATAACTCCCAAATCTCTTTTTTAATTCCATATTAATCTAATTAAACATTGGTAACAGCCATAGGGGTTGGTGGAATTTGAAATTCAAAGGGTGTCTCTAAACTCTATAAATAGGAGCCTGTAGCTCACTTGAAAGACACAACATTTCTATCCATTAGAGCACTTGGCTAGAAACACCTTGAGGCTTGATAATTCCAGAAAGCTTTTCCAATATCTGATAGAGATCCCTCAGTGCTTGAGTTAAGGGGAAATAAGCTTTTTGACAAAGGTTTTAAACCTTGTTCAAGTTGGTGATCCCCAACCCTCTTCACTTAGGTTGTGTAAGTGAGAGTTTCTTGTATTTCTGTTCTTCTTTCTATTGTATTGTTTTCTTCTTATTCTCTTGTTCTTTTTACTTGTATTTCTTGTTCAAGAGTTGTAATCTTTTCTTTTCCTTTGTTTCAAACACTTTACTTTATTTGTAACCTTTTTGCTTAGAGTTGTATTTTACTATTCTCTTCTTCTTCATCATCTTCTTCATTTCCTTTGTTTTATTTGTATTTTTAGTTATAGAGTTGTAACACTTTATTTAATCAATCCTTGTCTATTGTAATATTTTGCATAGAGTTGTAATATTTTTGTACGCCCTGGTTTTCCCACGGGCTGTTTAGCAGGACGAGCCTCGGACTAAACATGATTTAGTCCGAGGCTCCCACAGGCCAGAGGCTCTATTTTCAGGACGGGTTCTTTCTAGCTCGAGGGGGTCCTGTTTCCAGCTCGCTCTTGTTGCACCAGGAGCTGGGAACAACATCCGGCGACCACTGACGGATAAGCTCGGGTTATGAATTGCTCCGGTAACGAGCTTCTCAGGAAGCTCTGACCCTATGGGAAGTCAACACGCAAGATAAACGTGCATAATCCTGCCATCACGTGTCCGACATCCCCCTGACTTCTCGGACACGCAGCAGGAACGTGCGTATTCAGACACCCACGGACGGGTTGGGCCGTGCAGCCCATTATCTCCTTCCATACTGATTAGACCACACTTGTGTGTCAGGTTTAGGAATTAATCATGAATATCACAGACTTGATATGACAAATGGTAAGGTCACGGGATGACCTCCCTACCAACTTCCAGGTGCCTTCTCCTATAAATATGGAGACCCTGGGAGTTGATAGGGGTTGGAAAAATAGTCTTGTAAGAACTATATACTCTGTAAACCAATTACCCAGAGAATATCAATAATATTGACTAGTGGAGTAGGAGGATTTTAACCTTCGAACCACTTAAAAACGTGTCTGGAGTCACCTAGTTCTTCCCACAAAGATTTCATATCTGTGACGGTTCTACTTTTAAGTACTAATCTCTTTCTCTTCTTCTCTTAATTATCTGTTGCCGAAGAACCGCGTCAACAGTTTGGTGCTTTCATTGAGAGCAAGTCCGATTAGTACTACCACAAACATACAACTATGGTGACCACTCGGTCCAAGCATGGCAACGAGACAGAACGACATGATGGGCAGGAGGCCCGCCATGTTGCCCTCCCTGATGAGCAAGTTCCTGAAGTCCAGCAGAGGCCAGGAAAGCAGCCGGCCGGCCAAGACGACACTGGTAGTTCGGCGCCCCGGCCGCCTAATCCGAATCCATGTTATTACACTGCGGTGGAGATGGAGAATGCTCAGCTGAGGAGCCAGCTAGCAGCAGCTGGTCAGCAAATCCAGAATATTCTGAGTCGACTACCCCCTCTCATAACCAACGGTAACGTTGGAGAGAGGCAAGGCGAGGCTCCTAAGTCTCGCCGGAGTAATCGATCCAGGCGTAGCCGTTCGGGTAGACTCCCTGCAGCCAACTCCACCCCTTCACCGCACCATCAAGAGGCGAACTTCAGGGAAATGCCTCAGACCGAACAGCAGCAGTACAGCCGTTCGGTTAGGACGTCAACCCCTAGCTCTGAGCCTTTCTCGAGGACGCCCAGAAGAGATCGAGGAAGTTCCCAAAGGAGGGCCGAGGGGATCCAGAGACGTCAGCCCGTCCCCGAAGAACGTCCAGTTCCTCGTCCAGCTCGCCCAGCGCGAAACCAGCAAGCTGGCAGGGCCGAGGGGCCCCCACCAAATTTAGTCCGTCCGGACGGCACTAGGATCGCCTCTCCGGTCAGACATCCTCCTTCTCCCATCAGATATCCGTCTCCTCAGACCGTCCGAGACATCCCGACCTACGGAAATAGTAGGAGAGACCCGCCATCGGCCGGGCCTTCCCGGCGCAGCAGGGTGCCGGGGGAAGGATCAGGTCGGAGCCGCCAAAGACGCACCTCGAGCCTGTCCAGGAGGAGTCACTGGACCGGTAGTGCACGGAGTGATCTTTCGGGAGGAGACCTGCGACAGCGACTAAGTTCAGCACAAAGTCACCATACTACCCAGGGAGGCGACCTTCGAGATCGCCTCAACTCTCACAGAGAGGATCGAGTTAGGGATGGTAGCCAGGCCCGCTCAGTTAGGGTCCGATCCGAAGTACGTAATGGCGGGAATGCCCCAAATGACCTATCTCCAAATAGGAGGGGCAACAACCCGCCTAATATGTACAACGGGTCCGGAGCTATTGAACAGCCCCGGAATAACCCAGGATCTCAGGACAAAACCCTAGAGCGCTTAACTCAAATGGAGGAGCTGATGAAGAAGCTCCTGTCGGAGAAAGAAAAAGACGAATATGATTCAGGGGATGAGATGGAGCTCTTCGCCCCCAACATAGCAGCAACGGCATACCCTTCTGGCTTTCGTATGCCTCACTTGTCAAAGTTCAACGGGGATGGAGACCCATCTGACCACTTAGGGATGTTCAACACCCTAATGATGGCTCATAACATCGGGCCAGAGCTTCGTTGCTTGATCTTTCCTTCCACCCTAACTGGACCTGCCAGGCAGTGGTTCAAACAAAGTAAAAGGCAGTCAATCAGCTCCTGGAAGACCTTTTCAACTGACTTCAAGAGGGCATTCCGCGCCTCTCAGGCCGCCAGGGTCCAGGCCGACTCCCTAGCTAACGTGAGACAGCAACCTGGAGAGACGCTAAAAGCCTACTTGAGCAGATTTGCAAATGTCGCTGCTCGAGCCAGAGACGCCGACGACAGCTCCAAACTCATGGCTATGAGGACCGGGATCCTAGTAGGCGGAGATCTGTGGAAGGATATTCAAAGGAGGGGCGTCAGCTCAGTTAGTGAATTCCTTAACAGAGCCCAAGAGTGGATAAACTTGGAAGAAGCTAAAGCTTCAGCCGCGGGGACCAGCCAGGTCATCGAGAAGCCCGCTGGGACGAGAACAGAAATCGTAGTAGCGACTCCCGACGTCACGCAGAGTAACCAGCCCGGTGGCGGCAAAAGAAAAGGGAATGGTGAAAACATCCAGCATGGTCAAAAGAAGAATAAGTCCGTGGATAAATTCAAGCCCGTGTTCACAACGTATACCGAGCTCACCCAAACCAGAGAGAATATTTTCCTGGCCAACGCTACGCGAGTCCCCTGGAAAAGACCGGAGCCAATAAAGCACCCTAAGGGAAAGAGAGACGCTTCCAAATTCTGCCGTTTTCATAACGACGTCGGGCATAATACCGACGACTGCAGGCACCTCAAAGATGAAATCGAGACTCTCATCCGAGCAGGTCAGTTGGCGCAATACTCGCGGAACAGGGTCCCGACAAGTCGACCCGCTCCGGAGATCCCAGCCAGTCAACCTGGACCTCGAGTAGATCAGGACGTCCTTCCCCCCGTGGTCGAGGGAGAAATTTCCACCATCTCTGGAGGACCACACATGGCTGGCACGAGCAAAGGCGCCCAGAAGAGGTACATAAATGAGTTGAAGGCCCACAATGGAGGGGAGTTCGTCCCGGAACAGCGTCAATCAAAACAACAAAGATTAGAGAAACAACCGATCACTTTCACGGAGGAAGACGCTGGCCATGTCCAATTCCCTCATAACGATCCCTTGGTCGTAGCAGTCCAGCTCGCCAACCGGAGAGTAAGGAGGGTGTTAGTGGACAATGGGAGCTCGGTGAACCTCCTATTCCGTTCCACCTTAGAAAAAATGGGTCTGACCGTCTCCGAGCTGAAGGCAACCTCGATGATGCTATATGGTTTTTCAGGAGAAGGGTCAGCAGCGATAGGAACGATTGAGCTGGTGATCACCCTAGGCGACGAGTCCCGAACAGTGTCCAAACTACTCGAATTCGTAGGCATTGACTGCTCCGCTGCCTACAATGCAATTTTGGGCCGACCTACGCTCGTTGCTTTCGAAGCTATCACGTCCGTCCGGCACCTCGCCATGAAGTTCCCTACTTCAACAGGGGTCTGCACTATCAAGGGCGATCAGCTCGCTGCCAGGGAATGCTACAGCATTTCCATGAAGGGAAAATCTAAACCCGGGCAGGTGACGATGGCCATTCAGGATGAAGAGGAATCACAGGGACCCAAGGCGGCTCCTGAGATTGAAAAACCTCGGGTTTCCGAAGATGAAAAGCTCGCCCTAAGCGAGGACATTGACCCCCGAGTAGGCGAGGACAGGTCCGAGCTCCAAGCTATTGAAGATCTCGAGGAGGTAGGCATCGATGAACAAAACCCATCACGGACGGTTAAGCTCGGAAAGAACCTCTGCGATAGAAGAAAGGCGGAACTGACTGCGTTTCTGAAAGAGAACCTGGACGTATTCGCATGGTCGCACGAGGACATGATAGGGATCAGTCCGAGCGTAATCATGCACACGCTCCACCTAGACAAAAGCGTCCCTGCCAAGTCTCAAAAGCAGAGGCGTTTAGGGACAACCCGAGCCGAAGCCCTTGAAGAAGAAGTGGCCCGGCTAAAAAAATGTGGCTTTATCCGCGAAGCCAGATTTCCCATTTGGGTTGCCAATCCCGTGTTAGTTCCAAAGCCCAATGGGAAGTGGCGGACCTGTATCGACTTTTCCGACCTGAATAAAGCCTGCCCCAAGGATTGCTTTCCATTGCCGAGGATCGATCAACTGGTGGATGCCACGGCAGGGCACGAGCTCATGTCCTTCATGGACGCGTACTCGGGCTACAATCAGATCGCGATGAATCCAGCAGACCAGGATCATACCAGCTTCATGACCCCGACTAATGTCTATTGCTATAAGGTCATGCCGTTCGGTCTTAAGAATGCCGGGGCTACCTACCAAAGGCTGGTAAATAGAATGTTCGCGGATCAGATCGGGAAAAACATGGAAGTGTACGTCGATGATATGCTTGTCAAGTCAAAGATTGCCAGCAACCACGTCACCGATCTGGAAGAATGCTTTAACATACTGCGAGAATATGGCATGAGGCTCAATCCTCAGAAGTGCACTTTCGATGTTGCATCGGGGAAATTCTTGGGTTTCATAGTCAATACCCGAGGAATTGAGGCAAACCCCGACAAGATCAGGTCACTTCTCGAGCTTCCTTCCCCCAGGTCGCGGAAAGATGTCCAAGGCCTCACAGGAAGGGTGGCAGCACTGAACCAGTTCATTTCCAAATCGACCGACAAGTGTTTACCCTTCTACAACCTGCTCCGGGGAAACAAGAAGTTCGAATGGACAGTGGAGTGTGAAAGCGCATTCCTCGACCTAAAAACGCACCTGGCTGAGCCACCTGTGCTGTCAAAGCCCAAGGTAGGAGAACCTCTTTTCCTCTACATGGCCGTCACTGAGGACGCAGCTAGTGCTGTTCTGGTGCGAGAAGAGGACCAGGCTCAGAAATCGGTTTATTACATCAGCAAGAGGCTCCTCGGAGCTGAGTCAAGGTACCCGTTGATGGAAAAACTGGCGTTCTGCCTAATCACGGCCTCGCGAAAACTCAGGCCATACTTCCAGTCCCACTCTGTACACGTCATGACCGATCAGCCTCTAAGGCAGGTTTTGCAAAAGCCTGAACCCTCGGGACGCTTGCTAAAGTGGGCGGTCGAACTCAGTCAGTTCGAGATTTTCTATACTCCCCGAACTACCATAAAAAGTCAAGCCCTGGCCGACTTCGTGGCAGAATGCGCGGGATTCCATGAGATCCCATCAGAAGACTCGCCTCAGGTCGCCTCCTCTGGTTCATCGTGGAAGATCTTCGTTGATGGCTCATCTAACGAGAACGGCTCCGGGGCCGGAATCATTCTGATATCCCCAGAGGGGCATAGATTCCACTCGGCGCTGAGGTTCGGGTTCAAGGCATCTAACAACGAGGCAGAGTACGAGGCCTTGTTAGCTGGACTTAGGATAGCCAGCGAGCTAAAGGCAAGCTCTGTCCAATGCTTCAGCGACTCCCAGCTCGTGGTGAATCAGGTTCTAGGCGAGTATCAGGCGCGGGGTCCCAAGATGGCCTCCTATTTGGCTAAGGTAAAATCTGAACTGTCTACGTTTGGGCAAGGGTCGATCGAACAGATACCTCGGGAGCAGAACGCCAATGCAGATGAACTCGCCAAGCTCGCCACCTCGGGAGAGACAGAAACCCTGGGGTTGGTGCCAGTTGAGTTCTTGGAGAAACCCAGCATAGACGGATATTGAGCAGATATTGGGATGATTGACATCAGGCCGACCTGGATGACCCCCATTGTTGAGTACCTCGTCGAGGGCAAGTTACCCGAAGGGCGCAATGGCGCACGGCGAGTCCTTTATCAAGCTCCGAGATATACGCTAGTCGAGGGGGTGCTGTACCGACGTGGGCATTCCTTACCTCTCCTCCGGTGCGTTCTTCCAAGTGAAGCGACGGCCATCCTGCAAGAAGTTCATGACGGATTCTGCGGAGATCACACTGGGGGGCAAAGCCTGGCCTTGAAGATCCTTCGGCAGGGTTATTACTGGCCGACTCTGTCCAAAGATTCGATCTCATATGTAAAAAAGTGCGACAAGTGTCAGCGGTTCGCCGCGGTTGCACGAGCTCCTCCGACCGAGCTAAAAATGATTTCGTCTCCCTGGCCCTTCGCCATTTGGGGGATAGATCTAATAGGCGCCCTGCCCACCGGAAAGGGCGGGGTCCATTACGCCGTGGTAGCCATTGACTACTTCACCAAGTGGGCCGAAGTAGAGCCGTTGGCGACAATAACATCAAAAAAGGTGCTAGACTTCGTGGTTAAAAGCATCATATGTCGATTTGGCCTACCCAAAAAGATCATCTCCGACAATGGCACTCAATTTGACAGCGACCTGTTCACTGAATTTTGCGAAAGGCACGGAATTGTGAAAAGCTTCTCGTCCGTGGCCTATCCCCAGGCGAACGGCCAGGTCGAGGCTGTCAATAAAACTCTGAAGGCAAGCCTCAAGAAGAGGCTAGGTGAGGCAAAGGGGATCTGGCCAGAACAGCTCCCCCAAGTTCTGTGGGCCTATAGGACCTCACATCGGACTCCCACGGGTCACACTCATTTCTCCCTAACCTTTGGAAGTGAAGCAGTCCTCCCCGTGGAGGTGAAGGTCCTGTCGCACAGGGTCCGGTCCTACAACCAAGACGAGAACCACGAGCTCCTATGCCACTCCTTAGACTTAGTGGATGAAAGGCGAAAGGATTCACAACTCCAGCTCGCCTGTTATCAACAGAAAATCACTCGCTACTTCAACACTAAGGTCAAAAGACGTGCCTTTAGCGTCGGTGATTTGGTCTTGAGGAGAGTTTTCCTGGCCGGGAAAGATCCCAAAGATGGGGTTTTGGGACCAAGCTGGGAAGGACCATACCAGGTCATCGAAGTCATCAAAGAGGGAACTTATAAGTTAGCTCGACTTGGTGGAGGGGCGGTCCCGCGGACTTGGAATGCTATCCACCTAAAGAAATATTATCAATGAACATTTGTAAGGCCTAGAAGGTCACCTTCCATGTATAAATAAAAATCAAATGTTTCTCGTTATTTGCAAGTGTAATTTTAAAGTAACAACGAAAGACCCTTTCCCAGTTACTTGGGGGGCATATGGTACCCGGATATATACAGGTCTCCTTAACGACTTAGGTGTTAATTTTTATCTACGGATAAGAGTTATCACAAACTAAGTCCTATCCTGGTCTTAACCAGGTCATAAAACTTAGAAGTTAACAAAAATTTGTTGACCGCGGTTCTTCTTTAAAGAGCCCGGGATGCGGATAAAAGTTGACGCGAACTAAGTTTTTTCAAAATAAGTTCCTGGTCTTAACCAGGTCATAAAACTTAGAAGTTAACAAAAATTTGTTGACTGCGGTTCTTCTTTAAAGAGCCCGGGATACGGATAAAAGTTGACGCGAACTAAGTTTTTTCAAAATAAGTTCCTGGTTTTAACCAGGTCATAAAACTTAGAAGTTAACAAAAATTTGTTGACCGCGGTTCTTCTTTAAAGAGCCCGGGATACGGATAAAAGTTGACGCGAACTAAGTTTTTTCAAAATAAGTTCCTGGTCTTAACCAGGTCATAAAACTTAGAAGTTAACAAAAATTTGTTGACCGCGGTTCTTCTTTAAAGAGCCCGGGATACGGATAAAAGTTGACGCGAACTAAGTTTTTTCAAAATAAGTTCCTGGTCTTAACCAGGTCATAAAACTTAGAAGTTAACAAAAATTTGTTGACCGCGGTTCTTCTTTAAAGAGCCCGGGATACGGATAAAGTTAACTCGAACTAAGTTCATAAAAATAAAGAGATGAATTCTGACCAAATGCATAAAAATATATATGTAAAACTGGCTGAACAAATTGTCTCGAGGCGGAAACGCCTCACATAAAAAGAAAATTACAATAGAAAGAGTCCAAAATACTTAAACAAGAAGTGTCCAAAGCCCCATCAGTTGGCCCTTTGGAGGTCGCGGTCTCATCCTGCTCCGCCGCGGCAGAGGCCTCTCCAGTCTCCGATGGAGGAACCTCCTTATTCAGGCGAGCTTGAAGCTGCGGCAACAAGAATGCCCAGAGGTCCGGCGGCATGAAAGAAAAGTCCGCGTCCGGATTGTGGGACCAGCAGTGATAGAACAGGTCTTGTAAGGACTGCTCCGACACGACCCGCTCGTCTTTCGGGGCGGCATGGGAGGCCTGGGCTTCGGCCTTCGCCGCCTCAAGATCTGTCCGCGATGCGGCCAGGGAGTTTTTAAGCTCCTGGTTCTCGGAGCGGATCTTCTCTAGCTCGGACGCGGCCAGGGAGTTTTTAAGCTCTATGTTCTCAGAGCGGATCTTCTCTAGCTCGGCTTTAGAGGCCGCCAGAGCGTCTCTCGCCTCCTGGGACTCCTGGAGGGCGGTCTGGCGATCAGCTTCCAAACCCTCGAGCTGGGCCTTGGTCCTAACAATGCCTCTGTAGGCGGCAGCCATGCCCTGCAAGAGAAGAATGATAAATTAGCGAACTAGTAGGAAAAAGGCGGCATGTGAGTGTTAAAAGAAGGGGGCACTTTACCGTTAAGGTCATGTCCATCGCAGACTCTATGATTCGGACCGGGCTCGTTGTTTCGATGGCCCGGAGCTCCTTCTCCCTGATATTGTAGAAGTGGTTGACGGCGTAGCTAGCCGACTCATACACCGTACCCCGGAATGCTTCAGGCATCTTCTCCAGAGCCCGGGGGTCGACCGGGATATGCACGTCCGGGACTGCCGCGGCCAGATTCCCGACCTCTATTACCCCGTCCTGCGCGGCTAGTGGAGATCGTTGGGGTGGCGGGTGCATGAGCCCTGTCCTGGCGACAGGGAGGCTCGCCCCCGCGACCTGGGATGGCGGAGCTTTCTCCTTCTCCTTAGCCGGGGATTTGGTGGAGGCCCTGGCCGAGCTCTTGGACTCGCGAAGCCTCTTTAACCTCGGCCCCGCTGGGGGATTCCCACCGAACACAACGCCCCGCAGACTATTCCCGGGCTGAGACATCTCTTCTGCCAAGAACAAAAAACACGGTTATTAGCAATCATGACAGAAATAAAGACCAAAGGTCCAAAGGCAATAAGAAAGCAAATACTAAGGGAGCCCTACCCCCCGAGCTAGAAGAGCCTAGGACGATTATCTCGCGAACTGGCGAAGGTTCTAGGTCCGGTTCTGAGTCGGGGCTGGACTCTTCCACGTACTGCCTAATCCCCGGAGCATAGATGCCCCTCTGGAGCGCAGGCCACGTGCGAAAGTTGGTCCCTTACTCCTCAAAAACGACCGACCTAAAGGCTAGGGTATTATCTACTACTATGGTACCCTTAGGCCGACTCTCTTGGTTGTCCAGCACGAGCTGGTCAACGCAGTGGAGCAAGAGCGTGTCCAGGTCCGGATTCCTTGAGTGACGATGGACGAGCTGCCTAGGGTTGAACCTAACCAGCCGGGGGTCTGCAATGGCCCTATCTACGTTCTTAAATAAGTAAGAGTTACCTTGACCGGAAGGACCCGCGGCTGCTCCGGATTGGGCCCTCTCCTCGCTCATCCCCTGGGCGACCTCCAAGGTCCTCTTCCTATTCCTCACCAGAGGAACTTCCTCACCTTCTTCCTCGCCTTCGTCGTCTGCGACCTCCTCCGCGACGATCGGTCTGTTGTCGCGAGCTGGGGGAGGCCCCCGGGGCCTTTTCAAATTCAAAGTCTGATTTGGGAAAATCAGCTTGCAGAATACCATCGTCTCGTCCGTCACGAGCGCGCGGTAGTCTTTTTCACTGGGGGGCAAGCTTGCCAGTGTATCGTATTGACCCCCGAGGGTCACAGACTTTTCGGTCCTCGCGTAAATGGCTGCAAGGTTGGTTGAAATCAGAAGTGGAATAAGGGACGAGCTAAAATAAGATAACCGTTAAAAGGCGAGCTAAATCAAGGATCACTTACGAGGGCGGTTGAAATAGTGATGATCGCAGTTTCGGAACCCAGTTGACATAAAAAACTAGTCTTTGAAGTCGTTTGGATGGCTCGGCAGCTCGATCACTGCTGCTGTGTTAGGGAAGCGGGTTAAGTAATAGAACCCGTCGCCTCGCCCCCGCTGGTCCGGGCTGGCTTTGAGGCAAAAGAAATATAGAATATCAGCAGGAGTGGGGACCTCCCACTCATGCTTTTGGAACAAATACCTCAGTCCCGCCAGCAGACGGTATGAGTTGGGGGGGAGCTGAAATGGGGCCAACCCCACATAGTTCAGAAAATCAGCAAAATACTGATCCAGGGGGAGGAAGGCCCCTGCCTTGAAGTGTTCCCCGCTCCAGGCCGCGAACGACTCGTCGAGCGGCGTGCAGCTCCGCTCCCCATCCGCAGCAGGTCGGGCGATCACGGAGGTCTTCCCCAGAGGAATGTTGTGGTTGAGGAAGATTTTGGTGATCTTTGCCTGGCTGGTTATCTTCGAAACGATTCTCTCCGCCTCGAAAAACGCGTCAGGGGCCACCTCGGCTTGCTTCTCCACCGCTGGCCCAAAGTGAGGAATTGGCGAGCTGGTCACCACCGCCTTTCCTTTATCCTGCTGGGAGGACGAACTTCCCACATTCTTCTGTGGCAGATTTCTCTTTGGAGCCATCTGGTCGCCTATCGAACAAAAGAAAACACTTTAGAAAAGGCGACCCAAGCAGGAGAGTGAAGCAAGTATTCTGTACACGAGCTGGGGTAAGGCCAGCCCGTGGAGAGTGGTGCCACGCGTTCCAAGGAACACGCGCCTATGCCCTCAACAGATCCCAGATTACTCAGAATTCGTGTGTCAGAGGACTCAGAGTAAAAAATTGCCTTGGGGGGAAAGTTTCAACAAGCAAGGCATGGCAAAACCGCTTTTAAGGCGTATTCCCTAAGCTACCCGGTTTTTGCACCCAAAATACCTAAGGATCCTACCCAGAAATTGTTCCTAAGAAAGAACCATGGAAACCATATTCTAAGACGACGTCCCATGGCAAGTGGGCCCTAATCTAAGAAGGGCTGTCACCTTCCATATCCGCGCGACCCAGAAAACCTCTGCATGTGGCTACAGTAAAAATTTTACCTAAGCTACAGTGGCATGCTCTCAAAAATAAACAAGGACAGAAGACTTACAGTATATGGTTAGATGATGAGTGAGGTTGCTGCGCTGGTAGGAGCTTCGTTGGCACAGTGGTCTCCGAAGTTTTGAAGGAACTCGTGCGCTTAAGCTTCGTGAATGAAGAAGATGAGAGCAATGGAAATGAGGGCTTTGTTCTTCGGAAGGTCAGAGAAAACAAGGAAATTTGAGAGGTTTTGAATGGTAAGGTGACCCGTGCGTGGGATGACCACCCCTTTTTATACACGGTAAGGATCACGTGTAAAAGGCCCTTGGGAGACCCTCCACTCGAAATGTGAAACGACGGCTGGACAGTAGGCTAGGCCATTTAATGCGGTTCTCGTAGAGTGTACCGTCGCCACCCACGGCGTTCCACGTATCAAACGCCTGCGAAAAGCATGGAATGCGAAGGGTTGTGGGAGAAGTCTAAAAGCCCCTACTGTGGTCTCCCATATCTGACGTCATGAACCACGAGCAGGAGCTTGGGGGGCAGATGTACGCCCTGGTTTTCCCACGGGCTGTTTAGCAGGACGAGCCTCGGACTAAACATGATTTAGTCCGAGGCTCCCACAGGCCAGAGGCTCTATTTTCAGGACGGGCTCTTTCTAGCTCGAGGGGGTCCTGTTTCCAGCTCGCTCTTGTTGCACCAGGAGCTGGGAACAACATCCGGTGACCACTGACGGATAAGCTCGGGTTATGAATTGCTCTGGTAACGAGCTTCTCAGGAAGCTCTGACCCTATGGGAAGTCAACACGCAAGATAAACGTGCATAATCCTGCCATCACGTGTCCGACATCCCCCTGACTTCTCGGACACGCAGCAGGAACGTGCGTATTTAGACACCCACGGACGGGTTGGGCCGTGCGGCCCATTATCTCCTTCCATACTGATTAGACCACACTTGTGTGTCAGGTTTAGGAATTAATCATGAATATCACAGACTTGATATGAAAAATGGTAAGGTCACGGGATGACCTCCCTACCAACTTCCAGGTGCCTTCTCCTATAAATATGGAGACCCTGGGAGTTGATAGGGGTTGGAAAAATAGTCTTGTAAGAACTATATACTCTGTAAACCAATTACCCAGAGAATATCAATAATATTGACTAGTGGAGTAGGAGGATTTTAACCTTCGAACCACTTAAAAACGTGTCTGGAGTCACCTAGTTCTTCCCACAAAGATTTCATATCTGTGACGGTTCTACTTTTAAGTACTAATCTCTTTCTCTTCTTCTCTTAATTATCTGTTGCCGAAGAACCGCGTCAACAATTTTCTTACCATTTCTATTGAGGCAATTTATATTTTCCTAACAAATACCATTAGTGAATTATTGAATTCCATAAGAGAAATATATAATGAGAAGAAGAATAAAAGTAAGAAGTTTAGATCTGCGTCTCTTGTTCTCCTTTAGCCTCCCATGAGTCTCTAGGGCTTTAAAAGTCCCCCAAAACGCTCTATTAAGATGTATTTATAGCGCCCCAATCTTTGGGTGATGAAATACCAAAAATAACCTTCAAAAACATGATTTTTCTTCTCAGTCAGCATTGGGCGCGGTCGCACTATTGTTTGGGCGCGACCACAGTAGACGAAACCTTCACCTCGTAAAAACTCTAAAGCAACTAGCTATAGTATTTTGAACAAAACTCTCTCAATATAACTCATAATTTGACGATTCAAAAAGATATGTAAAGATAAGAGAAAGATCTACAAATTATATTTCTATGAATATTTCCATAAAGTAAATAAATCATGGTCGAAATTTGGCTTGAAGTTTCAAACTTGCATTACTAAACATAAACGAAGTGTGTTGAGCTTCTTCAACTTAGTATTCTCCACCCATAACATCTTGAAACTCTACATCAACACTAAATCCATCGTATTTAACATGATTCTTCTTATTTCACTCCACATTATGTACTTGACCATTAAAACTTGAAACAAGAAGAAAACAAGCATAAATCTACATAAACTAAAGTGAAAACACTCAAATAGCATCTTAATTATTCTCTAAAACTAACATAAAATTAATCTAACATTTATGGGCATTCTATATTTTGATCTCAAATATTCTTTTGAGTGTTGAACTTTTGGAACACTCTTTTGGGTGCTTGTTACAATTGCAAAAAATCATATGAGAAGGATCACACTATGGTACGACCATTCTTATTCAAAATATGAAACAACTTGATTGTCTTAAATGAAAACCTTTGACAATGTCTTTAAATACAAGTAAATAAAAATACTAAACATGGCACTGTCTACTTTAATGAGCAACTCTTTTATAGACTAAGGAGTTGAGACATGTAAATATGGAATTTTTTCCTTGTGAATTCTATTCACAAGTGAAGCTCTATGTTACGAGACGTCCTGAAAGGGCATCACATGATGGTGAAGGAGTTGGGGTAAGAGAGTCACCCTCACTAGGCGAGGGACTTCGGCCACTCGCCGATCCAAACTTCACCCTCGCTATGCGAGGGCCCCTAGCTGGCCATCCTCGTGCGCCCCATTCTAGCAGGCATCAAGCCTCGTCCACACTCGGAGGAAGAGCGTCAGCCTCGCTATGTGAGGGACCCTCGCTATGCGAGGGTGAGGGCTATGTGGAGGTGTCCGTGCTCCTAGCCTCGCGACGCCGCACCTCGGAGGAAGAACATCAGCCTCGCTATGCGAGGGTGAGGGCTGCGTTGAGGTATCCGTGTTCCTAGCCTCGCGACGCTGTGCTCGGAAGGAGGAGAGGCAGCCTCGCTATGCGAGGGTGAGGGGTGTGTTGAGGTACCCGTGCTCCTAGCCTCGTGTCTATGCGATCCGCATAGGCCGGCCCTGACCCTCGGCACCTCGACTTCTCAAGAGCCTCCTTGGCACAGGCATGGGATCACTTAGGGGAATCTTGTTGATAGGCCAAATGAACGTGGAGCATTTAACGGGAATTGATGAGGACCACCGAGTACGGAACACGTGCGCTGACACGGGGTGTACGGTTATGGAGAGAACAGAGGCACGACCATATGATCTGCGTCTGAGGAGTAGTGGCGGTACGGACCTGTACGAAGAGTGGTGAGACCACTGGGACACCCTCGACCATGCGCCAGAGCCGACAGTACTATGTCCAAGGCCACGACTCTGACACCATCAGGGTAGACACCACTACGCCCTGAGCCACTACTTTATCAGAGTACCTATGTACGTCCCAGTGGTCTGGGACTTGTTTGTATCCTGGGCCAATAGAGCCTCCCCTATAAATAGGCTCCAACCCCTCAGGCTAAGGGGTTGGAAAACTGAATGTAAAAACGAGACCTATGAAATATATGCTTCCGGTTCTCATGCTTGCCTGAGTTTTCTCCTGTTGTTTAGAGTTCTTTCTATCTAATTCGTAGCTTCTTATAGTATAGAGATTGAAGTTTTCTAACCATCAATCGTTGACGAGTTCTTACTGTCAACAGTTTGGCGCCGTCTGTGGGAACGTAAGCACCAAGCTACTGCTCTGCCATTACTTCCGGCAAGGAAAAATGCCGAGACGTTCGAAGTGTCTCAAGGAGCCTCGAGAGGTGGAGGTCCACCTTACCGGAGTCCAGCTGAAGGCCTCCATGAAGGATCCACCTCCACCCCGAGACATAGACCCCCCAAGGGACCCTGAGGTTCACCAAAATGACAAGGAGGCCTCGTCTCCGGCCATCCCGCCCGGTGAGAATCCTCCAAGGACAACTACTGCACCACCCGGGAACGCCAACGAGTTCCCTCCTCCCAAACCACCGAAGGTACCGAACTCCGGCCGGCAAGACCCAGGCCCCTCAACGCACAGACGCGATAAACAACCCCGGGTCCATTCCGTGAGCTTGAGTTCTAAATCTCGTTTCTATGAAGAGGAGATTCGTGAACTGCACCGTAAAAACCAAAGACTGGAGACTACCCTCGAGAACATGCAGGAGGTGTTGAATGGCCTGTTGCAAGGTAAGTCGAACGTGACCCTGCCCAGGAGGAAAGAGAAGGGTCGGGAAACCACTGTCCCAGTAGACGACGGAAGGACCAGGCACTCCACCAGTAACACCCCCAGGGAAAAGCCACAAGAGCATCCTAGACCATCGAGGCCACCCCAAGAGCCAAAGCAAGGGAACAATGGTGGCTCTCGCAACGACGTCGAGGTCACCTCAAAGAGGACGCCCTCAGACCTACGAGAGGAGCTCAACAAGAAGAGGGCGAATAAGAGAACTACCCCTCCTACTGTCCCCCGGGACGGCAAAGGAAAGGAAGATGTCAACCCGTCCATGTTGAGGGACTCCCTGAAGAAGAGGAGGCAAGACCTCGATACGGAGATGAAGAGCCTGCGGAGTAAGATTGTCACCGTGTCTGGAGGGCAGAGCCTTGAGGAAGAGTTCGACTATGAATCGCCTTTCACCAAAGAGATCCAAGCCATTCGACTCCCAGCCAACTTCAAGGAGCCTCATATGACCCCGTATGAAGGAAGCACCGACCCCAAGTACCATCTAGACGCATTCAATGACTTAATGAAGCTGAGGGGGATAAGTAGCGGGGCTAGATGCCACTGTTTCGCAGTCACGTTGAAAGGGCCCGCATACAAATGGTTTAAGAGACTTCGACCGGGGTCCGTCAGGTCTTGGCAACAATTTTCAGACGAATTTCTCCAGCAGCATCATGCCGTGCGTGATTATACAATGCCAGGGACTAGCCTAGCCAATGTAAAACAGGGCGAAAATGAGAGCCTAAAAAACTATATCCATAGGTTCAATATGGAAGCAGCCAAAGTGGGGAGCCTGACCCGCAGAGAGTTAAAAATGGCCATCACCGCCGGGGTGCTTCCGGGAAGCAAGTTGTGGGATAATATGCTCAAGAGGGAAGTCACAGATCTAGATGACTTCTACGAGAGAGCACAGAAGTATATTCGTGTAGAGGACGGTCACGCAAACTTAAAGGCGGGAATGGTCGAGTCCCCTGCACAGCCCCCAACCAATGAAGGGTCGAATGGTGCGAAGAAGAAGAGGGCATACGAAGGATCGAGGGATGATCAACATAGAAAACCCAAGCGGGGAAGCGACCATAGGCAAACGGCTTATACTTTCTATACGGACCTGACGGATACAAGGGAGAATATCTACATCACCAACGAGAAGCGGGTTCCCTTCAAGAAGCCCCCACCAATGAGGAAGGATCGGTCCCAGAAGGATCCCAATAGGTACTGCCAATACCACAAGGATATTGGTCACACCACAGCAGAATGTATCCACCTGAAAGAAGAAATTGAGGAACTCATCCGCAGGGGGCACCTAGGTCGGTATGTCAGGAAGGAAAGGCTAAAAACGGAGGACGAACCAGTGCTATCTAGGACGCATAGAGAAGCTCCAGAGATACAGGGGGAAGTGAGAACTATTTTCGGAGGTCCAGGGCTTGGGGGAGATTCCCGGAAAGGACGAGATCGGTATGCTAGAGAAGCCAGGCGAAGTCCACCACCCTGCATTATGAGCTTGGAACAACGACCCCCAAAGAGCTTCAAGGGAGAAAATGACTCGATCACTTTCACTGAGGAGGACGCGCGGGGGGTACACTTCCCCCACAATGATCCGCTGGTGTTGACAGTTCAGTTGGTCAACCGGCGGGTGCATCGAGTCCTCGTAGACAATGGAAGTTCTGTGGACATCTTATATCGCCCCGCCCTGGAAAAGATGGGTTTGGGCATCAGGCACTTGAAGCCTTGTCAATCCTCCCTATACAGGTTCGCAGGGGACTCTATACAACCTCTAGGGGTGATCGAATTAGCACTCACTATGGGTGAACAACCCCGACAAACCACGATCATAGCAAACTTCGTCGTAGTAGATTGCGCCTCTGCTTTCAATGCGGTATTGGGGAGACCATCCCTAAGAGAATTGAAAGCAATCACTTCAATATACCACCTCACCGTCAAGTTCCCAACTCCTGGTGGGGTAGCGAGTATGAAGGGAGAACAAAGAGAGGCAAGGGAGTGTTATAACACCTCCCTTCACAATTCAGAGAAGCCATCAGAACCAACAGCGATGGTGATGCACGGAGGTACAGACCCACAGGGACAAGACCCCAGAATCACGAAAGGCCCAACCAGGTAAGACTAGCAATGAGACTCCCGCGCCTGGTACAAGTAGTAGCTATGCTTAGTTTGTTGCAGGTTATGCTATTTTAGTAGATAAGAATCAAAGAGGTTACCTAGATAACCTCCCAAGTAGATGTAAGCCTTTTACCTATCTATATATCGTTGTAATCCGACTACCATGAATGAAACTGTCTTCCACTTCGTGTGTAACTTACTTCTTTATGCGAATATCAACTAAAGTCCCCGCCGAGATAAATCTCACCAGGTACTTGGGGGGCAGGACGACAAAAGTAAACAAAAAAAAAAAAATTGTCTCTTATATTCACAAGGATTAGCTACCCTTATGAATATCAAGGGATTGGTTCAAAAGGATGACCCCCGACGAAAGGCCAACACCCCAAGAGGTGAGGCTGTAAGGAGGGAATCACCCAATAAGTCTAGACCGGCCATTAAGCCGGCTAGCCCAAAAAGGGTCTTACAAGGGACCCTTGGAAAAAAAAATAGTACTATGTATAAGGACGAGAAGGACACTTCTCGCAAAAAGTAACAAGCGCGCGCAAAGAATATAAAAGGACCCCAACAGCCCAACGGGTTAAAGTGTCCTTACAAGCATAACCAAGGTGCACCAGAAAGGTTATCTCCATCAAATAAATAAAAAAAAAAATGTAATCCACGAACAACAGTGATAAGAGGGACTCATCAGAGCCCCTTAAGCTTGACAAAAAAAAAGAGAGAAGAAATGGTACAAGGTATTACATAACAAAAGCATACATAGACAGAGTACAAGGGGATCTACGAATCTCCACCGTGATCTTTCCACTCAGAAATCTTCTCGACGGCATGGTCCCCGAAAGGAGATAGGTCAACGGTGGGGTTAGTCCTCCAAACAGCATGCAACGTTTTCCCGATTATGCGATCCTCCACATTCACAAGCTCAGCCTCAAGCACAGCGATCCTCCCGTTCAGAGTTTGGATGGTAGCCTCCAACTGAATGTTGCTCTGAGAGGTTGAGGCAACCCGGGCCAAGGCGGTATCCCTCTGGCATACCATCTCGGCCAGTTGGCTGGACAAGGCATCCTTCGCAGTCTGGGCCACCGAAAGGTTCCTCAGTGCCTCCTCAAGCTCGTGTTGCAACCGTTGAGCCGATGAAGAGTGGGAGGCAAGCAGCCGATGGTTCAAAATAGAGGCCTGATTGAGGACGAAGATATGAAACAAAGCCTTAGGGGTCAGATGATACACCAAAAGTAATATAAAAGGTATCTATGTGGCTATCATAAATTAATAAACCAAATATCGCGACAGTTACCTGCAAGGAGGCTCGCATATAGGCATTCTCTAGCTCAGCCTCGGGAACATCGTGCAGCGTCCCCCATTCACCCTCAGGAAAGTTTCCCAAGTGATGGCTCATGGCTTCCCCATATTGGCTCGCCAGGGGATGATCTTCGGGAATAG
This sequence comes from Humulus lupulus, assembly GCF_963169125.1. Lineage (NCBI taxonomy): Eukaryota > Viridiplantae > Streptophyta > Magnoliopsida > Rosales > Cannabaceae > Humulus > Humulus lupulus. The sequence continues at coordinate 156,974,559 of NC_084797.1, read as the reverse complement.
AAACATGAGCTGAGCCGGGGGAGGCGCGAGTGCTTGTCGAGGCCCGTTTTGGCAAGGATGGGGACCGAGAAGGCCCTGACCCGTCCACAGTAGTGCGAGGAGCAGAAGAGTGCGGGGTCGCCTCCTGGGGTAAAGAGACGCCTGTGGATGCCCACCTAGAATGCCCCCTCGGGGGTGAAGGAACCCCATCAAAAGAGGGAATGACAAAATTCCTCCTAGGCATAGGGGGGCAAGGGGCAGGGGCGTCAAAGGCAAACTCACCGCCAGGCGCTAACGGCGACATCCGAGAGGTAGCACCGCCAGTATGACCGTCATCGGCTACACCCTTAGCCCTGCCAGCAACAGAGTACAAGCAGGAGTAGTTCTCAGACACCACAGTCTCCTCAACATCCATATGGTCACCCGGGGAATAGACGTAATCCCTATCGGCTGCTTCATCGTAATTCCTTTCATCGTGACCATATACCCACGGACTCTCAAGTATGGGTGCCACTGGGGGTAAATCAACAGAGTCGGGTGACGCGGGGCGTGGATCCTCAGATTCAGGGGAAATGGAGCATAAGGTAACTTTCTGATCCAGGGTCAGCAGCCCACATAAGTGGAGATTGCTCTCCGTGAAAAGGGCGCTGGCTTGTTTGCGTTCCTTCGGCATAGCCAGGATTTGTATTACCCGGTCATGAGCTGCCCGTTTCAGATTAGGACCAACAACCCCTAAGAGACCTGCCATCGAACGAAAGGAAATTACCACAGTTACAAGAACTATAAAAAAAAGAGGTCGATTAATAAGAGAAATTTCCGGTATATGGGATCAAAGTGATGATAGCCTTACGTGGGGCATTGAAGTTAGAGTATCGGGTCTGCCCACTATAAGTATAGAAGTAGTCTGACTTCCAAGCCCCCCTATTGGAAATAGATCCCTCCAAGAGGGAACTCCCTTTAAGGGCCGCGGCTTTCTGGAGCTGGTAGAACCCGGGGGCTGATGTATTCTCCCTCAGGGTGAAGAAGTAATGAACCTCACTTATGGAAGGCCCCCTGGAGTACACCTGATGGTACAACACATACAAACAGCTGAGCATCACCCAGGAGTTGGGGGACAATTGTAGTGGCGCCAATTCAAAGTAGTCCAGCACTTTGATGAAGAAAGAGTGGAGTGGCAGAGCTCCACCAGATCGGATTATGGCATCGCTAAACGCCACGAATCCCTTTTGCGGTGCAGACGCACGCTCCTTGCGCTCTGGTATAACAAACTTGAGGTTCAGGGGTAACTTATGGGCTTTCAGCATGTTGCCCAATTTCTTCAGGGTAACGGTAGACCTTCCAACTTCATCAGAAGTGTCCAAAACTCTCTTCGGCATCTCGGGTACCTGGACAAAGTAAGGCAATTTATGAGCAACCGACTTTCTAAGGGTCCTAGAAGATCCCCCACATGTCTTATGTCTACCAGCGTTTTGCTTAACCCTAGGGCGCAAGACAGGGGACAGGAGAGGGAACGCGGGCGGCACCATGGAAAGGAACTCCGGCTCAACCAATTCATGTCCACCTCCTTCAAAGGAGGAATCCACGTAATCGGGAGACTCGTCATGACAGAAGGAAAAGGGCTCGGGGGGCAAGTTTTCTTCTAGGCAAGCAATTTCGGAAAGGCAATCCTGGAGGGTGGATTGTAGCTGGGAAATGTAAGTCGCTTGCCGGGGGAAGAGATCAGAACCCGCGTCCCCGGGATGGGATTCTAGCTCCCTCTCTAGACAGTCCGCCTTATGTCTAAGGTAAGATAATCTCCTGAGGTAGAGCGCCCGCACACCCCCACGGTTAGAAGGTTTACATGCGTCGACCTCCGATTCGGAGGAGGACAACTCAATAAATTCGACATTAGACGGACCTTCGGGACATCGCCTAGACGCCATGGACAAGCTAAGACTTGAGGGCGTGTGCGCATAAGGGCGACTCAATATCTACAACACGAGTGTGAGGGTATAAGAAAAGGGCCGGTGTATGGGTACTGGAAAGGCTATGCGAAGAAAATGCTAAACTCTGAAGGTTGAATGTCATGCAACCATCAATCTTACTCTCGTATAATCAATGCAAAACGAAAGGGAGAAGAGATGAAAGAGACATACCTGCGGGGATACGAAACTGAGGGGACGCAAGGACAGACTTACAAAGGAGCAGGAGCAAGATCGTAGGAGCGAGGTAATGCCCAGCTTTGCCACGAAGCTAAAAAGAAAAAAAATTAAAACAAAAAGAAAAAAAAAAGGAAGAGAAAGAAAGAAGAATGGAAATAAAAGAAGGGATACCTCAAAAATGCTCCTATTGAGAATAGAACCTTGGAGCTCTTGGAAGAGGCTTAGAGGGAATACCACTAGGCTAAGCAAGTTTTTGTGTAGAGAAGTGGTTTCAAGCCTTGGAGTATTTATAGGGAAAGTCAATGCTCCCTAGCCCTTGGATCTATTTCCCTATAAATGGTGGAGATCAAGAGTATGGGTAACCTTGGGATCCGCGATGGAGGATGATTGGTCCTTATGCAATCTTAGGATCTCTCATGGATGCCCTCAAGTGTTGGGTGACTTTTGTGTTTCTTTGGACGCTCAAAAAAAAAAAAAAAGAAACACAACCCCAAGCCTCACCTCATGCTTCTTCAAGAGGCGTTGGAAAAATTGCCAAGGCAAAATCCCCCAAGATTGGCCGTGCATGTCAAACAAGAGAAGTGGAGAGAGTCTACAAACACACTTAAAAGTGCACTTATAGACTCGGGGGGAAGTGTAAATATGGAATATTTTCCTTGTGAATTCTATTCACAAGTGAAGCTCTATGTTACGAGACGTCCTGAAAGGGCATCACATGATGGTGAAGGAGTTGGGGTAAGAGAGTCACCCTCACTAGGCGAGGGACTTCGGCCACTCGCCGATCCAAACTTCACCCTCGCTATGCGAGGGCCCCTAGCTGGCCATCCTCGTGCGCCCCATTCCAGCAGGCATCAAGCCTCGTCCACACTCGGAGGAAGAGCGTCAGCCTCGCTATGCGAGGGACCCTCGCTATGCGAGGGTGAGGGCTATGTGGAGGTGTCCGTGCTCCTAGCCTTGCGACGCCGCACCTCGGAGGAAGAACATCAGCCTCGCTATGCGAGGGTGAGGGCTGCGTTGAGGTATCCGTGTTCCTAGCCTCGCGACGCTGTGCTCGGAAGGAGGAGAGGCAGCCTCGCTATGCGAGGGTGAGGGGTGTGTTGAGGTACCCATGCTCCTAGCCTCGTGTCTATGCGATCCGCATAGGCCGGCCCTGACCCTCGGCACCTCGACTTCTCAAGAGCCTCCTTGGCACAGGCATGGGATCACTTAGGGGAATCTTGTTGATAGGCCAAACGAACGTGGAGCATTTAACGGGAATTGATGAGGACCACCGAGTACGGAACACGTGCGCTGACACGGGGTGTACGGTTATGGAGAGAACAGAGGCACGACCCTATGATCTGCGTCTGAGGAGTAGTGGCGGTACGGACCTGTACGAAGAGTGGTGAGACCACTGGGACACCCTCGACCATGCGCCAGAGCCGACAGTACTATGTCCAAGGCCACGACTCTGACACCATCAGGGTAGACACCACTACGCCCTGAGCCACTACTTTATCAGAGTACCTATGTACGTCCCAGTGGTCTGGGACTTGTTTGTATCCTGGGCCAATAGAGCCTCCCCTATAAATAGGCTCCAACCCCTCAGGCTAAGGGGTTGGAAAACTGAATGTAAAAACGAGACCTATGAAATATATGCTTCCGGTTCTCATGCTTGCCTGAGTTTTCTCCTGTTGTTTAGAGTTCTTTCTATCTAATTCGTAGCTTCTTATAGTATAGAGATTGAAGTTTTCTAACCATCAATCGTTGACGAGTTCTTACTGTCAACAAGACACTCAACAAACACTCTTTTGGGTGCTCGTTACAATTGTAATAAATCATATAACTTGAGAGACTCAACAACCTTATTTCTCCTTTACTCTCAAGTGCCTAATCTCCTTGAGGTTGTCCTATTGGTTTCTTTGAGCATATTTGTAATGCCCTACTACCCTAAAGTCATTACCATATGAGTTTAAAATGTGCCATTAGCTCGCTAATCGAGGTTTTACACTGAAAAGTGTGATTATATTAGAATAAAGACTCATTTAAAGGAAATTAAGTATAAAAGGTTTGGACATCCATTAAAATTATAAAAGTGATACACTGAGATCCCAAAATATTGTTTCAATATATATTTACAACTCAAAAGTTAGAGGACATTCGACCTAAGCAACAAAATCAAATGTTCACAATGTGTCCCTTAAAACAACCCCAGCCATGGTGGCCAGGTTGGCTAAACATATACGTGTCATTCCGTGCCCTCCAACTTATTCTTGGTCAGCCTTTCCCTTGCCCTTACCTACACCATAGAGCACCCGTGAGCCAAGGCCCAGCAAGAAAACTCACGCACATAACATATAATACGCACATAACATATAACAATTCATTCCAGTAAATGCATAACTTTAAACATATAATAGACTATTCACATAACGGCCTATGCCGACCCAGGTGCATTACTAGGCACTGGGTTCATGATCTTCATTGAACGAATGAGAACAATACCCTAGATGACCATGCCATGGCAGCCTCCATTCAGCATGCTTTGTTGCCGTTTGGCCTGCATTCAGCATGCTTATCATTGTTCCCGGCCTTTTCCGATCAGTTACAATCATACAAACATGGCATAAAAATTATAAACATTCACACATGGCATTAAACAAAGATAATCAGGCCATGCCTTGCTCTATGAGCACAAACAGTTTTCTTACCTGTGTCCCGAGCTGACTTACTAGTGTGATCTCGAGCACGATCCCCTAAACCCGAGCCTTTGTAGTAAAACCTAGTCACAACGCAATAATAACAAACATCCATCAAGCCCTAAACCAATTTAAAACTTCAGAACAATATTCTAGCCTCTGGGACCACGAATCCTACTCAACCGAGTAGTAGAATCCTTCCCAAGCCCTCAAATTTGGGTTCCCAAGCATAAAACATTTTTTTGTCCATTATTCCATATTTGAGTTGCGGCCCAGCCCCTAGGGCCGCAGCACGCTACTAGTCAAAGAGCCTTGGGGCTTTCTTCTGGGGGACATGGGCCACGGCGCGCCCAATATGCACCACGGTACTTGGGCAACATCAGAGGCTCCCAAGCCTTCTCGCCCACACGGGACACAACGCTTGAAGAATAAGGCCACAACTGGAGCCCAAAACCCAGAAATCCCCCCTTGCGTTTTCTCAAGATAAATCCACAAAAATCCACCCAATTCAATACTTAATCCATAATTCAGTCCAGAGTTCATATCAAAGCAATGTCAGCAGTGTTAATTATTGGGGTATTATGCCCTAATTAAAATCCAATTTCTTTGTAATCTCATTTATTATCAATAAAAGAATAGAAATCATTTTTTGACTTGGTCAATCACTTTGCTCACATATATTATTTTCATGATTATTTGTTTAATATAAACTTCTATGAAATTACGAGCATATAGCTAATCGTATGTATAGTGACGTAATCATAGTGGAATATAAATATGATTATATGTTCAAAATAAGTTAGTCCTAAGATTAGTCAGTGCACAGAATTTACACTAACTTGTCAATCTACGATATGATCTACTTACCCATCGCAGTGTTATGTTCTTTCCAGAACATTAGAAAAGTATATAAGATCAGATGTATTTGTTACATCGGACTGGACCGATATTGACAGTAGATAGGATAAGTAAACATACCGTTGTTATCTATTCTAGTCATATCATATAGTTGACCATAGGTCAATTCAATCTCAATTCTGAGTGGTTAGTATTCTAACTGATTGTATTATTTGAGTTCTTTGACTTGTTCATTACCAGCTTACCCTACGGACTAGCCCATACTTACATCTTGGGAACTCAGTAGTATAATTGAGTGGGAGTATTAATCATAGATATGAACATCTATAGCTTCTGATGAAGGAGTGAAACGATAGTTTCCTTTCAGTTTGGTTCAAGGTGCTAAATGATAGAGATCTCATTTCAATAATTAATATTAGTTTACTGAAATATCATTTACAAAGAACTAAGTGTTTTAAGGATAAACTACAATGAGGGGTAAAATGGTATTTTAGATCCATCTCATTGTAGACCTTCTATAGAGGATTGAGTGACAATTATGGTTGTAACAATGGATAATTAATAGCGTATCTATATTTGTTCTAGAGCATTCATTCTATGAATTCAAGAGTGCAATTCCGAGTCTTTAGTGGAGTCACGAGGAATTAATAAGTTAGTAAATTTATTTGTTAGATTTATGATAACTTATTGGAGCTTGATTTCATAAGCCCATGGTCCCCACTGTACCTTGGATAAAATCGTCTAGATAGTCTCAATTAATTGATTTAATTATCAATTAGAATTATCAAAGTTGACCAGGTCAATTTTGGATAGTTTCACAGAGTTATGTAATTTAGAGAAGAAAAGAGAAATTAAGGCAGATTTATTTATTAAGATAAATTGGTATTTAAATTAATAAATAAGTTTAAATCAATGTTCAAATTATAAATAATTAATTTGATAAAGAATTTGAATAATTATTTAATTAATTAATCAATAGAAAATAATACAAGTCTTGATTTTAAGTCCAACGGGCTTATAATTAAATGGGAAATTTCACGGACCTAAAGCCCGTGATAATTTCTACCTAGGGCTGATATTATTTATTATTTTATTGATTTTTTTAATTAAATCAAATGGCCTAATTGATTCTACAAAAGAAATGCTTAGTGCGAGTTGAAAAGAGATGACAAAAACAAGTTTTCTGAGAATATTAGACGATCTAGTAGGTTTTAGATTCTCTCTACAAACATAAGTCATTTTCTAAGCCTCATTATTCTTTTCTCTTCTTCCCTATGTATTTGTCTCATGTGTTGAGAATTTTTCACCCTAGCTTAGGTGATTCTAAGGATACTTCGGAAGGTTGTGAAGAAAATTGAAGAACGGTTCAGTTTCTTGGTAATACTCTGCAACAGAAATGATACAAGGGTTAGAGAAACTGAAGGAATGACTCTATCATTCCACTGCATATAATGTAAGTGTTCTTATCATTATTTCTGTTTGAATTCAATTTTAGAAATATGTTCTAGGTTATCTTATATTATTATGTTTAATATATGATTCACATGAAAATAAACAAGATCTTGTATAAGTTTTCCCAACATTAATATCCAAAAAACTATCCCATAATCTCACTAAAACTCAAAATTAAACCTAAATAAAGCCTCTAAATCACAGCTGAAACTACCAAGAATTTAGAACAAATCCTTACCTTGATCACAATTTCAGGCCCTAAGCTGATCCTCAAGTAAATCCTAGCTTCAATCCTTGGATTTCTTGGCCAATTCCTCAAGAGATCTCAAAATCCCCCAAAGCACCAAGCAGAGAAGAGAAGGACGTTACAGAGAGAAAAGTGCTGAGAGAGGGTGTTTGTTTTCTGGTTAGTTCTAGAGTTCTAAGCTAGGCCTATCCTTAGAAACAGACCAAACTACCCCTGAGTTAATCCTTAGTCATTCAATGCCTCCAAGGGCAATCCTGTAATTTTCCTCATCCCGCTAATTCCTCAAGTATTCCGTTAAATCCCAAGTTAACCCCAACATACTTAAATAACCGCTAAATAGCTACCCGTTACCCGGTAAATCCTGAACACATACTATGTTCCCAAAATACCTAGGCTCCCTAGGACCGTCTCGGACCACACATCTCAGTTATATCTCCACAATATTGTGGTCTCAAGCACAACACACACACACATAATCACATTTATGCCCTCAACGACCCAAAATTACAAATATGTCCTTATTAACGAAAACGGGCCCACAAGCATATTTAATTCACTTAAACATGCATTTCTAATCATGTAATCATTTAATCTAAGTAATTACATATTGATAAACATATATCACAATTAACCACGTAATAACATAATTAAATCAATTATTGTCCTCCCGGCACGCTAGTTGTGACACCCCACGTCACTATGGCTGCTTTCTGGAATGACGACTGGCCCTACAAACCAACACGAGTCTTTTCAACGTGCTTTGTCCTCACTCACATGCTTCCTAGGAAAACTTCCTAGGAGGTCACCCATCCCTAGATTACCCCAGGCCAAGCACGCTTAACTTTGGAGTCCTCAAGTGATGGGCTACCGAAAAGAAGATGCATCTTGTTGATATAGGTAGTCCCATCAATCCATTTAAGCCCTCTTCAACTGTGTAGTCCCATACCTACACAGTCTTAGAATCATCACACTTGACCTTCCCCAGGCAGTGTGGGATTGCACAGCTTACCCGGTCTTTCCCTTTACGGATCACGGGATTATGACTGTCACACTAGTCAAGACACTAAGCCTTATTAGCAAATTTGGGACATTACAGCTATCCCCTCCTTACAAAAATTTAATCCTCAAAATTTACCTGAATAGCTCGGGATATTGATCCCGCATATCAGCCTCAAGCTCCCAAGTTACCTCTTCCACCTTGTTGTTTCTACACAGCACTTTCATCAAGGCAATGGTCTTGTTCCGTAAGACTTTATCTTTTCGGTCTAGAATTTGAACCGGCTTCTCCTCATAAGACAACTATTGATCCTACGTTAGGTTTTCATAACTCAGCACATGTGTAGAATCTGATACCTACTTCTGGAGCATGGACACATGAAATATGTTGTGAACCCTGATAAAGCTAGAGGCATAGCTGATCTGTATGCCACCTGCTCAACTTGTTCCAGAACTTCAAAGAGGCCAGCAAACCTAAGACTCAACTTGCCTTTCACTCCTTTCAAAGGAGAAACTCTAAGAAACACATGATCACCGACTTGAAACTCTACACTCATGTGTTTCAAGTCTGAGTAACTCTTTTGTCTACTCTGGGAGGCGAGCATCCGAGCTCTAATCTTCTCAATTGACTCGTGAGTCCTCTAAATGGCCTCAGGACCTAAGTACTTCCTCTCACCCGTCTCATCCTAATGAATGGATGATCTGCACTTCCTCCCATATAACATTTCATACGGAGCCACTCCAATAGTCGCCTGATAGTTGTTATAATAAGAAAATTAAAATAAAGGGAGATACTTACTCCGAGATCCCCCAAAGTCCAGCACACAAGCCCGTAACATATCCTCATGTATCTGAATCATCCTCTCAGACTATCCATCCATCTAAGGATGATAGGTGGTATTGAACCGCAACTGCATGCCCATAGCCTTCTGTAGGCTCTCCCAAAACTTAGAGGTGAATGTGGGGTCCCTGCAGACACTATCGACCTTGGAGCTCCATGGAGTCGCGCGATCTCTTTTACATAAAACTCAGTGTACTGCTCCATCGTATAAGTTGTTCTAATTGGCAAAAAGTAGGCAAATTTTGTGTACCTATCCACAATCACCCACACAGAATCATGTTGCCCCACTGTCTTCAGCAATCCAACCACGAAGTCCATGGTGATATCCTCCCACTTTCACTCTGGAATCCCTAAAGGCTACAGCAACCCAACTGGCTTTTGATGTTCAGCCTTCACCTGCTAATAGGTTAAACACTAGGCCACATAATCCACCATGTCTTTCTTCATTCCTAGCCACCAATACATAGTCCTTAGATCTTGGTACATCTTCATCGTACCCGGATGTAAGGAATAGGGAATGGTCTGAGACTCATTCAGAATCTCTCACCTAATACTAGAATCCATTGGAATGCAAATCTGACATTTATATCTCAACAAATCATTCTCAGAAATAGAAAAGTCTCTAGAAAATCCGGCTAAGACATTCTCCTTGTGTTTCCTCAACTGGGGATCCTCCTTCTATGCTTCTCTAATTCTCTCAAGGAGCATGGACTGAAGAGTGATATTGACTAGCTGACCAAATACCAATTCAATTCCTGCTCTTGTCATCTCTCCGGCTAACTTTTTTTATATCTATCTCGAACTGAACAAATGCCCTGAGCCCCTCCGACTCAATGCGTTGGCCACCACATTGGCCTTTCCTGGGTGGTACAAGATCTGACAATCGTAGTCCTTCACCAATTCTAGCCAATGCCTTTGGCGAATATTCATATCCTTCTAAGTAAACAAATACTTTAAGCATTTATGGTTGGTGTATATTTTGCACTTCTCTCCATACAGATAATGCCTCCATATCTTCAGTGTGAATACCACCGCCGGCAGTTCCAAATCGTGAGTGGGATACCTCTACTCATACTCATTCAATCGTCTAGACACGTAGGCTATCACTTTCCCAACTTGCATCAGTACACAACCCAAAACCTGCCTTGAAGCATCACAGTAGACCACAAACATCTCCTTGTCTGATGGAAGACTTAGTACCGAAGTGGTGATCAGTCGCCGCTTCAACTCCTTGAAACTATTCTCACATCTATCTGTCCAGACATACTTAGTCTTCTTACGCGTTAGCTCAGTCAACAGTGTGGTTATTCTGGAGAATACCTCAATGAACCACCTATCATACCCTGTTAATCCCAAGAAGCTCCTAACCTCCAGTACATTGCTCGGCCTTGGCCAATCTTGGCTGGGTCCACTAGAATCCCCTCCTTACTCACAATGTAGCTAGAAATTTTACTTGGGGTAACCAGAACTCACATTTATTGAACTTAGCATATAGCCTATGCTCTCTCAGCTGTTGTAGTACCAAAAAAAGATGTTGCTCATGCTCTGTCTCTAATTGGGAGTACACCAGTATATCATCGATGAATACAATCACAAACTTATCTAAGTAATCCCTGAAGACCCTATTCACCAAGTCCATGAAGGATGTTGGGGCATTATTTAATCCAAAGGACATGACCAGGTATTCATAATGTCCATACCTCGTACGGAATGTGGTCTTCAATATGTCCTCCTCATTAATCCTTAATTGATGGTAGCCTTACTGTAGGTTAATCTTAGAGAACACCGTCTTCCCCTGTAGTTGGTCAAACAAGTCATCGATCTTGGGCAGTGGATACTTATTCTTAATAGTCAACTTATTCAGCTCTCTGTAGTCAATGCACATTCTTAAGGACCCATACATTTTCTTGACAAACAACATTGGAGCACCCAATGGCGAAAAACTGGGTTTGATGAATCCTAGATCCAGTAACTCCTGCAACTGGATCTTCAGTTCCTTCAACTCTAATAGAACCATTCTATAAGGTGTCCTTGATACTGGCTCCTCACCTGGCGCCAACTCTATGACAAACTCGACATCTCGGTGTGGTTGCAATCCTGGCAGGTCTGCGGGGAATACATCAGGAAACTCACACACTAGTCTATTCTCATTTGGTATAACTGAAACGATCCTAGATGTAATGCCCTAATTCCTTATATTCGTTACCATATGATTTATAAATGTGCCATTAGCTCGCTAATCAAGGTTTTATGTTAAAAAGTGTGATTAAATCAAAATAAAGACTCATTTAATAAAAATTAAGTATAAAGAGTTGGTCATTCACAAAAATTCATAAAAACGTTACATTGGGATTCCAAAATACTGTTTTGAAACACTTTTACAATCCAAAGGTATGGTACAATCGACCTAAGTGACAAAATTGAACGTTTACCACATGTTCCTTAAAAAAACCCCAGCCGTGGTGGCCAAGTAGGCAAAACATGTACACACCACTCCATACCCTCCAACTCATGGTTGTTAGACATTTTCCTTGCCCTTACCTGCACCACAGAGCACCCGTGAGCTGAGGCCCAGCAAGAGAACTTCAAGCACAACATACAATAATATATTTCAACGAATACATACTTAATCAAAGACAACGACCAATTACAAGCTTCTATTGAAACACACAACAGCACATCAGTATAATAGTACGTTAGCACAACAACATAACAGCAAGACAACACAGTAGTATTACAACACAATAGCACAACGGCATAACAGCACGACAACAAAGTAGTATAATATCACAATAGCACAACGACATAACATCACGACAGCACAGTAGCGTAGCTACGGCCTTCACCGATCGAGAAGCACTAACAGGCACCGAGTCTACGGCCTTCACCGACTAGGTGTGTACAGCACCCTTTAGGGTCTCGCCTTGGTGGCCTACATTCAGCATGCTTAACACCGATCTCGGCCCTTGCCTCTTCCAGCTTGCCGATCAGTCACATGTATGACATAACAACTATAAACAATACATACAACACAATACATCACATATCTCTATGGGCATAAACAGTTCTCTTACCTGGTGTCCCGAGCTGATAACCCAAAGTGATCCCGAGCATGATTCTTAATCCCGAGCCTGAGCGGTAGAACCTAGTCACAATTCCATAACAAATAGATATCCATCAATCTCTAATCAGTTTAGAACTTTGGAAAATACCAGCCTTCAGGACCTCAGATTCTACTAAACCGGGTAGTAGAATCCTTCCCGAACCCTAATGTTTGGGTTCCCAAGCATAAAACCCTCATTTGGCCAATATTTCCCATTTGAGCCTTGGCCCAGCCCATAAGGGTCGCGGCGAGCTCAAGTCAAAGAGCATGGCTCTCTCTGCTGAAGGACACGGGTCGCGACGTGCCTCAACCTGCGTCGCGATGCCTAGGCAAAAACAGAGGCTCCCAAGCCTTTTAGTTCATACAGGTCGTGACACTTGAAGAACAGGATCGCGGCTTAGGCCTACGAACCCGGGATAACCCAGAAATCCCGTGCATTTTCTCAAGCTAGCACCACCAAATTCTTACCTAAACTTGCCCTAAACTCAGATTCACATCCCAAACTTATAATAACACAGCATGACCAGCAAAACCACCCCAATTCATAGCCCATAACCCATTAAAATTCAAACAATCAAACCAAAACTAAAACCTTAAGAAAACCTTTACACCACAACTAAAACCACCAAAATTCAGGGCAAGGTCTTACCTTACTGATAATTTTGACCTGGACAACTCCAATCTCCACAAGCTTTAGCTTTCCCTAAGCTTCAGCCTCAATTCAGAGCCTTTCCACAAGAATTTCCAAAATTGCCCAAGTCTCCAAGAGAACGATAATCTTAATCTGTAAGACTGTATCTCTTCTATACAGAATTTCCAATGGCTTTTTCCTTACATGATAAGGTTCATTGAATTTCCAGGGTTTCCTCACCCAATTAGGGGTCGTACTCATCACCCATTTTCTTCAACATTGGCATCGGTAGCACCTTGTGAGCCTCTACCCATACTGGGGTAAAATCAATCTATAGGCCCCTGGCATAATCCCTATTAGGATCTCACCAATATATCAAATCTAGGGTCGAACCCTCTTTCCCTTCCATACCATCTTATCCTTATTACTTCATAACACACGAAGATTACAAAGTCCTCAATCCTGGATCTCCACGTTCCCGTATTTAGATTTGCGAACTATTATGTCCTTTTAATAACACAGACACCCCTGGACATTTCCTGTCCCTTGGGTTCATTTTCCATAATAAGCATTTCTCATTCCCTATCTCACAATATCCTATTCAAAGTCACTCTATGACCCCCCCCCCCTTTTTCCAAAACTGGGAAGTCCATGGGTCTCAATCTGACACTATCGACCTCGGTGTGCAATGGAGACGTACGGTCTCCTTTTGCACCCGCTCCCTCTTTTGATATCTCACTCACATCGACCATGGTGTGCCAGTCCAATAGGTCAAATCATAACTTTCGCATCCACTCACCTTATTTGTAATTCAAGGTGGTCCACCTCAAGGGTTCATAATCATATCCTCTATACTAACTCCAGGATACACTAGAGTCATAATAGGCCTTCTAGCCTCTGATTATCATCTCATGTTTACCAAGAAATTAGGTTATGCATGTAACGCCCCACGTCACTATGGCTGCTTTCTGGAATGACGACTGGCCCTACAAACCAACATGAGTCTTTCCAGCGTGCTTTGTCCTCACTCGCACGCTTCCTGGGAAAAATTCCCAAGAGGTCACCCATCATGAGACCACTTCAAGTCAAGCATGCTTAATTTTATAGTTCTCAGGTGATGGGCTACTGAAAAGAAGATGCATCTTGTTGGCATAGGTAGTACCCATCAATCCATTTAAGTCATCTTCAAATGTGTAGTCCCATACCTACACAGTCTTATAATTATGACACTTGACCTTACCCAGGCGATGTGGAATTGTACAGCTTTTACCTGGTCTTTCCCCCTGGGGATCACAAGATTCTTACTATCACAATCACCCCCCCCCCCCCCCCGTTAGGGGTCCGACGTCCCTGTCGACCACATTTCCGGCAAGGTCAAGGCTCTAATACCATTTGTAACGCCCCATGTCACTATGGCTACTTCCTAGAATTATGATTGGCTCTACAAACCAACACGAGTCTTTCTAGCATGCTTTGTCCTCACTCGCACGCTTCCTAGGAAAACTTCCCAGGAGGTCACCCATCATGAGACTACTCCAGGTCAAGCACGCTAAACATCGAAGTTCTCAGGTGATGGGCTACCTAATAGAAGATGCATCTTGTTGGCATAGGTAGTACCCATCAATCCATTTAAGCCATCTTCAACTGTGTAGCCCCATATCTACACAATCTTATAATCATGACACTTGACATTCCTGAGGCGATGTGGAATTGCACAACTTTTACCCAGTCTTTCCCCCTGCAGATCACGGGATTCTGACTGTCACAGTGCACTTTTCGATATAGTGTCTCAACACCCATTCAATCTTCCTAGATACAATAATCGTTAGGGGTAACTTGAGGTTCATCCGGCATCTTCCCCTCAATAACAGCATCCTTCGAATCACTCGTCTGACATGTATATCTTAACCCATCTATTCCAAAGCTGTAGGATTCTTAACCTTTCGTACAAGATCTTCTTTCTGTGTTTCACCGTTCATTCATAGAAGTATATCCCCCAATTATCAATCATAGGTTCCAAACCAACCCGGTCATTACTTCATTCTAACGGGCATTACTACCAACTCGACATCCAAGGTAGAACATCTAAGTCCCATGTTGAGCATCTATGTTCTTATTCCTCTTTCCATTATGAAGCATGAATAACCTCCATTCCCAATCTACACACGGTGCACCCTAACTTTTGACGAACCGCAACAAAATTCCATGTTCTAAGCAAGGACAGTGTCCATCGCACCGTCCTCCTATACCAGTCCATCATGTATATATCATAATACCATGACGTACTAACTAACCTTTATTCTAACTTTTGAAAATTCGGTACACAACTATCCATTCAGACAAACTTTATGTTCTTATGTTACTTCAGTCAAAGTATGGTTGTTCTCAAAGATTTTTCAAGTAGTAGCCAATGTGTCCCACTGGTTTCACTGTGCTCCTCACCCCTAAGGCATTACTTTAACAATTTCCTTACGATTTCCCATTGCAATTACCTTATACATGACCCCATTACCTCCAATAGCATGACCTTGAATGTCTCCTGGAGAAATCGGGACTTGTCCCTCTTGGAACCTTATCTTGTAACCCTGCTTCCTTAGCCTTGGTACTATCAATGAAGTTATTATTCACGTTCTACTTCTAGCTGGGAATAGTCTGAAACATCCTTGATCAATCATAATACGACTTGTCCATACCATTCCTGTACTTTCTGCTTGGCAAACTTACTTAAGTCGCTGAAGCATTGGTCAATTTAAAAGTCGTCACTGATAATCCATTACATCCTACGTGGTGCAAGAAATAATTCTTGAAATGTCTCTTGACTTGATCCTCAACTCGTTAATTCTTGAGAGCATTATCCTACCCTCGCAATCGGGCAATGAATCCATCATTCTTGGTAAATGGTGTTGGTGTGTCCCATGATAAGATGTTCCATTCGATCAACCCTCAAGTCAAATACTTTTTCAATTGAACATTTAATTCTCTTTTTGTTGAGCTAGTGTCATTCTTCATAATGTCACGGATACCGATTCTTTCTCTACCTTAATCATGTAGCACGCTCAATTCCCTAAATGGGACAATAATCCCAACAAATCCTCGTGAACCCATCTGAAACTTTATCGACCAATCCAGTGTTCATCTGGTATAGTTGATATAACCTCAGTGGTATCTTCCTCAGTAGCTAGGCACCCTATAACTGCAACCGAGTCCTTTCCTTTTTAATCGCATAAGTCACCATCTTATTTTACAGTCCATGGTTATCCCTTAATTGATAGGAAAATCTACACTCAGAATCACCTCGAATACCTCATCAAACTAGCTCAATCAATTACTATCAATTTTCCCAAAGAGATGCTAAAATCTCAAGCCCCATGGCGTGACAACCATATAGCATGTGCCACATGTCAATGCCTCTCCAAAGAGGTACGTATCACCAAACTCAACCAGCTCAATTTATAAACAGGAACAAGAACTTGAAAGCCAACCGGACACCTTTGAGGTGCTAGCCTCAGACTCTAACCATATCGAGACAATCACTCGAGTTGGGGTAGAGTTATCTGTACTCTTTGGTCCTCCCGCCTTTAACTTCGGGCAACCCCTCTTGATGTGCCCCACTATTCCACATAGAAGACACTCCATCGATCAAAATTCTCCCATACAACCTCTCCTCCACCTAGTGCATACTCGATAGCTCCTCCAAATCTCATCACCATCCTAGCAGCCGCGCTGAATACTATGGCCACTCCCACCAGGAGCAGGGGTAATAAAACTTTTAGGGGTTTCTCTTTCCTACTTACTAGGCCTCTGCTCCCACCCGATCCTGCAAATGGGGATACCATTGCCTGAGCTTTCCGCCCAATGACACACTTGTTAGGAACGAGTTTCCTAATACGCAGCGGAATGGTGGTGAGTTGGCCCAATGTACAACAAAAATTTTGTAACATATTTAAACTACTTTTAAATGTGCGGATCCATTAATATACATACATTAATCATAAGCAAGAAAATAATAGAAAACATACCTCTTCAAGCCTATCAAGTGTCCTTGCTATCTTTTCGTAATTTGAACGAACTTCCTATCCATGCTGCTCCCAGGTACTCACACCAAGATCTTCCACAACATTCTCTACACCTCAAGAAGTGTATGGCCACCCAGAGAATAAAGGATGGTTAATTTCTTATTCTACTTGATGTACTCAACACATGAGATCAAGAGAATAAGGCCCGAAATTGGTTATGTATCTTTTTCAGGGAGAGAAAGAAAAGTATCGTTCTTTTTCACAGAGCGAATGACTGTCTTCTTTCTATTTCTCATAAGTCTTACATAAAAAGAAAATATTTAAATTTAAAAAATAAATATGTAACCAATTTACAATTTATATTTTAATTAATTAATTATCTTATAAATGAAAATATCCAAAAACTAACTTTTGAATTTTCCATTAATTAATTAATTAAATAAATAAAATTGGAAAATATATCCCTGAAAAATTATGCAGTACACGCCACACATAGTGCATGGACTATGCGTGGTCGTGTACCAACCTATATTTTAGGGATATTTGATTTTTCTATTTTTATTTAATTATTTATTCAAACTACTTTGTCAGATAAAAATCTAACAACCTGATAATTAATTCAAATTTAAATTAAATATTTTTTAACTAATTATCAAATATAATTAATTATTTGAATAAATATCAATCTTTTAAATTCAAATCCAATTTGAACTTATCATATTATTATCTCCCACTCAAATAAATATATTTAATTAACTCTACCAATTAATTAAAACCAATAATAATTTCGAAATTAAATATTTAATTTATTATAATTTCAAAAATAATAATTAATTATTTAATATAATTTCAAATTTTAATTTAATTATTTAATATAATTTCAAAAATTACAAAATAATTAAATATTAATTAATTTTGTTAATTACAACTAATTTGTAATTAATTAATTAATCACTTATCTAATAATTGCATATTTGGCCCGAAGAACAAATCTCTTCTTAAATATGTCTTTCAACCATTTTTCCCTTTATATCAACGATTGCCTTGAATTGTGTTGATAGAGCCACCGTGGGGACCTATAGACCTATAATTCCAAGCTCCAATAAATTTGAGATTATTGATTAAACTATTTAATTAAATAATCTTAATTTATTAATCTCATGATTATTCCACTATAAATATGAGACTGCACTCTTGTAATTATAGACATTTCATTTACTGAGTACTTTATAATAATAAAGCGTCCATTGATATAATCATTGCATACAAATTAACCCTCTAATAATGGTTCATAATTAATCGGGAATAAAATTACCATTTTACCATTTTAATTATATCGTGTTTCCTTAAGTACCATTGACTGTACTAGTGAATATTAATTCATAACTAAATTATGAATTTGAGCTCAATAACCTTTTCAGTCCCAAAAGTCAACTCTTAAGAGAACCATTATTCAATCTCTTACGAGAAGGTTTAGATTCCATATTTGTATACTATGTCCCAGCCATTTATATTAATGAGTTCCCAAAACAAAAGTTCTAGCCTAATCATTCTGACAGACACTAACGAGTGAATCAAAGAACTCATATAACATAAACAGGAGTTCATAGTAACTTCAAGATTAAGATTTATTTGTATATAATCATCAATTGATATATTTAATTAATACTTCGAAACGGTATTTAACTAAGTATTAATAAACATATCTAGTCCAGATCTATATATTCTCTAATATATAAAGTACCTCCCTAAAGTGTCCTACTACACTAGTGATCCGGATCTAGATCACATGTATTCATAATACTAGTGGACCGTACTTGCAGTAATTAATCTAAAGATCCCATAACTTTATTTTACTGTAAACTATTCAAGTTCATTTATCTCAAACACAATCCTCCCGTACTAATACATGGTTGAGATCACATATATGAACTTAGGAATATTTCTGATATTTACTTAATATCATGAAAAAATAATATAGTCCATAAAATATATGCATAACAAATTCAATTCATTTATTTATTTCTTAAAAAAAATGTCTGCTACATATGCTTTCAGGGCACAATTCCCAACAATCTCCCACTTGCCCTAAAGAAAATGAGGCATATCTCTAATTCCCACGTTTCTTACATGCTCCTTAAAAGATTTTATGGATAAAGTCTTTGTGAAAGGATCTGCAAGATTATGCTCTGAAACTATCTTCATAATTGGAACATCTCCTCGATGAACTATCTCTCTTAGCAAGTGATACTTCATCTCGACGTGCTTTCCCCTCTTGTGACTCTGTGGTTCCTTTGAGTTAGCTACTGCCCCACTGTTGTCACAGTATAGGACTAGTGGCTTATCCACATCTGGCACTACTTCCATAACGGAATAGAACTTTTTGAGCCACACAGCCTCCTTAGCTACTTCGCAAGCTGCTATATACTCAGCTTCCATGGTGGAGCCTGCAATGCCGGTTTGTTTAATACTTCGCCAGACTACTGCTCCTCCTCCAAGAGTAAACACTAATCCAGAAGTCGATGTCTGACTATCTCTATTTGATTGAAAATCAGAATCAGTGTAACCAGTGGGGTTCAGATCAACACCTGAATATACAAGCATATAATCTCTAGTATTTCTAAGATACTTGAGAATATTCTTCACTTCAATCCAATGACTCAATCCAGGATTGGATTGATAACGGCTGACTATCTCTACTTCATAACAAATGTCAGGTCTTGTACATAGCATGGCATACATTAGATTGCCTACCGCTGAGGCATAGGGATACAGTCTCATATCTTCCTCTTCCTGAGGTGTTTTGGGACACTGCTCCTTGGAAAGGACTACTCCAGAACGAGTTGGCATATCACCCTTTTTGGAGTTTTTGC
The DNA here is from genome assembly GCF_963169125.1 of Humulus lupulus. Lineage (NCBI taxonomy): Eukaryota > Viridiplantae > Streptophyta > Magnoliopsida > Rosales > Cannabaceae > Humulus > Humulus lupulus. The sequence goes on along the minus strand of NC_084797.1, from coordinate 156,954,744 downwards.
ATATTAAAGAGTTCTAGCATCTTATCAATATAAGTTGCTTGAGACAGTGCCAAAGTTTTGTTCTGTCTATCTCTAAGAATTTTAATGCCCAGAACATACTTGGCTTCTCCCAAATCTTTCATTTGGAATTGTTCAGCTAACCAATTATTTACCTTTGATAATGATGTTACGTCATTTCCAATCAGTAATATAACATCAACATAAAGAACGAGGAATACTACTACACCATCTTTGATTTGTTTATAGACACAAGGTTCGTCAACGTTTTGTTCAAAACCAAACGTTTTAATTAGGTCATCAAATCTAAGATTCCAAGATCTAGAAGCTTGTTTGAGTCCATAGATGGACCTAAGAATCTTGTAAACTTTTTTCTCTTGACCTTTTACTTCGAACCCTTTTGGTTGAGACATGTAAATGGTTTCGTCAAGGTAGCCATTCAAAAAGGTTGTTTTGACATCCATTTGCCAAATCTCATTATCCATGCACGCAGCAATGGACAAGAGTATACGAATGGATTTTATCATGGCTACAGGAGAAAAGGTTTCTTCATAATCAACCCCTTCTTTCTGTGTTTAACCTTTGGCTACAAGCCTTGCTTTGAAAGTCTCTACTTCCCCATCTGCTCCTCTTTTCTTCTTGAATATCTACTTGCAACCCAGACAGAATTGGAATACATTGATTCATTTTCTTGGTTCATGGCTTCTTGCCATTTGTCCTTGTCAGAATCATTCATTGCATATTTAAATGTCAATGGATCATCTTTGTTCGTGTCAGCCACAAGCATTTGAACTTCTTGTTCATAGCATGTGGGTTGCGTACTAACACTCCCACTAAGACGAGGTTCTCTACTATTCTGACTAGAACTAGCAGTTTCCTCTTGCTGTTTTTCATTGGTTTTTGCTGGTGACTTTGCAACTTCATTCGAGACCATCTCCTCCAGTACAACCTTACTGCGAGGTTTGTGGTTATTGACATAGTCATGCTCAAAAAAAGTTGCATTTTTTGATACTAATGTTTTATTTTCTTGTGGACTATAGAAATTCCACCTCTAGTCTCTTTGGAATATCCTAGAAACATGCACACTTCAGAGCGTGATTCCAACTTCCCGATCTTTCTTTCAAGCACATGTGCAGGACACCCCCAAATTCGAAAATGGTGTAAACTAGGTTTACAACCATTCCATAATTCCATGGGTGTCTTTTGGATAGACTTAGATAGAACAACATTCAATATGTATAGAGCACATTGAATTGCATAGCCCCAGAATGACAGTGATAATGATGAGAAACTCATCATTGATCTAACCATATCTAATAACGTTCTGCTCCATCTTTCTGAAACACCATTTTGTTGTGGCGTTCCAGGTGTTGTCAGTTGGGATTGAATGCCATGCTCACACAGTTGGTCCTCAAATTCAAAATCCAAGTACTCTCCTCCTCGATCAGATCGAAGAAATTTTAGTGATTTAGCTAATTGCTTTTCAGCCTCTGCTTGAAATTCTTTGAACTTTCCAAAAGTTTCAGATTTTCTTTGCATTAAGTATAGGTAACCATATCTTAAAAAATCATCAATGAAAGTGACGAAGTATCCATAACCTCCTCTTGCTTGTACATTAAGTGGGTCGCAAACATCCGTATGTGCCAGCTGAAGTGGTTCTGTCATCTCATGGGCTGAGTCAAAGTGTATATATTTTTCCTTTGTTTCGTCAGGCATGGTTGAAAGCATGCAATAACGTGCCAACCGATCAGATTTCATCCAATTTACATATTTTTCTTCTGCTTCATAACTAGTAGCCAAAGGTGGTTTTTTTGGAAGTCTGTTACAGATGGTTGACATTAATTTCTTATAAGAAAAAATGGTCAAAATGCCTCGAAACCAGTGTCGCATGTTTTCAGGTTCAAAAACCAAAGATTTGAGAAAGGCATCGGTGTGTAGTTCACCAATAGACATTGTTGCTGGGAATAAACAAATAAACAAAAATGAATTTATGCATATAATAAATATCAGTAATTTTCGGAATAGTAAACGTGATACATGAATGCAACAATTAAAGAACACGTAAAAAATAATTAATAATTCCACGATTAATTAATTTGAACATTAATGGACCAGCCTTAGGGTAGGTCAAACTAGTTCCAAATTAATTTTGAGACAACTTCTTAAATTTATAAGTGAAAACTTAAATCAGTATTTCTCTTTTGACTTATAAACAACCGCTTGTTTGGTCAAGAATACACTAGTCAAGAGTGTGCCTTAGGGTCAGTCAAACTTGAAATACATCATTAAATACTATTCTTGAAAAAGAAGTTTGCCTTGAGAATAACATAGTCGGAAGCCTTCCTTAAGGGGACACATGCAATGGTGCCACAAGGCCCTCTCCATGCTACCTGGTGCCAACTAATAATAGAGACCATGGGGCTTATTGTCATAACTCCCTCTCCCACTCACTATTTTAAAATATGTGTTTTCTCAAAACATCCTATGCTTTTTAATTGGTTTGTAAAAATAAAGTGATCTATTTTTACCAAATGATATTCTAATAATTACTAATCCAATTAAGCAAAATTAAAATTATAGAACTATGCCCTAATTAATTCAATTTTAATTTGCTATAATTACTAGGAATATCATTTATTTATTTAATAAAACAATTTTATTAAATAGTAGAAATTAAACAACTTTTCAAATCTATTTCCGCTCTTGAACTAGTTAAAACTAGATTTATTATTATATGGTCCATCACATAAAGCATATAATCACAAAGGACAATCCTAAGACATGTTTCTACTCATATGAGATGCATGCATAATTTTAAATACTGTGTGGGTTATATGTATGGCATGTCAAAAATGCATGATAAAGTATTAAACAATTTAATCACATTCAAACATTTAAATAAATAAATAAATGCGGGCCAGGTGTCTTGGGTATTTCTAGAAAAATTACAATACTTGCAAAAATATACACAAAAATGTAAAAAAACTAAATAAGACCTAAAGAGATCTCTATCTTCAACTTTTGGCCTTCACAAGTAGTCTTGATCCATTAAGCCACTTATCCATTTAATTTTGAATTAAAATAACTTTTAATATCTTAAACAAATTTTAAGAATAATTAACTTGGGCTTTAATGCCCGATAAGTTATTAGGCCCAGTTTGAATTTGGGCTCGTACAATTAATTCAAAATAAAACAATTTTAATTATGGGCAAAAATTAATTAGGCCCATAATTTAAATGAACAATATTGATGCAATCCCTAGGGTTTAGAAACCCTAGGGGCGGCTGCAAGTGGTGGCTCGGCAGGGCACGGTAGCTGCTGGGTGGTGCGGCTGGGGCGCGTGGTGGGCGCGGGGCGCGCGGGCGAGGTGCGCAGGGGTGCACTGGATGCATTGGAAAGGTGTGCAGAGGTGCACTGGCAAGGTACGCAGGGGGGCGCTGGGCGAACGGCAGCAGCTGGCGCAGGGGCACGCTGGGTGCGTGCGACAAGCACGGGGCGCGAGGCTGGGCGAGGTACGCAGGGGCGCGCGGCTGGGCGACGATCAGACTTTGGGGCATAGAATCCAAGGCTCGGGCCTTACAGAATTTTTTCAAATAGTTTAATGGAGAAACTTAAATTACAAAAAAAATTCAATGCCCCAAAATTGCTTACATTTTTCATCTAGAAATTTAAGAACAATTCCAAAACCCAAAACACCATATAATTAATGACCCTTAAGAATAAACTTTAAACATGCATACAACCATCCATAGGAGGAGTCTCATGCAAGAGGATGGAGGCTTAGATTTTGATAAGGAGAGTCTATACAATGTTCGATCGGACATGTTTGGGAGATGCTAAAGGAGAATGTCTTGAACTTGCCCAAGGTGAGATGTCATGGAGGAGGTTGCCTCAATGTTGTCCAAGGTGAGGTGCCAAGGAGGTTGCCTCGGACCACCTTGATCCGAGGAGAAGCCAAGGAGATTGGTTCAAGGAGGAACATGGCATGCTAGAGGAGAGTGCCATGTTAGAGGAGAGAAGTGCATGTCCTACCACCATGCACGTTCAACCCACGAAAACATGTCCTACCACCATGCATGTCCTACCACCATGCACGTCCGACCAACACTTGCATGGGTGGTCAGTAGGAGGTGGATCAACTAGCTAGAGAAGACTAAGTCAAGATTCCCAGAGACAGCTTCAACAACATACGCGGGAATCTCTCATTCTTCCCACAAATGGGGGGTTTGTTACATTTCGAATTTTGAAAGTTTAAATGTAATAAATATAATAAAATATCCCTATCATAAGGGGATATCAGTTGAGGATCCCAGGCCTATAAATAGAGAGCTTATGGGATGAGAGAGGGGGCTTCTTCGACTTCCTCTTTCTAGAGAGAGAAAATTGGGACTGTGTATTCTAGAGAGAGAAAGTGCTGATATTGGAGAGAACTCTTGTATTTTCACAATCTGTACTGAAGAAACTCAGTTGGCTCAGTCCATCTGATCTTGAGTACAGATATATAAATCACAACTCTAAGTGGATTAGGCTATTACCGACAATCAGGGCTGAACCACTATAAAAATCTCTTGTGTGTTCTTTATTTTCTTTATTATACCGTCTGTGTCGTTTTTATTTCTCTTGAAGGCTTGTCGTATTTGACGTTCTCACGTCATTGGCTAAAAACGTAATGCCCACACAGTAATTAATGTATACAGAGATTAATGATCGCTCTAGTACCAATTGTTAGGAACGAGTTTCCTAATACGTAGCGGAATGGTGGTGGGTTGGCCCAGTGTACAACAAAAATTTTGTAACATATTTAAACTACTTTTAAATATGCGGATTCATTAATATACATACATTAATCATAAGCAAGAAAATAATAGAAAACATACCTCTTGAAGCTTATCAAGTGTCCTTGCTATCTTTTCGTAATTTGAACGAACTTCTTATCCAAGTTGCTCCCAGGTACTCACACCAAGATCTTCCATAACATTCTCTATGCCTCAAGAAGTGTGTGGGCACTTAGAGAATAAAGGATGGTTAATTTCTTATTCTACTTGATGTACTCAACACATGAGATCAAGAGAATAAGGCCCGAAATTGGTTATGTATCTTTTTCAGGGAGAGAAAGAAAAGTATCGTTCTTTTTCACAGAGCGAATGACTGTCTTCTTTCTATTTTCTCATAAGTCTTACTTAAAAAAAATATTTAAATTTAAAAATTAAATTTGTAGCGAGTTTACAATTTATCTTTTAATTAATTAATTATCTTATTAACGAAAATATCCAAAAACTAACTTTTGAATTTTTCATTAATTAATTAATTAACTAAATAAAACTGAAAAATCTATCCTTGAAAAATTATGCAGTACACGCCACACACAGTGCATGGACTATGTGTGGTCGTGTACCACCCTATATTTTAGGGATATTTGATTTTTCTATTTTTATTTAATTATTTATTCAAACTACTTTGTCAGATAAAAATCTAACAACCTGATAATTAATTCAAATTTAAATTAAATATATTTTTTACTAATTATCAAATATAATTAATTATTTGAATAAATATCAATCTTTTAAATTCAAATCCAATTTGAACTTATCAGATTATTATCTCCCACTCAAATAAAGATATTTAATTAATTTTACCAATTAATTAAAACCAATAATAATTTCAAAATTAAATATTTAATTTATTATAATTTCAAAAATTATAATTAATTATTTAATATAATTCAAAAATTAATTTAATTATTTAACATAATTTCGAAAATTACAAAATAATTATATATTAATTAATTTTATTAATTACAACTAATTTTTAATTAATTAATTAATCGCTATTATCTCATAATTGCATATTTGGCTCGAAGAACAAATTTCTTCTTAAATATGTCTTTCAATCATTTTTCTCTTTATATCAACTCTTGTCTTAAGTAGTGTTGATAGAGCCGTTGTGGGGACTTATGGACCTATAATTCCAAGCTCCAATAAATTTGAGATTATTAATTAAACTCTTTAGTTAAATAATTTTAATTATTAATTTCATGATTATTCCACTATAAATATGAGACTGCACTCTTGTAATTGTAGACATTTCATTTACTAAGTACTTTATAATGATAAAGCGTCCATTGATATAATCATTGCATACAAATTAACCCTCTAATAATGGTTCATAATTAATCGGGAATAAAATTATTGTTTTACACTTTTAATTATATCTTGTTTCCTTAAGTACCATTGACTTTACTAGTGAAGGTTAATTCATAACTAAATTATGAATTTGAGCTCAACAACCTGATCATTCTTGCAAACCCTAATGAGTGAATCAAAGAACTCATATAACATAAACAGGAGTTCATAGTAACTTCAGGATTAACATCTATTTGTATGTGATCATCAGTTGATATATTTAATTAATACTTCGAAATAGTATTTAACTAAGTATTAATAAACATATCTGATCCAATTCTATATATTCTCTAATATATAAAGTACCTCCACAAAAGTGTCCTACTAAACTAGTGATCCAAATCTAGATCACATGTATTCATAATACTAGTGGACCGTACTTGCAGTAATTAATCTAAAGATTCCATAAATTTATTTTACTACGAACTATTCAAGTTCATTTATCTCAAACACAATCCTCCCGTACCAATACATATTTGAGATCATATATATAAAGTTAGGTATTTTTCTGATATTTACATAATATTATCACAGAATAATATAGTCCATAAAATATATGCATAACAAATTCAATGTATTTATTTATTTCATAAAACAATGTCTACTGCATATGCTTTCAGGGCACAATTCCCAACAACTCTTACTCCATGTCTCATCTCCTATGTCCTTTATAACATGGGCCCTCCCTACCTCCCAAGCATAGGTAACAATTTCCTACACTAGAGCGATCCTAACACTTTGGGCCATCACAGGGTTCAATCTTCGAGTGGATCACTCCTTTGGGCCACATTCGTTGGTACCAAATCAAACATGAATTTGGCCGATCTACCAAGCTCACTGACATACTTTGTGTGACAGTCAGAATCCCGTGATCTGCAGGGGGAAAGACCAGGTGAAAGCTCTGCAATCCTACATCGCCTGGGGAAGGTCAAGTGTGATGATTCTAAGACTATGTAGGTATGGGACTACACAGTTGAAGAAGGCTTAAATGAATTGATGGGTACTACCTATGCCAACAAGATGCATCATCTTTTCAGTAGCCCATCACTTGAGAATTCCCAAGTTAAGTGGGCTTGACCTGGAGTAGTCTCATGATGTGTGACCTCCTGGGATTTCCCAGGAAGCGTGCGAGTGAGGACAAAGCACACTGGAAAGACTCGTGTTGGTTTGCAGGGCCAGTCGTCATTAGAGGTGTGCACGGTGTGGTTTGGGCGGTTTGAACACTTTTTAATACACCACGCCATACGTGTGGTGTAGTTGCTAGAACACACCGTGCGGTGTGATTTCGTGCACCAAACCGACCAAACCAAACCATTTTTTGCGGTGTGGTTTGGGTGGTTTTCCACGGTGTAAGTGTGTTAAAAAATATGTGTGAGATGGAGATGGTGATAAGGAGGAGGCGCAAATGAGATGAGAGAGGAGTGAGTTGTTGTCATGTATGATGTGTTAGAGAACAAAGTTATACCCTAATTTAAGTGAGCTCCTAATTTAAGTGGACTCCTAGTTTCAGATTGGGTTACTAAAAAATGGTAAATATGTAAAGTTTAATTTTTTTTAACATATTTGTAAGTATACGATGCGGTGTGGTGCAAACCAAAATTTCACACCGCCAAACCGTGCACCACACCGCGCGGTTTAGCTAAGATACAAACCATGCCAAACCATTCCACTTTTGACACCGCGGTTTGTGTAGTGTGGTGCAGTACGGTCGGTCGTCGCGGTTTGCCGGTTTAGATGCTCACCCCTAGTCGTCATTCTAGGAAGCAGTCATAGTGACGTGGGGCATTAGAACTTGGTATCAAAGCGATCTAGGTTTAAGGGTTCCTGAAGACTGGCTAGGCGTGTACACTCGTCGCTAAAGATAAGCTCGACTCACGGTTAGGTATTTAATGACATGATTATGTGGTTAATTGTTTAAATTGAACATGTATGCCTTATCTGTGTGTTAGTATAGAGAAAGCATGATGTGTATGAATGTGTCTAGTATTAATGGAATTCGATAATTAATGCATGAGCAATGTAGATTGGTGCTTTGATATGTATATTGTGTGTGTGATTATTGTAATTATTTGGATTTTCCTGTGGGATGATTCTGGATATGAACATCAGGGCAGAGGGGTTTAGTCGGTGATTGTGGACTGATTCAGAATGTATGTACTCAAGATAGTTAATTGGACCTGGTATTGTTAGAGTGGTGGCTATAGATGATAGTTAGGGTCGGAACCCTTCTTCTGCCCTTGGAATTCACAGCAGATGTTTGCTGGTATCTAAGTAAGGCTACTAGATCATAATAAGGGGATTAGATGGTTGAGACAGCAGATTCTTTCAAGGAAACACTGTTTCGTATGTCTTGATAGTAAGGGACCAATGTTGGTTCAACCTGAGAATGGAAACAAATAAGAGTTATCATATGAACAACGTTAGAAGCATTATCCTCTAGTTTTTTAGAAAGGTTTGGGTTTGCTTAGGAACTGATCAGCGGATGGGTGTGATTAACTCTGTCCTTGATGATATGAGAATGGTGGGCCATGATAGAGTAGTTGCGCCTTGTGTATGCTGCAGGAGGATGCCCTGATGTGGTGAGGAATAGTACCCCAGAACTGAAATGTTGTCATGATGGGTTGGGGGGAATTCAGACAGCGACTTGATAAAAGAGACTACTGTGGTGTAGTTTGAACTGCGAAGACTAATGAGTTTTTGAACTTAGTTCAGAATGGTAAGACAATGATAGAGTATTTCAATAAATTTGATGGGTTGGTCAACCCGCTTCTAATTTGATACAAGCAGATGTAGTCCAGAAGAACGATTTATTTAAGGATTTAACTCTTGGATGGCCCAGAGCGTTAGGGTCACTCTAGTGCATGGGATTTTCATCTATGCTTGAGTAGTAGGGAGGGCCTTGTTATTAAAGACATAAGAGATGGGTTATGAAGCAAGAGTGTCATAGGACAGAAAGCTCAGGCAATGGTATTCCCATTTGTGAGATCAAGTAAGGGCAGATGCCCAATAACTAGAAAAGAAGATCCCCTGATAGTTCTACTACTCCTGGTTTTGACAGGAAGGGTTATAGTTTATAGGTTGGTCACCAAGGTGGCGATGAGGCCTGGTAAAGTTATTTAATATGCGCCAGATTTGGGAGACGTCGTCTGGGAGGATGCCAAGTGAAGGCATGTTTTCTACATGGAATAGCTAAGCACATTAGGGCGGATGGCCCGAGATTAGAGAAGGGGGGACTAGTCTACCTCGTTACAGTCAGAGTTCGAGGATAGTTCCTCGGAGGTGACCGATTGACTAGTTAGCCCTCATTCTTTGTTATATAATGAACTGGAATAATTCGGTGCTGCATATCTCCTAGAAAAGATTCAGATATAAAGTACATGCCTTAAGGTTTTTATACAATGGGGCTTAAGATATTAGTGCCTACTGGGGAAGAGTTGGTAATTTTCAAGAGAATAATTGGAATACAAGTGGAAAAAGGTTTATAGTAAAAGTGATTGAGCTCGTCATATGAGAGTTTTCATATGAGCCTGAGTGGGAACTAATTTGTTAAATAAGGGACAACCATGGATTGCAGGAGATGGTAATAATGTCTGGATTTGGAAGGGAAGGACCCAGTAGCATCTACGGGATGCCTAGACATTGGGGTAGATATCACTTGGAATATATTAGTTGGACTGAATGGAAACTGGGTTGGCCAGTAGGATTTCAGATGGGCGTGCAAGGAGTTTTTGGGTACGCTACAGGCTTTGGGTATGGATAGACTCGGTATCAGGGACATCATGAAGAATGAAATTAGCGTAACAGAAAGAATTAATGGTTTAGTTAAAGAAATATTTGATTTAAGGATGGATCAGACGGTGCATCGTATCGTGGGACTCGTCGACATCGACTGTTAAGGATGAAGGGTTTAATTGCCCAATTGCAAGATAGGACAATGTTCTTAGGAATTGATCTTCGATCTAGTTATTACCAACTGAGGATCAAGGGAAAGAGACATTTTAGGAATTACTTCTTGCACCAAGTGAGATGTGATGGATTATCAGTGAAGGTTCTTAACTAACTAATGCTTCAACAACACAGGTGAGTTTGACAAGCAGAGAGTACAGGAGCGAGATGGATGAGTCATATTTAGATTGGTTAGGAATGTTTTGGTCTACTCCCAATTAGAGGTAGAACGTGAATGACTACTGCATTGATAATATTAAGACTGATGAAGCAGGGTTTCAGGTAAGGCTCCAGAAAGTGTAAGCTTCGATTTCGCTGAAGGTATTCAAGGTCACATTATAGGAAGTGATGGGATCACGTATGAAGGAATTCAATCAGAAATCACAAAGAAATTACCGAAGAATGCATGAGGGTGAGAAGTGCAGTGAGACCAGTAAGACACGTCAGTTACTACCTGAAGCACCTTCGAAGATAACTATACCCAAGATTGGGATGACACAAGAACCTAAAGTTGGACTGAATGGATAGTTTTATATCAGATTTTCAGAAGATAGAATAGGGATTGGTTAGCACCCTATGGTATTAGAATCTGTATGCAATGGAGGGATACGGAAGGGCAACATGAAGGATATTGTTTTTGCTTAAGACATGAAACTGTAAGGCGATGCATCGAAGACTAAGACGTGCCCAGGTATAGACTGAAAGGATGGTTGTTTGTGCTTCACGGTAGACGAAAGAATAAGAACACGAATGGTATACATGGAGCATTAAGTTGGCGGTAATGCTAGATAGCCACGGTTAAGATGCAGTGTTGGCACCCACAGAATAGAAGTGAATGTATTAGCGCAAAGGATTTGAGTGTTTGGTCATCTGTAGAGGAATAACCTTGAGATCAAAACCTAGTGGAAATTAATGGGTGAATCACATTGGAAACCCCTTATTGCATAAGAAAAAAAATTAATTAATATGGAAGTTGACCTCCTAAGTTGGAAAGATTTGTGCCAGTTGGATAGGACGCCATGGATTACAGTAAAATTAGATGAGGTAACGATGAAAATTGATATAATATCTACAGAGGATAGTGGACAGATATATCTCTATGGACAATGAAATTCAAAGAGAAGATCTTGTAGGAATGGTTCAGAATCCTACTATTTTAGTATGAATGAATTAAGATATGAATATCGGATGAGTGATTCGATGGAACCTGGTGTTGAGGTGGAGATTCTAGATGAATATTGTAACAGGAAGTTTAAATGGATGTTGAAATCTAAAATTCGTATATTGGAAGGTAAAAAGGTATAGTAGTGGACCGTAAGAGTGGACCACATTAGACGGCAAGTAAGAAGGTTGGACATGAAAGGTTGCAACTCAACAGATTGAGTTAACACACTTTTGTTCGTGGGAACGGGTAACACATAAGGCATTTGGGCGACAAAAGACTGTGTGTCTCAATGGAACACCAAAGTTGATAGTGTCGGGTTGTGACCCTTTATTTTCCAAGTTCTACAAAAAGGATGTAGAAACCAAAGAGTATAAGATTGAAACCTAGAATTATTGGTTACCTTCATATAGACTAACAATCTGAAGAAGTGACTCAGATTTTGAAGAATTATACCTCAAATGTGCAAGTGTTTGGGGCATTAGGATAAGTATGGTCCCTTGATTGAATAGTCACAGTGGTGAATTCCAGTCAACAGCTAGGGTGACTCTGCATAAGATATAGTGAGGTAGAGAGCGAGAAGTATTTGTTCCAAGTAATGAAATGAAAGACAAAGAATATAGTGGTTCAGTATTGGTTCGGGAAACCAATGAAGTTATCAAGATTAATAGGGCAGAAGTGTCTGCCTATCTGAAAGTATATAAGAGTTCGCAAGTTTCAAGTATGGGAACACGAAGTTTCGGGATGGGAGACTTGTACTTCTCAGAATATTGCAGACAAGAAAGAATATGATATTTAGGGAAAGAAAGAATATGATATTTAGGGTGGTGGCTTTTGAATGTTGCTGGTGCCAATATCAAGGAAGGAAATGTATGATAATCATCGCGGATGAGGTGAGAAGACCCTAGGATTCCAATGGGAATTATTACGCATGGAAAAGCTAGTAGGACTATGATAATGAGATAAGGTCTTAGGGAATAAGATTGTCACTCTAATGAGAGTGTTATTGAAGGATAAAAAGGGTCGACCATAAAGCTAGTGGACTCAGCCTAATGGCGCCGGGCCTGGACATTATACAATAAACAGAAGCGTGGTTCACGCTTAACTATTTGTATTGGTTTATGAGGTTGATTTACATGCTTGATTAAGTTGAGTACCTTTTGTTAGGAACGAGTTTCCTAATACGCAGCGGAAAGGTGGTGGGGTTGGCCCAGTGTACAACAAAAATTTTGTAACATATTTAAACTACCTTTAAATATGCGGATCAATTAATATACATACATTAATCATAAGCAAGTTAAGAATAGAAATCATACCTCTTGAAGCCTATCAAGTGTCCTTGCTATCTTTTTGTAATAAGAACGATATTCCTATCCAAGTTGCTCCTAGGTACTCACACCAAGATCTTCCACAGCATTCTCTATACCTCAAGAATTGTGTGGGCACTTAGAGAATGAAGGATAGTTTATTTGTGATTCTACTTGATGTACTCAACATATGAGATCAAAAGAATAGGCCTGAGAATTGGTTCTTTATTTTTTAGGGAGAGAAAAATATCGTTCTATTTTTCACAGAGCGAATAGACTTAGTTATCTGAGATATCTGAGTTATCTGTATATTTTCTTATTAGTCATACTTAAAAGAAAATATTCAAATTTAAAAAATAAATCTGTAACCAACTTACAATTTACTTTGTAATTAATTAATTATTTTATTAATGAAAATATCCCAAAAAAATTTAATTTTTATGAATTATCCATTAATTAATTAATTAAATAAAAATCATATCCCTGAAAAAATAGCAGTACAGGCCACACACAGACAGTGTGTGCACGTGTACCACTCCTATTTTTAGGGATATTTGATTTTTCTATTTTTATTTAATTATTTATTCAAAATACTTTGTCAGATAAGATCTAACAACCTGATAACTAATTCAAATTAAAATTAAATATATTTTTAACTAATTATCAAATATAATTAATTATTTGAATAAATATTAATCTTTTAAATTCTAATCCAATTTGAACTTATCAGATTATTATCTCCCACTCAAATAAAGATATTTAATTAATTCTACCAATTAATTAAATCCAATATTTTCGAAAATAAATATTTAATTTATTATAATTTTGAAAATTATAATTAATTAATTATTTAATTAAAATTTGAAATTAATTTAATTATTTAATATAGTTTCAAAAATGATACAATAATTAAATATTAATTAATTTTGTTAACTACAACTAATTTATAATTAATTAATTAATCACTATTATCATATAATTGCATATTTGGCCCGAAGAACAAATTTCTTCTTACATATGTCTTTAAACTATTTTTCCCTTCATATCAACACTTACCTTGAATAGTGTTGATAGAGCCGCTATGGGGACCTATGGACCTATAATTCCAAGCTCCAATAAATTTGAGATTATTAATTAAACTCTTTAATTAAATAATCTTAATTTATTAATATCATGATTATTCCACTACAAATATGATACTGCACTCTTGTAATTATAGACATTTCATTTACTGAGTACTTTATAATTATAAAGCATCCATTGATATAATCATTGCATACAAATTGACCCTCTAATAATCGTTCATAATTAATCACGAATAAAATTACCGTTTTACCCTTTTAATTATCTCTTGTTTCCTTAAGTACCATTGGCTTTACTAGTGAAGATTAATTTAACCTAATGGTAAAGAAGAAAACACCAACGATTTATAGTGGTTCGGCCCCAAAGAATGGAAATGACCTACGTCCACTTAGTGATGTTATTAATATTGAATCTCAAAGCCGTGATCAAAGAACTAGGGTTCTTAAGTTTCACAAACCTTGGGATAATTACAATAAAACGATGGATAATCACACTATAGCTTTCTCACCCAATACTCAGGAAAAAGATTCAGAGATCAAAAGTCCTTTCCTTGAGCTATTTCATGCATATTTATAGGCTCAAGGAGGATTACATGGGCCAATGGGCCTTAACTTTTCTTAATAACCGTGTATCAAGGTAATAAAGTGGAAATATTCAATGCAATTATTATAGGATTACAATCTTAGAAGTAAATAAATCAAATTATACGACCAGCCTGATCGTATCTAATAGTTAAGCTTGATGAAGTGATGTGCCTTTGGTCGATAGTCGAATAGCACTTCCGCCGCGTGCAGACCACGTGTAAAAAATCCTTGCCACGTCATCAGCAGCCGTTTTTTGGGTAAACATTTGCCTCCAAGTTTATTTATTGCGACCAGCAATAAGTAAACTTAGGAAATTGACCATTCGCTTACTCCACCAAACTTGTCAGAGCCGCCCATGCCCTCTTGGAAAAAGCAATCAATTATGTCTAATCAAGCCTTTTTGGTTTCCCAAAAACTTGTCTGACGACTATTACACTTCCCCATACTCTGAAAAAAGTAATTCATGATTACTTCTTTTATCATGTCGCAGTCACTATATACAATACCCCAAATCCATATTTTTACTTTTTACTTTCACTCGCCATTTTCTTGTCAAGAACTCCTAAGAACCTCGACTTTCAAAGCCCAAAAGAAATTTGAGGAGCTTCCATCGTTGTTCTAAGGATCCTCCGTTCGGACGCTCAAAGCTTGTGTTTCATACCCCTCTTTTCATCCAAGTAAGTTTTACGAACCCCTTGGATGTTTGAGATGCCATGCAAAACTATTTTTTATGTATTCAAATTTGTGTTCTTGACTGTTCTTGACTGAAACTGTTTTGGGGTAATGGGCATGTTGATCGATGCTTGATAGGGAAGTGAAATAGTGTTGTATAGGAGTTAGGAGCCAGTTTGATAGTCGAGACCATAGATTTAGGGTGTAAAATCGAAGCAAAAATTCGATTTTTAAGCTAGTTGAAAAACTAGGTTTTTCCCACCCTCTTGGAGTTGAAAAAGTTTTCTCTGAAAAAAATTTTACTTCCGCTTTTCAATCTGTTTCTCAAACTGCTCGTATAAAACTTAGTGTTTTTGCTAGAATGCTGCTGGCCGTATAAAAGCTTAACTTTTCTACGTGAGCAACGTTATTCTAACTCTCAACACAGATTTTTAGGCTTTACGTTCTCATCTCCCCCTTTCTCTATTCGCGACTTTTCATGCAAGATCCGTGGGGAGGTGAGAGTCCCATCGACGATGACTTGCTAGCTCAATTGCTCGAGGACGAGGAGCAACCATCGCTGTTGATACCAGAAATTCCTTTTTCTCGAGCTACCCTAAACATTTCATCGTCCCCAAACTGAAACATGGGTCGTGTTAAGTCTAAAGCTCAGAAAAAGAAACCTTCCAACCCTTCAAATCAGCCTGGTCCTCAGGCTGAAATTCCCTCGCGCTCAACTTCAAAACGCCATTCAACTAGATGTTGAATGGTACGTCGCCCCTCCTAGCCGAGTTACGATTAGGATGATTTCCAATTACATTAAAAAATACGGACTTCCTGGGGTGACCCTAGTCCAACCCACCAGAGACCAAAGGGTGAATCTGCCTGGAGGCACGTACAGCGCCTGGTTGAGGTACCACATCGAGGCAGGAGCGATCCTGCCTCTTCATCCTTTTTCCTAGGGAGTGGCCAATTATTTTGGGATCGCTCCTTTTCAAATAACCCCCAACGGATATAGAATGCTTTCTGCACTCTATATCCTCTATATCCATAAGAAATTGCCTGTCCCCATGCCACATGAGGTCAACTACTTGTTTGACCTAAAATCCAACCCCAACCAGGAAAACACGGGGTTTTTCCATTTCTGTTAGCAGGTTACAGGTCGCACTTTCCTCACTGACACTACTTTTATCTCAAACGTGGGGAAGTACCATCTGCAGTACTTTCTGACTACTGACATGGTCGCGAACAACCTGGCCTTCACACAAGGAGGTAAAGTCTTTGCACCACTGGTCGTTTATTTTTCTTAAATTTTTACTGCATTTCCCTTAGATTTTTAGCGCCTTTCAGGCCCATGGTTGTGACCAGACCTTACTCCAAACATGGAGGTCCAATCAGCCCTCTTGGCTAGCCTGACTGACATGGAAAAAAGCATCAAGCATCTGGTTACAGAAGCCAACCTTAGGGTCGTCGGGCTTTTGGCCCCTCACCAGGATGTGAGGGAGTCAACAGTGGGAAGTGCCACTGGCGAGGAGAATCCCGAGCAGCACCCAGACGTGTCACAACCTCAAAGGAGGAGGACAACTGGAGTGACAATCAGGGAACCCTCTAGCTCCCCGCGAGCTGCTGCTCCCCCCGCCCCACTGGGAAGGGGAAAAAATAAAGCTACCGAACCTCTTGAGCCTCTCGACGAATCTTCGGATGAGAACGGTACTGATCTCTTGCTCTTAGATAGTTTTCCAATTCCCTATCACTTGTTTGACGGGGATGGAAATTTTAAGTACGCTCCCAATTTAGATTCAGACTTCTTCATGCCAGAGAGTGAGTGTAACACTAGTAAAGTATATAATGTAACGACCAATAATGATAGCTTGGATATTTTACTTACGACTTTCTTTGTTTCTTTTCCTGACATAACATACTCAATTGTTCGTGCATTTGTTTTCTTACAGACATGGAATCCAAAAACGTGTTTGATATGTACTGTGCTCCCGAGGCTCCTGAAGCTCTTGCGAGCAAGAAGAAAGCGAGCAGGCAGCATCAAGGGGAAAGCAGTAAAGTGCCTCCGGCCAAGAAAACACGTACTGCAGACCCTCCAACAGACGTACCCTCAACAAATGCAACACCACCTCCTTCTCCCCTCGAGCGGCAAACTCCGCCTGCTCCAATCGGGTAGACACCTTCCCCACTAGCTCCAGTTGACCAGACTCAGCAGACTGCCCCTGCTTCCACAGGGGGTGACATATCGAGTCGTGCCCTAAGATCAGCCAAGGAGAGGATGGCAAAATTTTTGAAGCACGAATGTTGTCGAGAAGCGATGGCTAGGACAGAGACGATGGACGTCAACCAGATCTTAACCCGTGCTCTAAACAAGCTCGCAAGTGTAAGTTGTCTTTTTCTGTGGAGACTAAATCCTTTTATTTATTATAGTCAATTTAACTTTCGTACTAATCGCAGGCAATGCTAACCGTGACTACCGGCCGTCTCCACTCGGGAGCCATCACCGAACAGTCCAAGACTTCCGAGCAACGGCACGCTGAAGAACTCAAAGCTGCCGAAGCAAAATATGCTGAACAGCTTGAGGTGGCTCAAAAATACAAACACAGCACTGCTCGAGGAGAAGAACAAGCTGGCTGAGGAGTTAAGAGAGAAGTAGACTGCTCTGGATAAGGCCGTCGAGCAAAGAGACCAGTTCAAGGAGTCTAACTGCATCAACTATCGCGAGGCTAAAAAACTCGAGGAGGACCTGATTGCGAGCAGACAGGAGACTACAAAGCTGGAAGGCTGGATCGAAGAACTTGAAAAAGCCAATGCCAGCAATTTGGAGAGGTATAAGAATGCCACGGTTAAGTGTTTCTATGACTTCTGGAAACAAGACCAGGAGGCCAACTTCAGCTATCTTCCCGAGCGCACGAGGCATGCTGAGATAGCCCGCTGCGCTGCTCGCCTGGCGGAAGAAGAGAGAGCAAGGATACCTACCTCGCCTGAAATCTCTTTGGGCACTGGTGTGGAAGGGGCGGACAATGAAGCTACAACTGTCATCGACCAGGACACCCCTCAAGATCCTCCTGCCTCGTAGTTTGATATTTTTCTTTTATTCTTTTAAATACTCAACCTACGGGTCGTGATGTAGAGACAATATATTTTTTGATTGTTGCGCGGGCAGCTACTTTCCTTTTATCAAACAATTACATCCGAGCAGTAACTGCTCACGGTGAAAAAGTTTTCCTTAAGATATTATAATATTTGCATTTTATTATAACATCTGTTCGCATGACCGAACTTAGCATAGTACTTTGGTTTGATTTAACAAAATACAATATTTTGAAAAATACTTTAAGTACCCTAGCATGCTTTCACTTATTTTTCTCATGTGTTTACATACCTTTCGATGTGCCTTGCTTACTAGATGCCTTATATGCCCCCCAAGTGATTGAGGAGCTTTAGGTCCTTAGTCACTTACCTTGACCGAAACCTGTTCGAACATTACTACTCGGAGCAAATAATTAAAACGATAATATAGCAAAACAACACACGTAATGAGCAAATACTTGTAATAAATACAATAATTGGCAAGAATGGCTGGCTGCGCACAATCCCATATATTTCTCGTAATAAATGGACAAAACGTGTATGTACGAGTGATCAATAAGATCTTACACTTATAAGCGATTAGTCACATAAAATGACCAACCCTTTTTCATAACTTGTAAAAAGTAAAATTAATACAAGCCAACTCTTTAATAAGAATTGTTTATTGATAGTACTTGCGCATGTGTTCTCCATTCCAATAGTGAGGAATGAGATCTCCATTTAAGCGAGCAAGTTTGTAGGTGCCTGGATGGAGGACTTCTTCAACCTAGTATGGTCCTTCGCAATTAGGTCCGAGTACTCCAGCAGCCTGGTCGCAGGTATTTAGGAAAACTCTTCGAAGTACTAAATCTCTGATATTGAATTTTCTTTCACGTACTTTAGAGTTGAAATACCGGGCGACTTTTTGCTGGTACGCAGCTACTCGAAGTTAGGCTTGTTCACGTTTCTCATCGATCAAGTCCAGTGATTCCATCAATAATTGGCTGTTAGAGCCTTGACTGTACATTATCCTGCGATGCGAGGGTGGATCTAACTCAACAGGCAACACAGCCTCATACCCATAAGCTAAAGAGAATGGAGTATGGCCTGTTGTTGTTCGGTGGGTTCTATACGACCAAAGGACTTCAAGAAATTTCTCTGGCCATGCACCCTTAGCCTCTTCCAGTCTTTTCTTCAAGGTATCCTTTAGCGTTTTATTGACTACTTCAACTTGTCCATTTGCTTCGGGATGAGCAACTGAAGAAAAGCTCTTGATAATCCCATGTCGTTTGCAAAAGTCCATGAATAAATCACTATCAAACTGTGTGCCGTTATTTGAGACGATTTTCCTTGGCAATCCATAGCGACAAACAATGTTTTTGACCACAAAACCCAGCACCTTCTTGGTCGTTATGGTTACGAGTGGCTCAGCTTTGGCCCATTTAGTGAAGTAATCGACGGCAACCACAACATATTTGACGCCGCCCTTTCCTATGGGTAAAGATCTGATTAAGTCTATCCCCCACACTGCAAATGGACACGGACTTTGCATCTGTTTCAGTTCATTAGGGGCTGCTCGCGGGATTTTTGAGAATCTCTGGCACTTGTCACACCTTCGTACGAATTCCACCGAGTCTTCATTCATTGTTGGCCAGAAATACCCTTGCCTCAGGATCTTCTTCGACAAACTTTGCCCCCCAGCGTGGTCCCTGCAAAAGCCTTCGTGTACTTCTTTCATCAATTCTTTGGCCTTCTCTTTCGAAACACATCTGAGGAGTGGCATTGAGTATCCCCTTCAGCATAAGATTTCATCGACTAGGATGTACCTAACAGCCTGTCGCTGAATGGTCCTAGCTTTGTTTTTGTCCGTTGGTAACACGCCCTGCGTCAGATACTCTACGTATGGTGCCATCCATGTATCCGCCACCTGGATCACCAAAGTGGCCTCCTCTGCTTGATTGCTTGGTACAAATAGTCATTCAACTGGCACTATGTTCAGAGTATCAGCATCTTTTGCACATGCTAGCTTGGCCAAAGCATCAGCGTTTGAATTCTGGTCGCGAGGTACTTGCTGAAGGGTGAATCTGTCAAACTGTGCTAATAGATCCTTTGTTTTGTTTAATTAGGCAACCATCTTTAAACCTCGGGCTTGGTACTCTCCCATGACTTGATTTACCACCAGCTGAGAGTTACTGTAGATGTCAAGTATCTTTATATTCATGTCCCTGACTAATCGTAACCCAGCGAGCAACGCTTCATACTCAGCCTCGTTGTTGGAAGCGGTGAAGTAGAACCTGATTGCACAGTGAAATCGATACCCTTCAAGCATAATCAGGATCACCCCTGCGCCTGCATGATGCTCATTAGAAGAGTCGTCTGTAAACAACTTCCATGAGGGAGGTTGGTTTTGAGATTCAGGCTCATCAAGCTTTTCGGTCTGCTCACTATCTGTAAGTTCAGTGAACTCTGCAATGAAGTCAGCCAAGGCTTGTCCTTTTATCGCTGCTCGTGGTAAATAAGAGATATCGAACTGCCCAAGTTCGACTGCCCATTTCAACAATCTTCCTGCAGCCTCTGGCTTTTGCAACACTTGCCGTAGAGGCTGGTCGGTCAAAACTGTGATCGGGTGGGCTTGAAAGTAAGGCCGCAGCTTCCTTGAGGCTAAAATTAAGCAATAGGCTAACCTTTCAATTGGTGGATATCACAGCTCCGCTCCAATTAGCCTTTTGCTTACATAATAAATGGCCTTTTGCACGCCTTCTTCTTCCCTTACTAAGACAGCACTAGCGGCATATTCTGTAATCGCCAAGAAGACAAATAGGTTTCCTCATCGACCGGCTTTGATAGGATGGGTGGTTGCGCCATGTGAGTCTTCAATGCTTGGAATGCCTGCTCACACTCCTCCATCCACTCAAATTTCTTGTTGCCTCTAAGTAGATTAAAAAATGGAATGCACTTGTCCGTTGATTTTGAAATAAATCTACTGAGAGCGGCAATTCTTCCGGTCAAACTTTGAACACCCTTAATCTTTACTGGCGATTTCATATCGATCAGGGCTTTGATTTTCTCAGGATTGGCTTCAATTCCTCTCGAGTTCACTATAAATCCCAAGAACTTCCCTGATCCTACTCCGAAGGAGTATTTAAGGGGATTAAGCTTCCTCTAATATTTTTTCAAGACATTGAAGCACTCCTGCAAATCCTCTATATGCCCTTCTGCCTTCTTTGACTTTACCATCATATCGTCGACATAGACCTCCATGTTGTCTCGATTAGCTCCTTGAACATGTGGCTGACTAGTCGCTAGTAAGTTGCACCAGCGTTTTTCAAACCGAAGGGCATTACTTTGTAACAGTAAAGCTCGATATCAGTCTGAAAGCTAGTGTGATCCTCATCAGGGGGGTGCACTAATCTGATTATATCCGGAGTATGCATCCATAAAAGAGAGAATCTCATGCCCTGCAGTGGCATCGACCAGTTGGTCGATCCTAGGGAGTGGGAAACAATCCTTGGGGCAAGCTTTATTGAGGTCTGTGAAATCCAGCATGTTCTCCATTTGCCATTCGGCTTGGGAACTAGCATGGGATTATAGATCCACGATGGATAAAACGCCACCCTGATGAACCCATTCTCCTTCAGCTTTTCGACTTCTTCTTTTAAGGCCTTTGATCTATCTTTGTCAAGCAGCCTTCTTTTCTATTGCACCGGTGGAAAAATCTTGTTGATGTTCAGGACATGGCTGATGACTGCAGGGTCTATTCCGACCATGTCTTTGTGCGACCAAACGAAGATTCCTGGTTCCTCCTTAAAAACTCCACCAGTGCTTGTTTTGTTGTTGTCTCCAAGTTTTTACCAACTTTCACAACCCTGGTCGGATTTTCTTCATCGAGTTAGACCTCTTCAAGGTCCTCGATGGGCCCTATTTCTTCCTCAAAATCCCCAAAGCGAGGATCCAAGTCTCTATTCTCACTTTGGGCAACACCCTATTTGGTGACGTTATCACCTGACTGAGCCTGAGCATCAATTGCCATTTATAACTCCTTTCCAAGAACATCTCTCAACACACATTTCTTTGCCTTGGTTATCGAGGCATTGTAGCACTCCCTTGCCTCCCGCTGATTTCCCAATACGTAGCCTACCCCTGCGTCTGTTGGGAATTTCATGGCAAGGTGCCACATTGAAGTGACGGCTCGCGGGTCGACCAGAATTGGCCTCCCAATTACAGCATTGTATGTCGAAGGACAATCAACTACTATGAAAGTAGTGAGTAATGTCCTGTTAGTAGGTGTAGTACCTGCAGTAATTGGAAGCCTAATCGACCTAGTTGGGGCGAGCCCTTCGCCGGAAAAACCATAGATGGTTTGGTTGCATGGCTCCAGGTCCTTGAAGTACAGTTTCATTCTCTCCAATGAAGACTTGTATAGGATGTTGACCGAGCTTCCTGTGTCAACCAACACCCTTTTCACCATCATGTTGGCAATTTGCACGTCCACGACTAGTGGATCGGAGTGCGGGAATCGTACGTGCTGGGCATCGTCTTCAGAGAAGGTTATTAATTCCTCCTATATTCTAGCTTTCTTTGGTGTTTGATCCTCCACACTCATCATCTCGATGTCGTGGCGCAGGGTTCGAGCGTATTGTTCCCTTGCCTTCCCACTGTCCCCTGCAAGGTGTGGGCCTCCACAGATGGTGAGTAAAGTGCCTGCCACAGGATCTGGTTGTAGGGGTGGCAAGCGTTGGCGTGTAGGCGCCTGCTCATTGCACTTTGAGCCTCTCGCTGGGATCCTCCTGTGACTCGCACATATCTCCTTAGATGTCCCTGCCTAATCAGGAACTCAATCTCGTCTTTCAACTGGTTACATTCATTGGTGTCATGCCCGTAGTCGTTGTGAAAACCATAGAACTTCGTCGTATATCTCTTGGAGATATCTTTCCTTATAGATGCGGGTCGTTTGTAAGGCACGCTGGAGCTAGTTGCCTGGTAGACTTCCGCTAGGCTTTCGACAAGGGTCGTGTAGTTGGTGAATCTTAGCTCGTATCGACTGCCCTTGGGGTGTTTATTCTCAGAAGTTGAGGGTTCATTGTTCGCCTGTTTTCCACTGTTCCTACCATTGCCATTCCCGTTGCCCTTGCTGTTGCCATTGGGTTTTTCTGACCCGTTGGCGGCTTTGGCGGGTTCTTCCTTTGGCCCCTTGTCTTTTGTTGGCGATTTCCCTTCATTGGCAATCGCGTCCTCGAGCTTGATATATCGATCAGCCCAATCCAAAACTCCTGGGTACTTCTTACCCCATTCTTTCTGAGGCTACTCCAGATGGGTGAATGGCGCCTAACCCCAGCAGTTAGAGCCATCATCTTACCTTCATCGCCCACTGTCTTGGCTCCAGCTGCCGCTCGCATGAAGCATTGGACATGTTCTTTTAAGGGCTCTCCCTCCTTCTGGCGTATCTCAACTAGCTGGTTGGCCTCTCTGGGGTGTACGCGACCTGCGTAGAATTGTCTGTAAAATTCCTTTACGAACATCTCCCAAGATACTATACTAGCAGGAGGGAACTTAAAGAACCACTCATGGGCGGTGTTAGACAATGTCGCTGGGAAGATCCAGTAGCGGGCATCTTCTGACACTTTCTGTATATCCATTTGTATCTCAAACTTATTAACGTGAGATACTGGGTCTCCGTACCCGTCAAAGTTCGGAAATGTTGGCATCTTGAACTTACTGGGGGTTTTAGCCGCAGCAATTCTCTATACAAAGGGAGTGCCCCTCCTCCTATTGTACTCAATATGGGACGTTCGTCCCCCGACCAGATGTTGTACCGCCTGGTTCAAAGCATCAATCTGAGCCTGAACGGCTTCTGGGACTGCTGCAGCAACCGGTGCCGGGGGAGCGTACTCGCCGTGCCTCTCACGATGGTCGTTAAGTACGTCCCTTAAATCATCATCCATGCGTCTCTGCTTGCTAACTCCTAGCCGATTAAAGATGTTCTGCTGCCTGGGTTGCTCCCCAGCGTTATGGCTAGCTGGCCTATTTTCTCTAGGTGGGGGGCTTCTGCCTCCACCTCTTTCCTCATTTCTCTGACCAACATTTCCTCTGCCGGAATCAGCTTCATTATAGTCATGCCCATCTCTAAATTGTGGCTGACTACGGCGTGACCAGCTGTTCATGTTATTTCCTCCTCGAGCTGGCATCTCCCGAGCGTCAGGGGGAGGCCTGCGCTGGTCATTGGGTCCCTGTGCATTGCTATGCCGTGGGGGGCCCCTAACCGCAGAGCCTTACTTTATGTTCCTTCTGTTGGCCGAAGGACGCTGTCCCCTGCTCTATAGATTCGGCTCTTCATCCCCTGGGTGTCTAGGGCTGCGGGGTGGTTGCCCGACCCTATTCTGCCTCGCGCGCTGGGGATTGCCTCGACCAGCCTGAGATAGAGGCTGCTGCTGAGGATCCCTAGGTGGGACATCATCCTGAGCCACAGGCGGCTGCTCCCGCCTTTAAGGGCTTGTTGGCTAGAGCGGAGGGCTAGGATTGGGACCTCTTTGAGGTGGCGCATTCGGCGATTGATCTGGCTAGGAGGCTGGCACAGCCTGACTCCGAGCCAATTGGATGGCTGCTTCAAGAGTGGCCATGGCATCCCTCTACCGATGATCCATGTCCACCTGCTGCTCACTCAGCTCCTGGCGCTGGCGTTTTATTTCTCTTTGCTGCAGCACCATTGTCTTCGCAGCATTCTCCTGATTGACCCTCAAATTAGCCAACTCATCATGTAACACCCCCAGCGTTGCCCTCAGCGTTTTAGAATACTCATCCTCTTCAAACTCCAAATGTGGTTCATTCTCAGCCACATTTGGGGGAGGATATTGGGATAGCCAGCGGCCTGTCCAGTCTTCTTGGATGTTTTCGCCATTAGATTTTCTTACAGTTTTTTATCAAACTCTCAATGAAAGCACCAGAATGTTGACCCTCGATTTGGCCAATGACACGGATTCAAATATACAACAGAAGATGAGATGACAATTAAGATTTTAACCTAATGGTAAAGAAGAAAACACCAACGATTTATAGTGGTTCGGCCACAAAGAATGGAAATGACCTAGGTCTACTTAGTGTTGTTATTAATATTGAATCTCAAAGCCGTGATCAAAGAACTAGGGTTCTTGAGTTTCGCAAACCTTGGGATAATTACAATAAAACGATGGATAATCACACTATAGCTTTCTCACCCAATACTCAGGAAAAAGATTCAGAGATCAAAAGTCCTTTCCTTGAGCTATTTCATGCATATTTATAGGCTCAAGGAGAGTTACATGGGCCAATGGGTCTTAACTTTTCTTAATAACCGCGTATCAAGGTAATAAAGAGGAAATATTCAATGCAATTATTATAGGATTACAATCTTAGAAGTAAATAAATCAAATTATACGACCAGCCTGATCGTATCTAATAGTTAACCTTGATGAAGTGATGTGCCTCTAGTCAATAGTCGAATAGCACTTCCGCCACGTGTGAAAAATCCTTGCCACGTCATCAGCAGCCATTTTTTGGGTAAACAACTGTGAACTATTAAAGTTCATTTATCTCAAACACAATCCTCCCGTACCAATACGTGTTTGAGATCACATATATGAACTTAGGAGTTTTTTTAATATTTACATAATATTATCACAGAATAATACAGTCCATAAAATATATGCATAACAAATTCAATTTATTTATTTATTTCATAAAACAGTGTCTACTAAATATGCTTTCATGGCACAATTCCCAACACCTTTATTGAGATTGTTGCATATATTCTATTGTCAGTTGAATTTGGTGAATTATATTTACTGCTTTTATATTGTTACCTAGTTGTGCATGTTGTTTTAAGTTTTCTTGCTGAGCTTTGACTCACGGGTGCTAGTGTTAGGAACAAGTTTCCTAATACGCAGCGGAATAGTGATGGGTTGGCCCAGTGTACAACAAAAAAAAATAGTAACATATTTAAACTACCTTTAAATATGCGGATCCATTAATATACATACATTAATCATAAACAAGAAAAGAATAAAAAACATACCTCTTGATGCCTATAAAGTGTCATTGCTATCTTTTCGTAAAATAAACGATCTTCCTATCCAAGTTGCTCCTAGGTACTCACACCAAGATCTTCCACAACGTTCTCTACACCTCAAGGAGTGTGTGGGCACTTAGAGAATAAATGATGGAATATTTCTGATTCAACTTGATGTACTCAACACATGAGATCAAGAGAATAGGCCTAAGATTGGTTCTCTATCTTTTTCAGGGAGAGATAGAAAAGCATCATTCTTTTTCTTAGAGCGAATAAATTCAGTATCTTATTTATTTTCAGATAAGTCTAACTTATATGGAAAATATTTAATTTTTTAAACATAAATATGTAACCAATTTACAATTTATATTTTAATTAATTAATTATCTTATTAATGAAAATATCAAAAACTAACTTTTGAATTTTCCATTAATTAATTAATTAAATAAATAAAAGTGAAAAATATATCCCTGATTTTTATATAGCTGCACGCCACACACAGTCCACTGTGTGTGTCGTGCAACACCCTATAAATTAGGGATATTTAATTTTTCCACAATTATTTAATTATTTATTCAAACTATCTTATCAGATAAAATCCAACAACCTAATAATTCATTCAAATTTGAATCTATTATCTTTTTAACTAATTATCACATATAATTAATTATGTGAATAAATATCAATCTTTTAAATTCAAATTCAATTTGAACTTATCAGATTATTATCTCCCACTCAAATAAAGATATTTAATTAATTAAAACTAATTTTAATTAAATATTAATTTGTAAAATTAAATATTTATTTTATTATAATTTCAAAAATTATAATAAATTAATTATTTATATAATTTCAAAAATTATATAATAATTAATTATTAATTAATTTTGATAATTACAACTAATTTGTAATTAATTACTATTATCGCATAATTACATATTTGGCCCGAAGAATAAATTTCTTCTTAAATATGTCTTTTTACCATTTATATCAACTCTTGCCTTGAATAGTGTTGATAGAGCCACCGCGGGGACCTATGGACCTATAATTCCAAGCTCCAATAAATTTGTGATTATTAATTAAACTCTTTAATTAAATAATCTTAATTTATTAATCTCATGATTACTCCACTATAAATATGAGACTGCACTCTTGTAATTATAGACATTTTATTTACTGAATACTATATAACAATAAAGTGTCCATTGATATAATCATTACATACAAATTAACCTTCTAATAATGGTTCATAATTAACCTGGAATAAAATTACTGTTTTACCCTTTTAATTATATCTTGTTTCCTTAAGTACTATTGACTTTACTAGTGAAGGTTAATTCATAACTAAATTATGAATTTGAGTTCAATAACCTATCAGTCCCAAAATTCAACCCTTAAGAGAACCATTATTCAATCTCTTACTAGGAGGTATAGATTCCATATCTGTATACCATGTTCCCAGCCATTTACATTAATGAGTTCCCAAAACAAAAGTTTCTAGCCTGATCATTCTATCAAACCCTAACGAGTGAATCAAAGAACTCATATAACATAAACAGTAGTTTATAGTAACTTCAGAATTAAGATCTATTTGTATATGATCATCAGTTGATATATTTAATTAATACTTCGAAACGGTATTTAACTAAGTATTGGTAAACATATCTGGTCCAGTTCTATATATTCTCTAATATATAAAGTACATCCACTAAAGTGTCCTACTACACTAGTAATCTGAATCTAGATCACATGTATTCATAATACTAGTGGACCGTACTTACAGTAATTAATCTTAAAGATTCCATAACTTTATTTTACTATGAACTATTCAAGTTCATTTATCACAAACACAATCCTCCCATACCAATACGTAGTTGAGATCACATATATGAACTTAGGAATATTTCTGATGTTTACTTAATATTATCACAAAATAATATAGTCCATAAAATATATGCATAACAAATTCAATTTATTTATTTATTTCTTAAAACAATGTCTTCTACATATGATTTCAGGGCACAATTCCCAACAATCTCCCACTTACCCTAAAGCAAATGAGGCATCTCTCTCAATCCCATATTTCTTACATGCTCCTTAAAAGATTTCATGGATAAAGTCTTTGTGAAAGGATCTACAAGATTTTGCTATGAAACTATCTTCATAACTACAACATCCTCTCGATGAACTATCTCTCTGATCAAGTGATATTTCCTCTCGATGTGTTTTCCCCTCTTGTGACTCTGTGGTTCCTTTGAGTTAGCTACTGCCCCAATGTTGTCACAGTATAGGACTAGTGGCTTATCCACATCTGGCACTACTTCCAAATCGGAATAGAACTTCTTGAGCCACACAACCTCCTTAGCTGCTTCACAAGATGATATATACTCGGCTTCCATGGTGGAGTCTACAATGTTGGTTTGTTTAATACTTCGCCAGACTACTGCTCCTCCTCCAAGAGTAAACATTGATCCAGAAGTCAATTTCTGACCATCTCTGTCTGATTGAAAATCATAATCAATGTAACCAGTGGGGTTCAGGTCTCCCCCTGAATATACAAGCATATAATCTCTAGTATTTCTAAGATACTTGAGAATATTATTCACTACAATCCAATGACTCAATCCAGGATTGGATTGATCAAGGCTAACTATCCTTACTGCATAACAAATGTCAGGTCTTGTACAAAGCATAGCGTACATAAAACTGCCTACCGCTGAGGCATAGGGATACAGTCTCATATCTTCCTCTTCCTAAGGTGTTTTGGGACACTGCTCCTTGGAAAGGACTACTCCAGAACGGGTTGGCATATCACCATTTTTGGAGTTTTGCATATTAAAGCTTTCTAGCACCTTATCAGTATAAGTTGCTTGAGACAGTGCCGAAGTCTAGTTCTGTCTATCTCTAGGAATTTTAATGCACAAAACATACTTGGCTTCTCCCAAATATTTCATTTGGAATTGTTCAGCTAACCAGTTCTTTACCTTTGATAATGATGTTACGTCATTGCCAATCAGTAATATATCATCAATGTATAGAACGAGGAATACTACTACACCATCTTTGATTTGTTTATAGACACAAGGTTCGTCAACATTTTGTTCAAAACCAAACGTTTTAATTGTGTCATCAAATCTAAGATTCCAAGATCTAGAAGCTTGTTTGAGTCAATAGATGGACCTAAGAAGCTTTCAAACTTTTTTCTCTTGACCTTTTACTTCAAACCCTTCTGGTTGAGACATGTAAATGGTTTCGTCAAGGTAGCCATTCAGAAAAGCTATTTTGACATCCATTTGCCAAATCTCATAATCCATGCACACAGCAATGGATAAGGGTATACGAATGGATTTTAGCATGGCTACAGGAGAAAAAGTTTCTTCATAATCAAGCCATTCTTTCTGTGTGTAACATTTTGATAACTCTACAAAATAGAGTTATTTTACCACTATTTATAAGCTAATTAGTGTTAAGTTCTTAAGTTTTTTATTATTTTGTTAAGTTTTTAAGTAATTTTGAATTTATTAGTCTTTTCATGATTTTATAGATTTTTGTGTGTTTTTATAGTTATTTTATTGTAATATGTTATAGTATTGAACTTAATTGCCAAAGTAAATTAATTTTTAATTAATATTTTCATGGACTTAATATTATCTATTGTATAATTGAAAATATTTGATTATGATTTAATTATGTTGTAGGAATTATGTTGTATTTTTTGTGTGTTTGAAAAAGAAAGAGAAAGAAATAAAAATGGCATTTTTGAAGAGGAATAAGCAAACACATGGAACCAAGCCCACAAGACCAAGCCTCCAAGCGGCCTCCCCAACCCGTGCCCCAGGGCCACGCCACCTGCCCAGCCAGCCCAAGCCTCCAGGCTCGCACGCCTCAGTAGCCTCCAGCTCCCCCAGGCCCACGGTTTCCCTTCTCAGCCGCCCAAACCCTCCCCAGCTACTTGGGCTTGCGGCCAACTGCCTCACCCATGGGCCGCCTGCCCTTTTCTCGACCCAGTGGCCTCCAAAGCTGGCTGCCAGCCCTGCAAACAAAAGGAGAATTGTGTCTTGAGCTCAACAATGTCTCCTTGTCCCCTTGTCCAAAAATGCCACATTTTTACCCAAACTTTTCTACAAATTTTACCCCAAAATTATCATTACACCCTAAAATTTACCCTATATGTCATATTATTCTTCATTTCAAATTTAATTAAATCAATTTAATTAATTTAAATGGATTATTTTAAACACTTTTTTTGGCTATAAATATGAGATTGGAGTGCTTATTTTTGGAGGGGGGTTACACTACAAAAATTCTACATTTTCAAGACTACTCCAATCTCTTAATCTTTTTCTTCTTTTTGGTCATTTTTTCTATGAGTTTTTAGAGGAAAATTTTGGGGGTTCCTCCTCCAAATTTTTCTATTTATGTTTGTAATTTTTATTTTGTAATTTCTATTATAGTTATGTGTTTCTAATCTTTTTCATAAGATTATTAAGATCATTGTGAAGCAATTTGTAACTAGATAATATTTATGTTGTATGTTGATTTCCATTGTAATGCAACAAAGTTTATGGATTTTTCTTCTTCATATATATCTTTCATCTTTAATATCTAATATTTTGGATTGTTAGATAATATTGCACTTTGTTCTTCATTTTGAAAAACATAATATTCTTTGTGTAAGATGTGTCACTGAATTGTACACATCCAATGCTTAGAACAAAAATATTATGTTTTGCCTTATAAATAATGTTATTTGATTTTTTGTTGTTTCATTAAGTTGATTCACATTAAATACTTTGAAATTATACTTTTTTTTTAAGTGAAGAAAAATCCTATCTTTTTAGAAATAATTTGTGCTTAAAATTATAAATCTATTTGGAAAATGATAGTTTGACTTATTTTAACTATTACTAAAACTTGGGAATCAATATACTAATAAGTATTATTAAACTTACATTTTGTGGATTCTAGTATCTTAATAATCTTTCTTTTACAACTTATTTTCAAATCATAATTGGTTTATTTTTATTCTCTTAAATAGCTTTGTTTTAAATCTTTTATTTTATGTTCATAACATTAAATCTCATCAATCTTTAGAGTTAGGTTAGAATTTATTAATTTTGGTTTAAAATAGTTTTCTTTTTTATTTTAGACAACTCTTTGGGGTTCGACATCCTTGCTTACACGATCACTGTTCTATATGAACGAATCATGCGCTTGCGATATAAATATTTAAAACATACCCATTTTGGGTCCATCACCTTTGGCTACAAGCCTTGCTTTGAAAGTCTCTATTTTCCCATCCACTCCTCTTTTCTTCTTAAATATCCACTTGCAACCAATGGGTTTGATATTCTCAGGTGCATCTTCAAGAACCCAGACAGAATTGGAATACATCGATTCCATTTCTTGGTTCATGGCGTCTTTCCATTTGTCCTTGTCAGGATCATTCATTGGATCTTTAAATGTCAATGGATCGTCTTTGTTTGTGTCAGACACAAGCATTTGAACTTCATGTTCATAGTGTATGGGTTGCTAACAACCCTCCCACTACGACGAGGCTCTCTACTATTCTGACTAGAACTAGCAGTTTCCTCTTGTCATTTTTCATTGGTTGTTGCTGGTGACTTTGCAACTTCATTCGAGACCATCTCCTCCAGTACAACCTTACTGCGAGGATTGTGGTTATTAACATAGTCATGTTCAAGAAAAGTTGCATTTGTCGATACAAATGTTTTATTTTCTTTTGGACTATAGAAAATTCCACCTCTAGTCTCTTTGGAATATCCCATAAACATGCACACTTTAGAGAGTGATTCCAACTTCCCGGTCTTTCCTTTTAGCACATGTGCAAGGCACCCCCAAATGCAAAAATGGGGTAAACTAGGTTTACAACCATTCCATAATTCCATGGGTGTCTTCTGGATAGACTTAGATGGAACAACACTCTATATGTATAGAGCATATTGAATCACATAGCCCCAGAATGACAATGGTAATGATGAGAAGCTCATCATTGATATAACCATATCTAGTAGCATTCTGTTCTGTCTTTCTGAAAGACCATTTTGCTGTGGCGTTCCAGGTGCTGTGAGTTGGGATTGAATACCATGCTCACGCATATGGTCCTCGAATTAAAAATCCAAGCACTCTCCTCGTCGATCAGGTTGAAGAACTTTCAGTAATTTACCTAATTGCTTTTCAACCTTTGCTTGAAATTCTTTGAACTTTCCAAAAGTTTCAGATTTTCTTTGCATTAAGTATAGGTAACCATATCTTGAATAATCATCAATGAAAGTGACAAAGTATTCATAACCTCATCTTGCTTGTACATTGAGTGGACCGCAAACATCCATATGTACTTGCTGAAGTGGTTTTATAGCTCTTGAACCTTTAGCAGAGAAAGGTCTCTTAGTCATCTTTCCTTCTAGACAGGATTCACAAACAAGGAGAGATCCAATAGATAGTTCTCTTAAAGGACCATCCTTTACAAGCCCATTAATTCTATCTAGACCAATATGGCCCAATCTCAAGTGCCATAGATATGTTTCACTATCGGTATCAGTCTTTTGTCATTTAATAGATCTAGGATTAGCTATTTTTAAATAATTCAGAATTATATGCAGATTTCTCTTTAGCTTGTAGTTTATAAAGCCCATTAATAGATTTTGCAGATCATATCTTAAAACCATATCTCAAAATAACAATCGAATTATTATTAAAAGAAATTTTAAAACCTTGTTCATGCAACATAGAAACAGAAATTAAGTTTCTAGAAAATCTAGAAATATAATAAACGTTCTCTAAAATAAGAAATTTATTCTTCTCAAATTCCAGACAGGTTGTTCCAACTGCTGCTGCAGAGACAATCTGACCACTGCCTACCCTCATTGTCACCTCTCCATCAACAAGCTTCCTCGTCAAACTAAGAATCTGTAGAGAAAAACAAACATGATTAGTGGCTCCTGATTCTACTATCTAAGATGAGGAATTGTCTTCCACTTGAACAAGCTTCTAACCCAAGTAAATCAAATTTAGCTTTATTTTTCTCTTTCAGGTCAGCGAGATACTTTGGACAGTTTTTCTTCCAGTAACCATATACTCAACAGTAAAAACAAGTCCCTTTAGGGGTCTTCTTTTTGGAGCTCTTGGTGTTCTTATTCTTTTTGTCTTTGGACGACTTGTTAGGCTTCTTTGAATTCTTATCTTTTTCTTTCTCTTTGTCCTTTCCATATCCATTTTTCCTCATTTTGGTTTTAGCCTTTGAAGAGGATGGGCCAGAATCAGCAACATTTCCCTCTCCTTCTTTCTCAGAACCTTTGTTAAGAGATTCATAAGTTTGCAACTCATTCAACAACTGTGTCATGTTATATTTTAATTTGTTCATGACATAGTTGGTTGTGAAACCTTTAAAAGTTGCAGAAAGCGATTCAAATATAATGCTCACTTAAGTCATTTCATCAATGGTTGCCCCATGGATAATGGCATCGTGCATTATATTGATCATGTCTAATACATGTTCTTTGACAGAAACTCCTTTCTTCATTTTCTTGGTCATGTAGGATCTAGTGGCATCATGCATGCACTGATCTAACTACTGCCCAAACATATCTTGAAGGGAATCCCAAATATCATAAGCAATCTCAGTGTCTTCAAACTTCTTTCTGAGCACATCGCTCATACTTGCAAGCATGTAACACTTTGCTTTGTTGTTTGATAAGATCCAATTATCAAACTTTTCCCTTGCAGTTTTGGCAGCAGTAGCGGGAGGGACTTCAGGACATTCCTTAGTTAAGACAAATTTGTGGGTCTCAAATATTAATACACTGTTCATGTTTGATTTCCATTTCATGTAGTTTTCACCAGTCAACTTTTCATTAGCAAGTAAAGAAGATATAGGATTTGAGCTAAACATGATTGCTGAAAATAAATAAATAAACAAAATTGAATTTATGCATATTATAAATATCAGTAATTTTTGGAATAGTAAACGTGATGCATGAATGCAACAATTAAAGAACATATAAAAAATAATTACTAATTCAACGATTAATTAATTTGAACATTAATGGACAAGCCTTAGAGTATGTCAGACTAATTCCAAATTAATTTTGAGACAAATTCTCAAATTTATAAGTGAAAACTCAAATCAACATTTTTTTATTGACTTATAAACAACAGCTTGTTTGGTCAAGGATACACTAGTCCGCTCGAAAGCCTAATGCACCTTGTAAGTGTAACCCATTATTTTATATCAATGACTTAACTCAAGAGTGTGCCTTAGGGTCAGTCAAACTTGAAATACATCATTAAATCTTATTCTTGAAAAAGAATTTTTGCTTGAGAATAACACAGTCGAAAGCCTTCCTTAGGGGGACACAAGCAATGGTGCCACGAGACCCTCTCCATGTTACCTCAGTGCTAACTAATAATGGAGACCATGTGACTTAATGTCATAACTCTCTCTCCCACTCACTATTTTAAAATATGTGTTTTCTTAAAACATCCTATGCTTTTTAATTAGTTTGTAAAAATAAAGTGATTTATTTTTACCAAATGATATTCTAATAATTACTAATCCAATCAAGCAAAATTAAAATTATAGAACTATGCCCTAATTAATTCAATTTTAATTTGCTATAATTATTAGGAATATCATTTATTATTTAATAAAACAATTTTATTAAATACTAGAAATTAAACTACTTTTAAAATCAATTTCCGCTCCTTAACTAGTTAAAACTAGATTTATTATTATATGGTCCATCACATAAAGCATATAATCACATAGGACAATCCTAAGACATGTTTCTACTCATATGAGATGCATGCTAATTTTAAATACTGTGTGGGTAATATGTATTGCATGTCAAAAATGCATGATAAAGTATTAAACAATTTAATCACATTCAAACATTTAAATAAATATATATTAAATAAATAAATGTGGGCCGATTGTCTTGGGTATTTCTAAAAAAATTACGACACTTGCAAAATTATACAAAAAAATGTAAGAAACTAAATAAAACCTAAAGAGATCTCTATCTTCAACTTTGGGCCTTCACAAGTAGTCTTGATCCATTAAGTCATTTATCCATTTAATTTTGAATTAAAATAACTTTTAATTATCTTAAACAAATTTTAAGAATAGTGACTTGGGTTTTAATGCCCAATAATTTATTAGGCCCACTTTTGAATTTGGGCCAAATAATTAATTCAAAATAAAATAATTTTAAGTATGGGCTTAAAATAAATTAGGCCCACAATTTAAATAGATAACAAAGATGCAAGCCCTAGGGTTTAGAAACCCTAGGGTCGGCGACACAAGGTGGCTTGGCATGGGGAGGTGCGGCTAGAAGGCGCGCTGATGCAGGCGCAGGGGCGCATGGCAAGCGTAGGGGCTCAGGCTTCGGGTAACGGAGCCTGGGACTCGGGCCTTACATAATTTTTTTCAAATAATTTAATGTAGAAAATTAAATTACAAAAAATTCCTATGTCCAAAATGGCTTACATTGTTCATCTAGAAATTTAAGAACAATTCCCAAACCCAAAACACCTTATAATTAACGACCCTTAAGAATAAACTTTAAACATACTTACATCCATCTATTCACACATATTACGATAACAAATGAATGCATATTATACCCACACAATAAGTAATGTATGCAGAGATTAATGACTGCTTTGGTACCAATTGTTAGGAACAAGTTTCCTAATACGCAGCAGAATAGTGATGGGTTGGCACAGTGTACAACAAATTTTTTTTTGTAACATATTTAAACTACATTTAAATATGCGGATCCATTAATATACATACATTAATCATAAACAAGAAAAGAATAAAAAAACATACCTCTTGATGCCTATAAAGTGTCATTGCTATCTTTTCGTAATATAAACGATCTTCCTATCTAAGGTGCTCCCAGGTACTCACACCAAGATCTTCCACAACGTTCTCTACACCTCAAGAAGTGTGTGGGCACTTAGAGAATAAAGGATGGAATATTTATGATTCAACTTAATGTACTCAACACATGAGATCAAGAGAATAGGCCTAAGATTGGTTCTCTATCTTTTTTAGGGAGAGATAGAAAAGTATCGTTCTTTTTCTTAGAGGGAATAAAATTCAGTATCTTATTTATTTTTTGATAAGTCTAACTTATATGGAAAATATTTAAATTTTAAAAAATAAATATGTAACAAATTTACAATTTATCTTTTAATTAATTATCTTATGAATGAAAATATCAAAAACTAACTTTTGAATTTTCCATTAATTAATTAATTAAATAAATAAAAGTGAAAAATCTATCCCTGATTTTTATATAGCTGCACGCTACACACAGTCCATTGTGTGTGTCGTGCAGCACCTTATAAATTAAGGATATTTGATTTTTTCACAATTATTTAATTATTTATTCATACTACCTTATTAGATAAAATCCAACAACCTCATAATTAATTTAAATTTGAATCTTTTTTAACTAATTAACACATATAATTAATTATGTGAATAAATATCAATCTTTTAAATTCAAATCCAATTTAATTATGAGATTATTATCTCCCACTCAAATAAAGATATTTAATTAAATCTACTAATTAATTAAAACCAATTTTAATTAAATACTAATTTCAAAAATTAAATATTTATTTTATTATAATTTCGAAAATTATAATAAATTAATTATTTATATAATTTTGAAAATTATATAATAATTAATTATTAATTAATTTTGATAATTAAAACTAATTTTTAATTAATTAATTAATCATTATTATCACATAATTGCATATTTGGCCTGAAAAACAAATTTCTTCGTAAATATGTATTTTTACCATTTATATCAACTCTTGCCTTGAATAGTGTTGATAGAGCCGTTGTGGGGACTTATGGACCTATAATTCCAAGCTCCAATAAATTTGTGATTATTAATTAAATAATCTTAATTTATTAATCTCATGATTACTCTACTATAAATATGAGACTGCACTCTTGTAATTATAGACATTTCATTTACTGAATACTTTATAACAATAAAGTGTCCATTGATATAATCATTACATACAAATTAACCCTCTAATAATGGTTCATAATTAACCGAGAATAAAATTACCGTTTTACCCTTATAATTATATCTTGTTTCCTTAAGTACCATTGACTTTACTAATGAAGGTTAATTCATAACTAAATTATGAATTTGGGCTCAATAACTTTTCAGTCTCAAAAGTCAACCCTTAAGAGAACCATTATTCAATCTCTTACGAGAAGATATAGATTCCATATGTCCCAGCCATTTACATTAATGAGTTCCCAAAACAAAAGTTTCTAGCTTGATCATTCTGACAAACCCTAACGAGTGAATCAAAGAACTCATATAACATAAACAGGAGTTCATAGTAACTTCAGGATTAAGATCTATTTGTATATGATCATCGATTGATATATTTAATTAATACTTTGAAATGGTATTTAACTAAGTATTAATAAATATATTTGGTCGAGTTCTATATATTCTCTAATATATAAAGTACCTCCATTAAAGTGTCCTACTACTCTAGTAGTCCGGATCTAGATCACATGTATTCATAACACTAGTAGATTTTATTTGCAGTAATTAATCGTAAAGATTCCATAACTTTATTTTACTGCGAACTATTCAAGTTCATTTATCTCAAACACAATCCTCCCGTACCAAAACGTGGTTGAGATCACATATATGAACTTAAGAATTTTTCTGATATTTACTTAATATTATCACAGAATAATATAGTCCATAAAATATATGCATAACAAATTCAATTTATTTATTTATTTCTTAAAACAATGTCTACTACATATGCTTTCAGGGTACAATTCCCAACAACTACGTGGTGTAGGTAAGGGAGTTGATAGCTGGACCAACCATGAGTTGGAGAGCTTCAAGGGCGGTGTGTACATATGCAACCTGCTCGATCGCCATGGTTAGGATAACTTGGGAGGAACTAGGGTTAAACCCTGTTTTTGCTGCTCAGGTAAGCTAAAATTGTATATGTTTATCTTTTACAAATTTGTAAATTGATTTTTGGGATCCCGTGTACAGACTCGATATTTTAATAAAAAAATAATTATTTTGTTGACCAAATCTATTATTACTTGACCTTGACTTAGTCTTTAATTACACATTTAATTTCAAACGACTTTCTTAGCAGGTTAAGCACTATTTTAAATACACAGTGTAACGGTCTTGTTTATCTAGGGTTTTACATTCAGCCTCAATTCAGAGCCTCTCCACAATAATTTCCAAAATTACCCAAGTCTCCAAGAGAAGGAGAGGGAGCTGAGAGAGAGAGAGAGCAAGAGAGGGCTGAGTTGAGGTTTTTTTCTTTCTGATTTTATAGTTTATTCTATAAGGTTCCCAAGGCCTAAGCTAAGTCTATCTTACAGTACAAAAGAAAAAAAATACCCCCAAGTCTATCCTAAATCCTTTAGTGCCACCAAGGGCAGTCTCGTCATATGCCACCTCCTGCTAAATCCTCCAGTGTTCCTATAAATTCCCATTTAATCCTAACAAACCCAAATAATTACCCGTTACCAGGTAAATTCCAGGCACATGCCAAGTTCTCAAAATACCTCTAGGCTCACCCCAAGCCGAGTATCTGACCCCGTTGTGACTATTCTGCTAACCCACTCCCTAGGATCGTCTTGGACCACACATCTCAAATATATCCCCATAACACTGGGGTCTCACTCACAATACAAACATAATTACATTTATGTCCTCAGTGGGCCAAAATTACAAACATGCCCTTATTCACAAAAATGGGCCCATATGCATATTTAATACACACAAACAGTCATGTCTAATCACATCACCACATAATTCATTTGTATCACATCATCACGCATATAATCAATTATTGGCTCATATAATCTGAATTAGGCCCTCCAAGCATTGTAGTCAAGGCACTCAGCCTTAATATCAAATTTGGGACGTTACACTAGAGGTATCCACTATGTTCGCTAGGAATCCTATGCAACATTCTTGCAATAGGTCTCTAGCCTTCAATGCAGAGATCATAGGTACTCATGGTCCACTCACTGTCCCCACAAACACAAAGGGTTCCTCTCCTTCCAGCTCAAAAGTAACCATCCTATGTGAAACGTCCCAAATCTGCTATTAGGGCTTAGTGAGGGCAATAATTGATTTAATTGCGTGATTACTTAAATTAAATGATTATATGATTAGAAATGTATAGTTAGGTGAATTAAATATGCATGTGGGCCCATTTTTGTTAATAGGGGCATATTTGTAATTTTATCCCGTTGAAGGCATAAATGTAAATTGTTTTATGTGTTCCAGCATCGGTGGATCTCGTCACACAGTTTAAGCGAAAAGTTGCAAGATGGAATATTTGGTAATTAGTGGTATTAGAGTAACTTGGGTAACTATTGGTAACACTCTAGAGTAATTAATATTGGAGAGAAATTTAAATGGGAAAAAGTGGCATTTTTGCAAGAGAAGGAGTAAAAGACTATGATGCCCTTGAGGTTAGTATAGGTGTTTAGCTAGAGGGAGGGGCAAAAGGGTAAATTGGCTTGAGGATAGGTGAGTGATGGCTAAGAACATGGTGGTACATTCTAAGCCTTTCCCTCTCTCTCTTTACTCTTAACACTTAGACTTTTGGAGGCTCTCTAGAGAAAACCAGGAACTAAGATAAAAGGAAGCTGATTTTTGAGGATTAAAGGGGCGATTCATGCTAGAAAGTGGAACCAAGAAAGCTTGAGGTCGTTCTGTACAACTGAGGTAAGGATTCCACCCTTAAATTCTGAGTTCGTGACACTTATAGTTAAGGTTTTTGAAGTTTTTAGCTTAGGTGTGAATTTTGAGATTTGGGGTAGTTTTGACCTAGTTTATAGGTTATAAATGTTGTCTATGCTGCTGTGAGTTAGTTTAGGGGCTTGATTTGGAGAAAAATGAGGGTTTTGGTAGGGAATTTTTTAGGATTTTTAGATTGAAGTCGCAAGAAATTCTGGGTTCGTGGGGTCGCGCCGCGGCGCTGTTCTTGAGCACCGCGACCCGCATGAACTTAGGGGCCTTTGGGGGCTCGGGAAGGATCCTACTACCCAGTTTAGTAGAATTCAAGGCTCCAGGAACTAAAACTAGGTTCGGAAGTTGTTATTCACTTGAGATTGATGGAGATTTCATATTTAAGTTGACGGGGATCATCCGAGCAGTTGACGGGGATCATATCTAGGCCACTTACCCAGGGCTTGCAAGACTCAAGGTAAGAAAATTGTTTGTGCCCGTAGAGCAGGACATGGCCCTATTATTTGTGTTTAATGTGTGTGTGAATATTTGTAGTTGTTATTCTATGTTCTACTTGATTATGAATGAATGACAAAGGTCGAGAACGGCGAAGGTCGGGGAACGGCAAGGGCCGGGATCGACATTAAGCATGTTGAATGCAGGCCGCTAGGACAAGACCCACTAAGGGTGTTGTACTCACCCACATGGTAAAGATTGTGAACCCAGTACCTGGTAAAGCACCTGGGTTGACATAGGCCGCTATGTGAATAATCTGCTATCTGTTTAAGTTGTGTATTACTGGATTGAGTTGTCATATGCTATGTGTTGAGTTTTTTTTGCTAAGCCTTGGCTCACGGGTGCTCTATAGTGCAGGTAAGGGCAAAGGAAAGGCTGACCAAGCATGAGTTGGAAGGCATGGAGCGGCGCGTACATGTTCGGCCTACCTGGCAGCCACGACCGAGGTTGTTTTGAGGAACATACTATAAATAGTTGACTTTATCGCCTAGGTCGACTGTATCTTAACTTTTAAATTGTAATAAATTTTTGAAACAGTATTTTGGGATCCAAATGTATCACTTTGATGAGTTTAATAAATGTCCAAGTCTTTTATAATTAACTTTCATTAACCGAATCTTTATCCCAATTTAATCACACTTTTCGGTCTACAACCTTGATTAGTGAGGTAATGTCACATTTTAAAATCACATGGTAATGACTCAAAGGAAGTAGGGCATTACACTACGCCTGCAGTCTATCGTTGCCTCGTACTTTGACAACCAATCCATTCCTAGAATCATATCAAAGTTATCCATCACCAGTTCAATCAGATCCATAGAATACTCCCTACTGTCTATCTCTACTGGTAATGCTCTAACCCACCTCCTAGAGACTACCAGTTCCCCAGTTGGCAACAAAGTCCTAAATCCTCTAACATATAAATCACAAGGTCTACACAAACGGTCTATGACCCCAGCAGATATAAAAGAATGAGTAGCTCCTGAATCAATCAATGCAGTAAATGAAGAACCGACACTAGAAATCTAACCTGTCACGACTAACGGACTAGCCTCAGCCTTGGTCTAGGTCAAAGTAAACACTCTGGCTGGAGTGAGGCTGTCACTCCTCTTAGGTTCTTCTTTTCAAGCTTGTGGGGAGTCCTTCCTCAAATGACTGACACTCCCACATATGAAGCATGCTCTAACTCCGCACTCCCGTAGATGTCGCCGCCTACACCGTGGACACACTGGGAAGCTTCTCCAATTCTTTCCCCCGCCCTGACGACCACTAAAAGCACCCCATGCCCTCCTATTTGGACCAGGAGGAACAAAAGAATATGGGCCTTTCTCTTCTGCTCACTAGGGCCACTACCCCGACTAGAACCAGTGAAGGGAGGCACCGTCCTCTGAGCATCACGCCTTGCGACGCCTTCTCTCCATATCTGATCTTCAGCCCCCTCAACAGTAAGGGCTTTCTCCAGTACCTGGGCATAAGTGGTAGTCCTCGGATCCAATGTTATCTTAACATCACGGGCTATCATTGCATTCAGTCCCCGTCCAAAGTAATCCCTCCATGCCATATCAGTATGCACTGAATCCGGCTCAAACTTTGCCAACCGGTCAAACTTCAAAACATATTCTGTGACAGTCATTCTGTTCTAAGTCAGATTAGTAAACTCATCCACCTTTGCAGCTCGAACTGCAACACTGTAATACTTTTCATTAAAGACATCTCTGAATTCATCCCAGGTCATAACGGTCACAATTCTTCTCTGGGACACAACTTCCCACCAAATGTGGGCGTCTTCCCTTAACATGTAACTGGCACAAGCCACCCTGTCATTCCCTTACACCCTCATGAAATCCAGGATAGAAAAAGTCATGTTCATCCATTGATCTGCCCGCAATGGGTCTTAACCGCCCTCAAAGGTGGGAGGGTGCTGCTTTCTAAACCTTTCATACAAAGGCTCCCACCTGTTCTCCATCACAGGCTAGGCTGGCACTGGTGCCACAGCCTGTGGAATTTCTAACCCAACATCCCAAGGAAGAGCCTGCTGCCTCAGTTCTCGGAGTTCATCTTCCGTTAGCTAAAGTCTAGCATGCATTTCAGCAAACATTTGTTGCCAGATCTGTGGGGCAGGTGGAGGGTCCTAACCCTGGTTATCATCTTCAGTCATATTGTCGCGCAGTCTAGTCGATAGCCGAGGCATAACTTCAATATTCCTGCAATCAATGACGCCGCACATCAGGCACGATAACAACATCCAAAACCCACCTCCTAGTCCAATCAATCAAACACAAACATCAAACTAACATAATTCACACATCGCATAGACATATAACAATCAAATGGGCCATGCCTTGGAATCATATATACATATATATATTCATCATGCTCTATCTATATTAATCAGGCAAACAGGGCAACTCAGACAAGCAATTAAACATATAATTCACATAATACTGGCCAACCCTGAGTCGAGCATGTCTTTGGCAGTGAGCATACATGTTCGGTCAATCTCCAGGAACCATAAACATTAGCACGCTCTGATACCAAGTTGTAACGCCCTACTACCCTAGAGTCATTACCATGTGATTTTAAAATGTGCCATTAGCTCACTAATTGAGGTTTTAGACTGAAAAGTATGATTAAATTAGAATAAAGACTCATTTAATTGAAATTAAGTATAAAAGGTTTGGACATCGATTAAAGTTATAAAAGTGATACACTGGGATCCCAAAATACTGTTTCAAAATATATTTACAACTCAAAAGTTAGAGTACAGTCGACGTAAGCGACAAAATCAAACGTTCACATCGTGTCCCTCAAAACAACCCCAGTCGTGGCGGCCAGTGTAGCGACCCCAATTTGCTAATAAGGCTTGGGGCCTTGATTAGCGTGCTTGGATGGCAATAATTGTTATATTGATTTAATATGTGAATCTAATGAATACGTTATTAGAAATGCATGTTTAGGTGAATTAAATATGCGGCCCCATTTGGTTGTTAGGGGCATATTTGTAATTTTAGCCCGTTGAGGGCATAAATGTAATACTTGTATATGTTGTGATTGATACCACGTGTGAGTGGTGATATAATTGTGATGCACGTTCCGAGACGGTCCTAGGGAGCTATTTTGCTAAAAGTCACAACGGGGTTAGCTATTTTGGGAATATTATAACTTGAGTATGAGAATTATTAAGAAATGGTTAGTGGCACTTTAGTAACTTGGGTAACTGTAGGTAACTCTTGAGGATAGTTGTTTTAAGTGGAAAGTGGTATTCTTGCAAGG
Source organism: Humulus lupulus (assembly GCF_963169125.1). Classification (NCBI taxonomy): domain Eukaryota; kingdom Viridiplantae; phylum Streptophyta; class Magnoliopsida; order Rosales; family Cannabaceae; genus Humulus; species Humulus lupulus. The sequence goes on along the minus strand of NC_084797.1, from coordinate 156,911,140 downwards.
GTTTAAGGAAAAGTCTAGGATGCCCTTGAGGATTAGCTAGAATCTAAGTTAGAAAGGAGGGCAATTGGGTCATTTGGCTTAGGTGGTAGATAAGCCTTAGCTGAGGGAAAAGTTTAGAACGTTCTCACATTTTGGCTTATGCAAGAGTTGTTCTTTGGGAGCTCTAGAGAGAACTAGAAACCAGGAAGGAAGGAGAGGAAATCTCTGGAGTTTTGTGGGATCAAGAATGGAATCAAGCCAAGGAAAAGCTAGAGGATTGTTCTGCATATTGAGGTAAGGAAATCTGAGTAATTACTTTGTAGAATTCAGGTAAGAATGTTATGGTTTGAGAGTTGAGTTGTGTGTTGTCTTGTGGATTATTGGGGTGAAGTTCAGATTGGGATTAGTGGAATTGAGCTTGGGATTGGATAGGGAAAGCAGCTCAAGGCCGAATCTCCATTTTGAGGTGAGAGTTTCATGCATTTCTGAGGTTATGCTCTGCTATGGTTTAAGTTCTATGAAGTTTTAAACCATTTTGGTGAATTATGGATTTGAATGTGTATTTAAGCTAGTTGTTGTTGTTTCTGGGTTACTATACTTTCTATTTGGGGTTTTAAGTTGATTTGTGACTTTGGAGTATCTTGGGGTTGATTTGGAAGAGTTTTGGCTCGGGAAAATGTTGGGGAAAAACCCAATTTTCTGGGTTTGCATATGAGCGCGCGCGGCGCTAGGTTGAATCAGGAGGAGGGCATCATTCTGGGCGCCGCGACCCCTACAGGATTGTGCCGTGGCGCTAGGCCAATTTCTGGGCAGGGGAAAATTGTGTTTTTGGGGTTTTGGCTCAGGGGGCTTAAGGGATGCTTCCGCTACCTTGTGGGGGGAAACGGGAGGTCTCGAGAGCACGGGATTGGTTCCGGGAGATGATTATAAACTGGTTAGTAATGAGAGTGCCATGTATGTGTTGTGACTAGGTTTTCAACAAGGCTCGGGTTAGAGGACCGTGCTCGAGATTTCAGTGCTCAAGAAGCTCGGGACACAGGTAAGAAAACGGTTGTACCCATAGAGCAGGGCGAGGCCCCATAGATGTGTTGCAGGGCACGACTCTATATGATTATATGCAGGGCATAGCCCATTGATTATGTTAATACATGTTTAAGTGTTTGATTAATTATGCTATGTATGCAAAAATGTGAATGATCGGTAAGAGCCGGGAACGGTGAAGGCCGAGAATGGCAAGGGCCGGGAACGACGAAGGCCGAGAACGGCAAGGGGGCCGGGAGCAGCGTTAGCACACGGAGTGCGAGTTGCCAGGGTAGGACCCTAAAGGATACCTGGGATGTCCTTACGGTGTAGACCGCGAACCCAGGGCCTGGTAAAGCGCCTGGGATGGCACGGCTGTATGTGTTTAGCTTGTTGGCGGATTTGTTTTTGTGCTGAGTAATTGATATGCATATGTTATCCATTTGTGTGGAGTTTTCTTGCTGGGCTTCGGCTCACGGGTGCTCTGTGGTGCAAGTAAGGGCAAGGGGAAGGCCGACCAACCATGAGTATGGAGAGCGTGAGGCAAAGCGTACATGTCTGGTCTGCCTGGCTGCCACGGCCAGGAGTATTTTTGGGAGATGCTTTGTACTAAATCCTGTTTTTTCGTTTAGTCGACTTAAAACATATTTTAAGTTGTAAATATTTATAAATGGTCTTTTCGGGATCCCTAATGTAAAACACTAATACTTTTCAATGAATGATTACATTTTCAAATTATGTGATTTTAATGCAGTTTAGTTACACTTTTGAGCTAAAAGCTTGATTAGCAAGTTAAATGCACATTTTAAACTCGCTTAGTAACGACTCTAAGGTGGTAGGGCATTACAACTTGGTATCAGAGCGAGCCAAGGTTTATGGTTCCTGGAGATTGACCGAACATGTACGCTCGCTGTCAGTGACAAGCTCGACTCAGGGTTGGTTGGTAATGATTGACTTATATATTGAATATGTGCTTAGATGCCCTGTTTGCTTGCTTATTTCATATAGAGCATGATGAATGAGTTAGCATATGCATGATGCCAGGGCATGGCCCGTTGAGTGTTATATGCTATTTGTGTATTATGTGGATTGTTGTTATGGTTGGCGGATGTGAATTGGGAGGTGGTTTTGGATGTTGTTATATTGCCTAATGAGCGGCGTCGTGGATTGCATGCATATCGATTGTGATGCCTCGACAATCATCTAAACTCTGTGGTTGGGCCGAGGATGACAATCAAGGTCAGGACCCTCCACTTGCCCCACAGAATTGGCAACAGATGTTTGTCGAAATAGAAGCCAGATTGCAGCGAACAGAGGAAGAACTTCGACAGTTGAGGCAACAGGCCCCTCCATAGGTCACTAGGCTGCTAATTCAGCAGGTTGTGGCGCCAGTGCCGGTTCAGCCTGTGATGGAGAATAGGTGGGAACCTTTGTATGAAAGGTTCAGGAAGCAGCATCCTCCCACATTTGAGGGTGGACCAGACCCACTGCAGGCAGAGCAGTGAATGAATATGGTTTCCTATATCCCGGACTTCATGAGAGTTGAAGGGAACGAGAGGGTAGCTTGTGCCAGCTACATGTTTAGAGAAGATGCCCACAGCTGGTGGGATGTAGTGGTTCAGAGAAGGAACGTGGCAGTTATGACTTGGGAGGAATTCAGGAACATCTTCAATGAAAAGTATTACAGTGTTGTAGTCCGAGCTGCAAAGGTTGACAAGTTCATCAACCTGACTCAGAATCGTTTGATCGTGACAGAGTATGCCCTAAAATTTGATCGATTGGCGAAATTTGTGCCAGATTTAGTGCCGACAGATGCGGCAAGAAGTGACAGATTTGTACGGGGATTGAACGTTATGATCGCCCGTGATGTGAAGATCACCTTGGATCCAGAGACTACTACCTATGCTTAGGTTGTGGACAAGGCCCTTACAGCCGAGGGGGTCGAGGACCAGATTTGGAGAGAGAGCACTGTTAGGTGCGATGCCAGGAGGACAGTGCCTCCTTTTATTGGATCCAGTCGGGGTAGTGGCTCCAGTGAACAGAAGAGGAAGGCCCCAGATTCTTTTGTTCCTCCTAGTTTGGATAGGAGGGCTAGGAGGACACGAGGCACTTCTAGTGGCCGCCAGGGCGGAGGTGACAACTGGAGGAGCTTTCCAGTGTGTCCTCGGTGCAGACGACAACACCAGGGTGAGTGCAGGATTAGGGCTTGTTTTGTCTGTGGGAGTGCCAATCATCTGAAGAAGGACTGCCCATGTGACGCCCCACGTCACTATGACTGCTTTCTGGAATGACGACTGGCCCTACAAACCAACACGAGTCTTTTTAGCATGCTTTGTCCTCACTCACATGCTTCCTAGGAAAACTTCCCAGGAGGTCACCCATCCCTAGATTACCCCAGGTCAAGTTTAACTTTGGAGTTCTTAAGTGATGGGCTACCAAAAAGAAGATGCATCTTGTTGATATAGGTAGTACCCATCAATCCATTTAAGCCATCTTCAACTATGTAGTCCCATACCTACACAGTCTTAGAATCATCACGCTTGACCTTCCCCAGGCAGTGTGGGATTGCATAGCTTACCCGGTCTTTCCCCTTACGGATCACGGGAATCTGACTGTCACAGCCCACAAGCCAGGAAGGAGGAGCCGAAGCAGGGTGACAGTCTCGCTCCTGCCAAAGTGTTTGCTTTGACTCAGACTGAGGCGGAGGCTAGCCCCTCAGTTGTGAAAGGTCAGATTTCTAGTGCTGGTTCTTTGTATACTGCATTGATTGATTCAGGAGTTACCCATTCATTTGTGTCTGCTAGAGTGATAGATCAGCTGTGTAGACCTAGTGCTTTGTATGCTAGGGGTTTTCAGACTTTGTTGCCAACTGGGGAACTGGTAGTCTCTAGGAGATGGATTAGAGCTTTACCAGTAGAGGTAGATGGTAGAGAATTGTCTGTTGATCTAATTGAGCTTGCGATGGATGACTTTGATATGATCCTGGGGATGGATTGGTTATCGAAGTATGGGGCGACGATTGACTGCAAGCGCATGATGGTGACTTTTGAACCGGAAGGGGAGTTACCCTTTGTATTTGTGGGAACAGTCAGTGGACCGCAGGTACCTATGATTTCAGCACTGAAGGTTAGAGACCTGATGCAGGGAGGTTGCACATGATTCCTAGCGAACATTGTGGATACCTCTAGGGTTGTGGTGGTTGGACCGGGTGAGACCAGATTGGTATGTGAGTTTCCATATTTATTTCCAGCGGACCTGCCAGGGTTGTCGCCGCAGCGGGAGATTGAGTTTGTCATAGAGTTGGCGTCGGGGGTGGAGCCAGTATTTAGGACACCTTATAGAATGGCTCTGGCAGAGTTGAAAGAGTTGAAGATTCAGTAACAAGAGTTATTGGACTTGGGATTCATCAGACCGAGTTTCTCGCCATGGGGTGCTCCAGTGTTGTTTGTCAAGAATAATGATCAATGAATCATCTTGGGGCCCAATGCCCAAAATACATGATTAATAAATCATATTGGGGCTCCACGCCCTAGGATATGAGACTAGTAAGTCACCTCGGGACCCTTTGCCCTATCCTCTATATAATCAGCCTTAGAGTTGGGCCAACGTACCTAGCGCTATAATTTTCCACGACCAATAGGTCGGTCAAGCATATATCACGCTCCTGATTAGGCATAACCATATCGACCAGCGCTCAACGCGCTATTGCCATCCTTGAATTATAAGTCAATGCTTTTCGACCAGCACTCAGTGTGCTAAGGTCGTCCTTGACTCAAAAGTCAATGCTTTTTGACCAGCACTCAGCGTGCTAAGGTCGTCCTTGACTCATAAGTCAATGCTTTTTGACCAGCACTCAGAGTGCTAAGGTCTTCCTTGACTCATAAGTCAAGTATGGGGACCAGCCCAAGGATATGGGACTAATAAGTCACCCTGGGGCCCATTGCCCTATCCTCTGTATAACCAGTCGTAGAGCTGGTCCAGTGTACTCAGCATAGAGTTTTCCATGACCAATAGGTCAGACAAGCGTATGATGCACGCCTGGTTAGCCTAACCAGTCAATGCGCTATTGCCGCCCTTGACTCGTAAGTCAATGCTTTTCGACCAGCGCTCAGCAAGCTATTGTCGTCCTGACTCATAAGTCACGCCTTTCTCAATCAGATAATGTAGACAGACATATATCATATATCAAATATCCAAATACAAAGTATTCAACATGCTTAATCAATAATCACAAGCATAATCATAAACATGCACATTCTCATGCGTTCATGCCCTATCCATATTCCTATTCAATAATTCGGGTCAAGCCATAATCACATGTATCACATACTGGGTGAAATTTTCTTACCTTTGGTCTAAGCACAGGTTACGAATGAACGAACCTTAAGCACGATCCTTTCTAGTAGTTCGCGCGAACGCGTGAGGGACTATCCTTTCTATCGCTTGCACTTGCTTTTCACTCTCAAGTCAATGATCTCTCTCTTCTATAAAGCGAAGCAAAGCGCATGGCGCTGAAGTGAAGAAAGCTCAATAAACATACACGAACACGGTGCATGGCATAACATAAATGAGACCACCGATCATTTCATAAAACATATATGCTTTCCCTTTCTCGATGCTTTTTTGGGGGTGACTCACCAACCGACCCAGCAGTGATCAAAGACAATGGTACGAACAAATCAAAGTCATTGGATTTGGTAGTTCTCCATTGACTTCTCTCTTTACCCCTTTGCATATGTTCCTAAATGGGTGTGCACCCCCACCCAGATGGGTAGGTCCGAGCCCCTAACGATAACCTAGTCACAACCAAGTATAGAATCCCATAAAAAAACGAGTAAATAAAGGCTTTCTGACCGAGTCCTAGCCTCCGGGACATCGATTCCTACTAAACTGGGTAGTAGGATCAATCCTGAGCCCTTAGGTTTGAGTTCCCGCACTCAAAACCTCCCCAAACCTCAAAATCCCTTAAGTGCTGTGACCCCCAAACATTTGAGCCGTGACCCGCTCAAGTCAGAGGCTCGAGCCTCTCTTCTGCCTACACCAGCATTGCGGCTCAAAAGCCCCACAACCACCTGCTTCTCCTTCGACCAATTTGAGTCGCGACGCCCCAAGAATAGGGCTGCGGCTCGACATGAAAACTCTGATTTTTCTCCGTTTTCCTCAAGCCAAATCCCTCAACGAGCAAAAATTACAAATATGCCATTATTAACAAAAACGGGCCCACATGCATATTTAATTCACATAAACATGCATTTCTAATCATGTAATCATTTAATCTAAGTAATCACATACTGATACACATATATCACAATTAACCACGTAATAACATAATTAAATCAATGATTGCCCTCTCGGCACGCTAGTCAAGGCACTAAGGGCGATTTGATCTTAGAGTTGACAATCACTGAGGAAGGAGGAGGAGATCGAGGTTTGGGTCACTGTAGGTAATTTTGGTAAGAACCATAAACTCATCTTTAAGTTTTATGAAAGATCTAGAGTTAACAATGCATGATAAGGGCGATTTGGGGTTAAGTAGTGTCCTTTGGATTATTGATGATGTATAGGTGTACTATGGTCTTTATTGATTGTATATAAAGGATAAAAACATGTTAGGAAGGTTGGGGTGTGATATTTGGGTAGAAATTTTTTGAAAAAGTCATAATTGGGTTCGACCGGTCGATCGACTTGTACTAATTAGTTGACCAGGTTGCGATTAAGGCGCAGAAGAATTTTTAAGGCACACCGGTTGGCCCACTCGCGCGAGTAAAGTGAAATTTTTGTGAAAATATATCGTTTGTAATTTTTAAGTGTTATTTTTGGCACTTTGGGACTACTGTAAGTATACTTTGGGGGTTGGCTTTAGGATTGTTATTTTGCATTTTTGGTTTTTTTAAGTAAATAATGAATTTTTCTTAGCATTTATAGAATAATAAGTCATTAAAGTTATTCTGGTTAATTACATTTTTTTTTAAATAATGAGATTTCGAAGTCTTTTTTGTTTTCAAAAGGGTTATTGGGTTACATTTTGATCATCAATAAAAGTTGCTTCAAACATATTAAATGTTGTCTTAAATATTATAAATTCATGCACGTAACATTCTTAAGTTATCAGGGTGTTACTTGATTGGGGTATCCTTTTCTAATTAAGAGTTTGATCTCATCTTTCAGATGCTAGCACTCATTTATATTGTAGTCGACATCATTGTGAAAGTTGCAAAACCTAGTTGAGTCTATATCCCTTCTTTCTCTTTAATAGGTGGTGGTCACTAATATAACACTTGAGTTTTAGTCGCTATGAAGATGTTCTTTTGCGATTTGATTGGCATTTTTGTTGCCAAATTTTGAGATTGGGTATATATCAGTAACAAACACAAAGGATTGGGTATTTATGCCGGCCGCAAATACCCCAATATATAATTATAATAATTTGGAAGATTTTTTTTTTCTTAAACTGAAACTTAAGTGATTTGATTTATATATATTAAGTAATTTTTTGGGGGGCTAAACTAATACTTTTAAAAAATATAAAATAATAATAATTCTAATAGATAAATTAAAAAACAATCCTCCCTTGCTCGCATTATTTGATCTCTAGTGTCATATGCCAAATTATGTGCAATGAAAGTAGGTAGGATGCCAAATCTATAATGAACAACAATCAACTCATAAATTGGTTTGCAACAAATGGTGAAGTTGTGAGGCATGTTGAAGCTAACAGTTGCGCAGTGGATGCTGAACAAGGGAAGCTTTTGTTGCTATGGCTAGAAGAGGAGGTAGGTTGGTGGACTTTTTTAAATAAAGATGAGCTATACTTGCAACCCCAAGTACAGTTTTAAAGCCTAGTGAAGTTCAAAAGTGATTGCTTATAAGCTGTTTCTTTGATTACTTTTAATGTTTTTATTCTTTCTTTTGGGCGGAAGGAAGGAAGAAAGGGCCACTTGCTTCCAATGTAGCTTTTTCTGCTTCATTTTGTTTGTGTATTTTTTGTCTCATATGCCTGCCTGCCTTTGGGAATAATAGAATAGAATAGAGTGAAACAAATTAGCCTCTAAAAGAAAGTCTCACTTATGACATTTAAAAACAACATATACGCGTACATTATTATTATTATTTGACAGAGGGAGTATTATAGTAACCTTTAATAATAACGCCCTCTAAGAAAGCTATAGTAACTTCATGACATTAATTTAGTCTCACACATTATAACCAAAATCATATGATTCTCCACAAACACAACAATGGTTGACCGAAACATTAAGTGATTATTAATTATGAAATTTGGGATAGCCACCTTTTATTGTTCCAATATATATTTTTTTAAGTCTAACTTTATTGCTCTCCTTTTCCTTTTTGAAAAAATTAGGGATTTTTCACTCCTTTAGGGTACAAGATTTCATGAACTTTTTCGGTATGCCAATGAATAATTCATTAAATCTCTATAAAGTAGAAACATATGCATTATTGTTTACTTTCTCTCCGGTCAAGAATGGTTAACAAAAACATCATTATGCTCCTTATCAAAACACTAATTAATCATGCAAAATGCCACAACACGAAGAAATTGATTACTCTTAAAACTCACGGCTCCTATCAATTTTTTTTTCAAATATCCCCCAAAAAAAATTCAAAATTAAAAGCAAATACTACTATTAACTATTTAATAATCTTCCCATGAACACTATAGAGGAACTACTACTGCTAACAATGTCTAAGATCAAAGAACCAAAGGCATTAATTTGGAGAGAGTGAGGAAGATGTTCTTTGATAGTTTAAAGCATAGAAACAGGTGTCAGCAGTATGTAGCGAGTTTAAAGCAAAGTAGGCAGAAGTAGAGTACTCATAAAACTCCTCAAAACAGACAGAAAAAATAATAACGTCTCCTAGTTAAGGTCTGTGTTTGTAGAGATAGAGAGAGAGACACACATATCTATAATATTATAATATTTGCTTCAACTTGAGGAGAGTGAGAAAGAGAGAGAGATACGTAGAAATACCCCTTTTTTTTTTTACATTTATATATATAGAAATTCCAAATATATATTGATTGATTATTGAAGTGCTTGGCTGTACTGTTTATTCTGACAAGTAATGAAGTCATGCACTTAAATTGAACTCAGCTCTTCAAACAAAAATAAATGAAAAATCTCTGTTTTTCAAGCTAAACTACACAATATGTGTTAGCTCTCTCTCTCTCTCTCTCTCTCTCTCTCTCTCTCTCTCCTCTCCCTCTCCCTCTGCTTTGCCACCCCTACACTCCACACTTTGTTCACTCTACACAGTACTATATTACAGAGAACCTCTCTCTCTCTCTCTCTCTACTATCTAGATGCTCTGCACTATTCTCTACTCCATTAAAGCTGTGACCTGATTTTTACACAAATCTTAGCCAAACAACCACCAACGCTATCCTCCTCAAAACCCTTCACCATTATTTCCCATTTTTGCCATTTTCTTCACTTTCTCTTGAAGCCCACCAAAGAAAACATATGTGTTTTTCTCATAACCCAAAACTCAGAAATACCCAAGTCTCTTATATATTTTGGTTCTGTGTGTTCACATCACATGCATTCGAGTTTGTTTGGCTCAGTCAATGAGTTGGGGTGCCTTTAGAGTCATTAGGGGGTGTGATTGTGAATGGGGTGTATGTTTTCTCACTTAGCGGCTAAATTTGCCTTCTTCCCTCCGTCTCCGCCCACTTACGGCGTTGAAAAGAGAGAAGATGGTAAGCTGACGGTGGTCTCAACGACGGCGGCGCCGCCGTCAATGGCCATTTCTTGCTCGGACGACGACAACTCATTTGACGTTCTAATGATTGATACGAAACGCGGGAACAAGATTGTCGCTTTCTATCTGAGGAACCCTTATGCTCGTCTCACTCTGCTTTACTCTCATGGCAATGCTGCTGACCTTGGTCAACTCTATGATCTCTTTGTTCAACTCAAGGTTAATCTCAGAGTTAATCTTATTGGGTCAGTCATTTTCCTTTTCCTTATATCCTTCTTCTCAAAAATGTTAACCTAATCTTACCTTTCATTTAGTCTGATGGGTCTACAATACGTAAAGTCTACATTTTTCACTATTAATGTTTGTTTGTTTGTCTTCACGGCTTGTCTAATTGTTTTTGGTCAGTTCTTGGGATTTTTTTTACCATTTATTTTAGTAGAAATGGTCCATCTTTGCGCTTCATTTTATTTTAGTGCTTCATATTGTGATTCTGACCAAATTTACTTTTACTCTGTGGGTATTTCGTTGAATGGTTCCCTTCTCTCTCCGCCCCCTTTTTTGTTTTTAAGAATTGTTGAATTGTAAAGGTGAAAGCTAAGAATGTAGAATTACTATCTCCCTCGTTGTTAGTTCTTTCTAGTCCTTTTCTACCTTTCTTTTTGTACATTTCCCCCTTTTCCCCTTCGTTTAAAGTAATCCATATGTATACACACATAAATACTTTAAAAAAGAAAAGTAATTGAAATATTATTTTCTGTTTAACATTACAGTGCAGCTTTACTGTTTTTCTTGGAGTTTTGTGCCTCTAGGATCTTCTAATTAACATTTTCCTTTTATTTTCAATTTTTTTTTTGTAAGATAATTGCTTTTTTACTTTTCCATTTCGGTTTAGAGATTTCATCATTTAAAATGTTCATTCTTTCTCATCTCATTTTCTAGTTTTTGAGATTTTTGCATTTCAAAGCTTCTATTTCAGTTTAAGAGCTTAACATTTGGTTAAATTATGGTTCTTTCCTTTTACCTTGCAAATTTTCTTGACTGGGTCTGGGTGGTTAATACATTGAACTCTAAATATTGTGATGCAGATATGACTATTCTGGATATGGAGCCTCCACTGGCAAGGTAAAGAGTTTTCTGCATAAAGTAAAAATCAGTAACGTCTACAAGTAATTATTGGCCAAATCTCTGGGGCATACTGGTATGAATTGGAAGTGGACCACCCTTCTATGTTTTTGGGGCTCATGGACCACTTGAAATTGATTCTTCATTTAGGTGGTGTTTTCCTTGGAATTTATTATATTGGGAAATCAATTCAGTAATTTTGGTTTGCTCGGGTTGTTTGGAGATTTTTGAAAGTGACTTGAGGAACTCTAGTACTAGAATCTGTAACTGGCTGAAATGTTTAATTGTCTCTAGAATCATGCTCCCCCGAAAAATCAGAGCAATGCGTTCAAGATATCCTTATGGGTTCTTTAATACAATAAGATGAAATTTGGCATTGTGTAGTCATAAAATTTACCTTTTAAAATTTGAGCACACAGACAGCAATGTGAATCATTCAAGTAGAGCGGCTGTTTTTCTCATTGATTACTAATCATGTAACAGATTCGTCTCATCAGATTGGTGTTTATTTTTTTGGATTTTCCTTTTCCTTATTCCTTTCTCATGTTGGTTATGGCCAATTTTTATGTGATTTTCCTCTGTTTTTCCTTACCATTGCTGCAGTATCTTTCATTATTATGTCACCTTTATTGGTATAAATTTCTTGATACTGGTTTGTCTTTATGAAATCTAGCCTAGTGAATCAAATACATACTCTGACATAGAGGCGGTGTACGAATGCCTTCAGACTCAATATGGTGTGAGCCAAGAAGATTTGATCTTGTATGGACAGTCAGTTGGAAGTGGACCAACATTGCATTTGGCAGCTAAGTTGCCTCGGCTAAGAGGTGTTGTTTTGCATAGTGCAATTCTTTCTGGCCTTCGTGTGCTCTGTCATGTGAATTTCACATTCTGCTTTGACATTTATAAGGTAATATTAGGTCTGTCTGGCCAGTCTATCTATTGTGGATACTTCTAGTTACAAGCCTGATTAGAAAGCTAAATGCCAAGCATTAGTTTTACTCTATGTTTTATGTTATTTCAATCTATTAACTTTTGCAATATCTGCAGAATATCAACAAAATCCAGAAGGTAAAATGCCCCGTGTTGGTGATACATGTAAGTACTTCTTGACATATTGATTAATATTTTGGCATTCATTGTATTTGTAAATTTATGTTTGGTAATAGGACTTCAATGTGGATATTTTGTATGATAGTTCCTTATAGTTAATTATCTGTAAACAACTAATGATACTTTTTTATTTTCCTTGGGCTTGCTGCTCTTTTGTTTGTATCAACCTACATAAATAACTGTTGCTGTCCTGACCCTATTACTTATCCTGCCTAATCTTTCCTTTTCTCTTCATTCCCCCTATTTTGTGTTAGTAAGGATTTGGGGGAGCTGTTCTGAATAGACTAGTTTTTAGTTGCTCCTAGTGATGTTGCGTTTTGGGAATTCTTCATTCCCTTTTAATATTATTAATATTATGAAATTAATAATATTACTGTTTCTTAGAAGATAAATAATACCCCATTTTTCTTGTTTCACATTTTTTGATGCATACAAGTCTTTTACATACTTTATCTTTGCTTCTGAAGCTACAAACTAAATTGATTCGCTAAATGCAGCTTCATGTCCACATGATCATACATAGTCGAACTTGTTTAAAGCATCTCTTAAGACAATTTCCTTTCTGTCCCCTTCCTCTCTCTCTCTCCCGGCTTATCTTTTTTGTTTTGTGGTAAAACTGCACGAGGGCAGAGCAGGACTGCAAAGTTAGTTGCTAACCATTACCAGGCCTCACAGCCCAACTCTTGCTCTTTGGTTTTGCTTTATAGTAACATCGAAATGTGAATGGTGTAACAGCATCATCAATAGTTTATGATAGGTTGTGTCATAACAGTAGGCTTGCTTTGGATGGTTGTGTGTGGGGGGTTGGGAATGGCTCTTTGGTGGGCACTGTGGTTAGAAAGAAAAAAGATATTTTTTTTTAGGCAAAGGGAGATGCTGAGGAGTTCTTATGGGACAAAATCAAAGTTTGGGTAGCTATGTGGTTATATAATGTAAAAAAGTTTAAAGGAGTTTTATTTTCTAATTTAATTAGGGAGTGTCAGTATTTAATGCAACTATTTTTCCTTCTGATTTAGTGTTTTTCACTCTTTTACCCTATATTATTTTCCCAAATCAATAATACAAGTTCTGAGGTTTTTTTTCAAAAAAATTAATTAGGCTTTATGATGTAAACCACCATCTCTCTTAAGGTTTTACCATAATATATTGCTTTCTTGTTTGGCTATCATATCATGTAGCTAACAGTAGGTTCAGGTTCCCTGTAAGGTTTAGCTAAAATTTTATGTAGTCCCTTAAATCTTAAATGCCTTGGGTTTTATGGTGAATAAAGGCCCGCAGAAAGCACTATATAATTGAGATATAGTAAACCTAACTTCTTTGGGACTACCCTACTTACCAAGAAAGAATACAAATACTTTTGTCTTTACCACATTGTCGTAGAAGAGGTGGTGTCAAAGCTAGACAGGCACGGTAGCTCTAATTCTAACTACATACCTATCAACAATTTAAAAAAATTATAAGGAACTTGAGACTTGATGATTGTGATTTGTATGGGGAAATTTGCCTTTAGCTTTATTATTGTTTGTTTTTTCTCTTTTCTTTCTTTGTTTTTATTGTTGGCAACTCCTCTTTAACTTTGTCACTGATTGCGATTCTGAGTGCAAATTCTTACCAACTTTATACTTCCAGCAATCAGCTTGATGCCTCAAGGATAAGGAAGTACAAGGATGTCTAACAAATTTTGTTGTTTAACTATCTCGCATTAGGCTAACTGATTTTTAGTCTTCTAATAAGCCTCCCATACAGTTTCTGTATAATAGGCGGTCACGAGGATAACCAGGGCAGGGTTTCTTTTATTTGTATTCATTGTATTGTGTCCCTTCTTTTATCTAGTTGGCATTTATTTTTAGGAGGCTGAGTTGTATTGTGTTTAGAGGATCCTAGTTGGCCTTTTGTTATTCTAACCAGTACCTATATAAAGGATGGGGGATTCATTTGTAAGGGTAACTGGGAGTAGAAGAGAATAGATTCTAAGGAGAGAACAACCCTCTCGAAAGGTTGTAATTGGAGAGTTGAGCCTCTCGAAAGCTCAGTGTAACTCTTGTCTCTTTTCGTCAATAAAGTATTTCTTTGAGGGATTTCATTCTGTGTGTTCTAAAGTTTGGATAGATAGTTTCTATCCTAAGAAAGTTCTATCATCTTCTTGTACATTAGAGATTTGATTGAGGTCTTCTGTTATGTGGATGTTGAATGCCACAGAAGCTTGGATTTAGTGTATAATACTGAAACACCCAACCACATATATACTGTTCTTTTAAGTCTAATGTCAAAAGCCACCAAACTTGCTTTTTAGTGTATATATATATATATATATATTCAATCTCTTTGTCAATTGGTAGATAGAGCCAGTTCTTAATTGGTAAGAGCTGAATATTCCTGAAAATTTTCTGGAACTTAACCTGTTTACTCGATTCCGTTCATTATCTAGTATGGGTGTCCATCCACCAGCTAACTAGTGTCTGCTAATACTTGAGGACTTTAACAAAATCAGCTCATATTTAGGTTTAGTGAGTTGGCAGGAGTCAACATGCCCGTGTCCGCGCGACATCTTTATCAATTCACCAGCAAGCATACGCTCCCCTCTGCAAATAGAGAATGATCCAGGACTTCTTTATTTGGAAGCATGCTCGAACTTTACTATCTGGTGCAGGAACCAGCATGGCACTTGCTTAGTTGGCTTAATATACTTGCATTATGGAAGGATTGTGAACATATACATAGTAAACTACTTCTGGTCCCTGCTGGCTTTGTATGAATCTTGGGTCAACCTTATAGTTACAGAATTCCGCACTAGATGAATAATTTTTTGCTTTGGAACTCAAGCTGTTGGGATGTAACTTGCCAAAGCATTACACTATAAGCTATTGGAAGTGGCTTGCTCAGTATTTCACACTCCCTTACATGTGAGGGCCTCCGTCTAGTTATTTGGTTTAGGTCCAGACAGAAGCTACTTCACTTGATCATTGTTCGAAGCACATTATGCTTACACAAAGCTGGGACTTTTGTTCACGATTAGATCTTGTTTGAAAGAAAACCTCCCCCCTTCTTCTGTAAATGCTAGAGTTAAGATACCATTTGTTGAATCAATTTTATTTTGATATTAAGATTGGCTTGGAAAATCTTTTTCAGGGTACAGAAGATGACGTTGTGAATTGGTTACATGGTGATGGACTATGGAAAATGTCAAAGGATCCATACGATCCATTATGGATAAAAGGAGGTGGACACTGCAATTTGGAGCTCTACCCTGATTATATACGACATCTTTGCAAGTTCATCCGTGAAATGGAAAACATCACCACAGAGATCCGTCTGAAAAAGATTCGACAAACACTTGAATTGCACAAGAGATCTAGCTCCACATCTACCTCTACATCAAGTACATGCTGCGAAATTAAATGCTGTCAACCAAAATGCCCCAAATTTTCAAAACCTAAATGCAGCACATGCTGCTGGTCACCCAAATGTCCCGCGTGTTTGATACCCAACTGTGGAAACCGTTGCTGCTGGAGACCCAAATGTCCGAAATGTTCATGTTGCTGCAGGAGACCAAAATGCCTGAAATGTTCGGGATCCTGCTGCTGTTGCATGCCATGCTTTCAATGGCGATGGTGCGGCGGAGATCATAGTAGTGGGATGAATGGAAAGCAGGAGGGCTAATGATTGATAAACTGAGCGTGTATAGATTGGTGGAACTTGCTAACACCCTTTTCTAATCTTTGTGCAGTCGTGTTGGAAAGCAAGAGGAATTAGTTGGCTGAATAGTTTTCTTGATTATGGTATAATATTCAACTTGGGTATTATTCTCTTCATTCTTTTCGTTTTGAAAACCTCAATTTACATATGCTCTCAACATTTTTCACTTTGAAGTTGAAAGATATTTACACTTGTTATGTTATCGAATCACTAGACATCTTGGATTAGTTGACAGGTCCAATTTGTTACTTGTTAGTGAATCTTTTCTTGAAATTGAATAAATTTCAGTAGTAAAGTAGTAATGTCGTTTTTCCAACCAGCATTTTATGAAAAATGATGAATTTATATATTTTCCAAATACTTTATGCAGTATGTCATTTGTGAGATTTTCACATTCATCCCATATCTTTTAAAAATGATAATTCTTTACACCGATTAATGTTATAAGGTATCATATAGCATGTGGGTAACGTAACATGTTACCGTGCATTTTTGAATAGTTCTAAAACACCTCAATTTCAATTTTTTAAATAAGAGGATTATATTTTGAATGGTTCTTAAACGCCTTAATTTAAATTGCATTTATTATGTATTATGAGTATATGGTTACTATCATTAAACTTGATTTTATTATGAGAATATAATTAACAGATGATGGCTGCATTCTCATTTTATTTATCTGCAAAGAAAGGATAGTGGTATCAACCAGTTTAAAGGGCTTTAGTCAATTACCTTTAAATTTAAACAATCAGTTGTATGAAAATCTCCCATAAGAGCTTCGAGGAAGGCCAATTACAATAACACTAAATGAAGGCACTTTTTGCATAGTTTTGGCATTCTGTATTGGCTCATTTCCACAATCAAAATCATGGGTTTTTCTTACTTGTAGTTGGAGAACTCAGAGGAAACAAAGTGAGCAACTCTGGTTCAGAATAACCCAGTTGACCCCTGGGAGAAGGGTGCAAGTAAAACCTTCTCTCTTTTATGGCTTTCTCTTCCTCTTGGCTGTTTAAGTTCACTGATTCTTCTTTCTTTTTCTCTTCTCCTATGGACAAGTTTGAGAAAATAGTTGAGGGAGTACCCAATGGGCTTGAGAGAAAGCCTAGCCCACTTCCCTGTTTGGAGGGTGAAATACTCTGGTTCTGATCAGGAGATGAAGCAAAGGCTGATCTCACATGGAAAGTGGGCTTGACTATCTCAAGCTTGGGCCTCATGTACTGCCTTCTCTCATGGAGTTTGGATGTGGGTGGTGGGGCTGTTGTTGTTGTGGGGACCTGCCTTTTTGGGCCTGTTGCCTTGCTATTTGTTGTTGCTGCTTCTTGCTGGGCGACAGTATTGGGCTCTGATGGGCCTGTCAGTCTCTGGACAACCTCTCTAAAGGACTTTGTGTCTGTCTGTACAAATGTGGTTAAGGGTTTGCAACCAGCTGTGACTTGGGTCACTGCTGGTTTCTCCATGGTGGTTAACTATTTCATTGGAGAAAGACACTCTTTTACTCTGTTGAGAAGTTGGACCTGTAAATAATAAATTCCCATTTCAGATGGTAAAGTACCTTTATTGATTTCTTTTAGAAAAAGTATTTTTATTGAGCACTATTTGAATATATAGTTGGACTATTGTTTTACTTTTATCTTTGGTTTAATCACATTATTTTACGTGATATATGATTAGACTAGACTCTAGTGGTGATTCTCATCCTCACTAGATTTTGTTTTCTTTTCAATAAATGGCTTCCCAATTTAAAAAAATATATAAATCTATGTAATACTTTAATTTATTAAAGAACGCACAACATCACAGTGTGATCATACAAATACAAATAAATTAGTCACTGTTTGTCCATATATATAAATAAAATTTCTAAAGTATTAAATCATTATGTGAGATATAAAAAGGTATAGGTACATAAATTTTTTGTTTTAATGCCTTGTTTTGTTAACTTTAATTAAATATTCTAAATATTTAACAGAATATATCTCTAAAATTAATTAAAATATATATTTATTAATTATATTAATATAAATTTAAATTCAAATTCAAAAATTCAAAGATTATAAAATATCATTATTATAATAATATATATAATAAAATTAATTATTTAATAATTATATTAATATAAAATATTATTATGATAAAATTATATAATCTTAATTTTTCAATAGTTATATTAATATGAATTAAAATATTATAAATTATTATTATTATTGTTATTATATTCAATGCAAGACTAAATATTTAATACTTACATTAATATAAATTTAAATATTATAAAATTTTCATCATAATAATAATATATAATACATAATCTTAATTTTTCTTAAAAAAATTATTATTTATGTTAAAAAAAATTATCATATTAAATATATATTTAAAAAATAATCATAAAAAATATTTTAGTTTAATTTTTCATTTAATATATTTATGTCATTATTTTATATATAATATATACTAGATACAAGCAACGTGCAATAAGCACGTTTGTTTAGTTTTATTTATAGAATTTATTAATTATTTTATTAAATTTGTATCATTGTTATATAAATTTCAAATAAATATCATATTTTAATTAACTAATTTATTTATTTTTGTTTAAGTTTATGGTTGTTCTAGTTTTTGAATTTGGGAGGGACAACAAGAGATCATATATTATATGTTTAATGTAATATTAAATATTATGCGTGGAATTTAAATTTAAGTTTCTTGCTAGTTTTTTTTTAAAAAAAAAGCAATTTGTTGCTAATTCACAGTAGAATATATTATATATTTAATATGATATTATTATAAAAAGTCAGTTTAAATTTAATTGAATTATATTTAAGTTATAAAACATATGATCTTATTATTTTAAATAATTATTATTGTAAAATATCTCAAAAATATCATATTTTAATTTGTTTAATTATTTATTATTTTTAAATAATTATTATTGTATAATATCTCAAAAATATCTTATTTTAATTTTTTAATTATTTATTTTATTTTATTTATATTTAAGTTTAAGTATTTACAAACTACTGTTAAATATAATAATATTCTGTTAAATATAAGAATATTCTGTTAAAGTTAACTTTAAAAAAATAAAAAAACTCTTAAAACCAAGAATTTCCGTTATCTACACGCTTATTATATAGAAGAGATATACTAGATATAAGCAACATACAATGCACATTTGGTTAGTTTTATTTATAGAATTATTAAATTTGTATCATTGTCATATAAATTTTAAATAAATAAACAATATTATATATACAAGAATTATATAAACATATTAAATGAAAAATTAAACCAAAACATTATTTATAATTTTTTTAAATATATATAATATAATAAGATTTTTAAACATAAATAATAATTTTTTTTAATAAAAATTAAGATTATGTATTATATATTATTATAATGATATTTTATAATATTTAAATTTATATTGATATAAGTATTAAATATCTAGCATTGTATTAAATATTATTGTTATAATAATATTTTATAATATTTAAATTCATATTAATATAATTCATAAAAAATAGAATTATATATTATTATCATAATAATATTTTATAACATTAAAATTTATATTAATATAATTATTAAATATCTAGTCTTGTATTATATATTATTATAATAATGATATTTTATAACATTTGAATTTGAATTTATATTAATATTATTATTATATATGTAATTTTATATTAAATATTATTATAATAATGATATTTTATAATATTTGAATTTATATTAATATAATTGATAAATATATATTTTTAAATTAGTTTTAAAAGTAAATTTTGTTAAATATTTAGAATATTCTGTTAAAGTTAACAAAACAAACCGTTAAAATAAAAAATTTCCGTTATCAACATACATTTTAATAAAAGAGATATATCTAAATTACGACCATTATCATTTACAATGTTCCTTTCAAAACAAAAAAAGAACACATAACCATGTTATATAATATGAGTTTATACTTTTTTGAACCCTGTGTTTTGTTCCATTACCTGTTTGGACCCTGTGTTTTGACAAATTACTTTTTGGACCCTATATTTTGTAAAATGGTTAAAATAGAACCCTAAACTCAATTTTGATGAAGAAAAAATTGAATATAACAATACAGTTTTTAAGCAGAATGATTTTATTTTTGTTCTGAATTGTTAGTTTGGTAAATTATTTATGATTTTAGTTGAGAAATCATTGACCAAAATCAGATTTATGGTTCTATTTTAACCATTTTACAAAACATAGGGTCTAAAAAATAATTTGTCAAAACACAAAATCTAAACAAATAATGAAACAAAATACATGGTCCAAAAATATATAAACCCTATAAATATATAAATTTATGACGTCCAAACACATAACATCTTCCTTAAAAAAAAAAAAAAGAACACATAAACATGTTATATAAATATTTATATATTGTGTGTTTTATTGCGTGGCAAATGCTTGTGTTACCTAATTCTTGAATAATGTGCAATGGTTAGAATTCAATGGAAACTATACTAGAATAGGAACGGTTGTTTTTGGACTTTCGAGACTTACCGAAATAGTACTTTAGTGTTGCCATGTTCGGAATTAAAAAATTGGTAAATAAATAACATTTTTGCCTTTCGAATTTTTAATACAACTAGATTATGTTTTTTAAAATATATTTTTTTCTTGAACTATTGATACTATAATTATGTCATCTGTTATCCTTTGCATAAAATAATTAGTATTTTTGTCCTTCAAACTTTAGCAACTACCAAATTATACCATCTTTAATTATAAAAAATTAAAAATCTATTTTTCTATTAGTTATTAAAAAATTAAAGAAAAATTATTAAAAAATTCAATAAAAGACTAAAATTATTTTAAATACATTTAAGTAAAAAAATTTTAAAAGAAAAACTAAATTGTTATAATTAAAAAAACATATTCCCTTCTTCTTCTTTATTCTTTTTTTATTAATTTTTCTAATTACTTTCTATTCTTTCATTTTTGTGCCCTAAAATCATTTTAAAAATTAAATATATATGAAATATTACAAATTTAAAATGTATTAATTTTAAAAGAAATATATAAAACTTAATTAATTAAAAATATTAGGAAAAAAAATAAAAGAATAGAAAGTAATTTAAAAAATATAAAAAAAAGGGAATATATTTTTTATTTGTAAAAATTTAGTTTTTCTTTTAAAAAATATTTTTAAACTTAAATGTATTTAAAATGAATTTTAAATAAATTTACTCTTTTATTTATTTTTTTAATGTTTTAAGAATTAATTAGAAAATAGATTTAAACTTTTTATAATTAAAATGGAGCATAATTTTGTAGTTGTAAAAATTCAGGGGATAAAAATACTAATTATTTTATGCAAATCGTAATATGGGGCACGATCTGATAGTTTTAATAGTTCAGAGAGAAATTTTAATAGACCATATATTTTAGGAGCACAATCTGGTAGTGTTAAAAATTTAGGGAAAAAATACTATTTATTCTTAATTAATTAAAAGAACACGAAAAAACACTTTAATTCCATAGAAAATAAGAGAAAGAATAATATAAGAATATAAGAATCCTATAGAGTGTAAACCTTATGTTATTGTTAAAGATTTTGTTAGGAAAGAGCCACATAAAAATCTCTCTTCTCATGTTTTAATGTGTTTTCAGATTTCCAATTTCAATTCAATTTTTGGGTTAATTTAATATTGCAAACAATTACCCTAAAGCAATCGTTGACGAAAATAATAGTAATAATAAATCATCTATAGTTATATTATAAACTATTTGAAATTGGTTTGATATCTATTCTTTACATAAGAAATAAACAAACATAAAAACTGAAAGCAGGAAGATATATGATGGATGATCTTTATATTTGGATCTTGCCTTTGGTCTGACTATTATAAATAAATGAAGAATTCAAATGAAAACAGAGAAGAAAAAACCATACATATTCACCTATCAAGATTTTAGGTCTTAACAACAATTTAAAAAAAAAAAAAAATCGTATATAACATACCTCTCAAAGAACTTAGTTTGTGCTGATATGTATTCTCCAAATTTCGAAGATATGAAATTGAGAATTAAAAAAGAAGAATGAAGAGAGAAGGAGTGAAATGAAAGAATAAAAAATAAGAATGTAAAAATTGACATGTTTAAACCAAAAGGAAATGAAGGCAATGGTATGTACTTAGAATCCAGTTAGGACAAACAAAAAGGTAACCTCAAAAGCCATAACAACACAGCTGCGTGTGCCACGTCATAGGTTTGTTATAAAAGTGGAAAACCCATATCACTGCATCCTTCCTTAAAATAACGGCCAGAGTGGCCTTTTTGCTTTATTAAGATTCTTAACTTAAGAAGAAACACAACTATTATTTTAATTCTTTTATTTTTACCAGAATTACTCTCTTTTGGAATGACTGAGTCAACTTTAGGGTTTTTCTTTCATGACAATTTGGTGGATTTAAGGAGTATTATCATACATGGCTTATTCAAAATTAACACACATATATTTATGCATAATGTAAGTGCATATATAAAAAAAATATCATTTTTTAACATCATTAAAAAATAATGCTACTATTTGTTTGATTTCCAAAAATACTCGTATCATATTTTTAGCTTCCATCTCTCTTATCTCTCTCGAGTCACCTTTATTCTTTAGAGTTATAGCAGCCACCACCAAACCATCATCACCACCAAATTTCTTTGAAAAAACGTCTACAAATTTGGCATCCTCCTCCATTTTTTTATTCTCTTTCTTCTTCTCTCTTAAAGTGTCCATGGAGACTAAAATAAAATGCCTCATGATAGTTTTTGATGATATAAAACTTAAACCTACTAAAAGTTCAATTAGGACACTAATTTATGCATTTCAAATAGATTTGTGCATGGTTTTTTGGTTTTTTTTTTTTTACATTTTTTTTCACAATTTTTTAGATTTGAAACGTAAAAAATTGTAGAAAACTCGATAGACCTCAATGCCCAGCTTGATGGGCCATTAAAAATCATGATTTTCATGAAAAAAATCACTTGCCTCGATAGGCCGCGACAGGCCTCGATGCAAATCAATGCAATTAATAGAAAATATATAACTTTTCACTCGGGTGTTCGTTTGAGGTGATTTTTTTTTTAATTTGAGTATTTTCTTGAGATCTACATGTCTGGGATGTGTACACACGCATTTGGGAAGTTGAAAGTTTGAAAACATACCTAACTTTGACAATATAAGGGTATTGTTTTGAACCTTGGTGTGTTTTCAAGCTTTCAACTTCCCAAATGTGTGTGTACACATCTTAGATGTGTAGATCTCCAGAAAATACCCAAATTCAAAAAGCAAAATCACCTTAAATGGACACCCGAGTGAAAAATTATGCACTTTCTATGAATTGCATCGAGGTGTGTCGAGGCCTATCGAGATGGCATCGAAGTGTGTCAAGGCATTTGGGTTTTTTTTCTTCATGAAAATCATGATTTTTAAGATATACCTCAATGTACCTCGATGTCCAGTTCGATGGGTCCTTAACAATCATGATTTTCATGAAAAAAAACCACTTGCCTCGATAGGCCTCTATGCAAATCAATGCAATTAATATAAAGTGCATAACTTTTCACTCGTGTGTCCGTTTGAGGTGATTTTTTTTTTGAATTTGGGTATTTTGTTGAGATCTACACGTTTGAGATGTGTACACACACATTTGGGAAGTTTAAAGCTTAAAAACACACCAAAATTCAAAACAATATTCTTATATTTTCAAAGTTTTGTATGTTTTCAAACTATCAACTCCCCAAATGTGTGTGTACACATCCCAGATGTGTAGATATCAAGAAAATACCCAAATTAAAAAAAAATCACCTCAAATGGACACCCGAGTAAAACGTTATGCACTTTCTATTAATTGCATTGATTTGCATCGAGGCATGTCAAGGCCTGTCGAGGCAAGTGGTTTTTTTTCATGGAAATCATGATTTTTAAGGGCCTATTGAGCTGGGCATTGAGGTATATCGAGGTATATCTTAAAAATCATGATTTTCATGAAAAAAACCATATGCCTCGACACACCTTGATGCCATCTCGATAGGCCTCGACACACCTTGATGTAACTCGATGCAATTCATAGAAAGTGCATAATTTTTCACTCAGGTGTCCGTTTGAGGTGATTTTTTTTTAATTTGGGTATTTTCTTGAGATCTACACATCTAAGATGTATACACATACATTTGGGAAGTTGAAATCTTAAAAACACACCAAACTTCAAAACAATACCCTTATATTTTCAAAGTTGGGTATGTTTTCAAAATTTCAACTTTTCAAATGTGTGTACACATCTCAGAGGTGTAGATCTCAAGAAAACACCCAAATTCAAAAGAAAATCACCTTAAGTGGACACCCGAGTGAAAAATTATGCACTTTTTATTAATTGCATTGATTTGCATCGAGGCATGTTGAGGCCTATCGAGGAAAGTGGTTTTTTTTCTTCATGAAAATCATGATTTTTAAGGGCCCATTGAGCTGGACATCGAGGTATTTCGAGCTTTCTGCAAATTTTTATGTTTCAAATTTAAAAAATTGTGAAAAAAATTGCAAAAAAAACCAAAAAATCATGCACAAATCTATACAAAATGCATAAATTAGTGTCTTGATTGAACTTTTAGTAGGTTTAAGTTTTATATCATTAAAAACTATCATGGGCCATTTTATTTTAGTCTCCATGGACACTTTAAGAGAGAAGAAAAAAAATAGAGGAGGATGCCAAAGTTGTAGACGTTTTTTCAAAGAAATTTGGTGGTGGCTGCCATAACTCCAAAGAGAAAAGGTAACCCGAGAGAGAGAGGGAGTAGAGAGAGAGAGAAGAGAGATGGAGGGTAAAAAAATGATATGGGTATTTTTGGAAACCAAACAAATAGTAGCATTATTTTGGAATGATGTTAAAGAATGATATTTTTTTGATATATGCACCTACATTATGCATAAATACCCAAATTTCTCTATGTAAATCTACAATATGATATCATCATTGAATGCATATTATTTTCTTACTAACAATGTTAAAACTAAAATTGAACAAGCCAATCCCAAATTATAAACAATGAATAGATGAATATATGCATGTACGAAAAATTCCCATGGACAAACAATTACAAGAGTAAAAATGATAGGGGGGACAATTTACATCTATATATGCCTACCAAGAACTTGAATATCAATGGACACAGAACAAAACTGTTTAATAAAAAAGAAAAAAAAATGACAACTGTATATGTATTCAAGAGAACTGGAATGAGCCCCCAATTTGGTCATTGTTTGATGGAGGGATAATGGCCACCCAAAGGAGGGAAATAGTGATAGACCATACAAAAACAATGGTTGGTGTCCTACCTCTTCTTCCCATGAGCCCCTCGCAAAGAGGTAAAGATGAGCCAAGACCCAAAAGCTAAAGAACACACCTCCAAGCAAGTTGCTCCACTTTGGTATGACATTGTACATTGTTCTGCAAATGGCAACAACTATTCCAATCAAGTTTATCATCATGATGGTGATCCGGCAGAACCATCAGAGACGACCATAATTTGAAGCTGTAAAGATCAGCGTACTCATCGTTAATTCAAGTCACCTCTATTAGATTTCGATGTTAAAGTGAATGAGATCTTGATACCAGCTATCACCACGAGAAGGCCTTGTAGCACTGCTTCGAGATGAAAACTCGTGCCTCCAATCAACCAAAACTGCTCATTTCTCCACCATTCCTCTAGTTCAATCCCAAACCATTTTATCTCAAGCACGACAAGGGCAATGAGAGTCATTGTGAAACCCAAAAGGTATACCAAGAAGGTTAAGTTGAGTGACTAGACAATAAACTTGCTAGAAAATTATGAAAGGGCGGGAAGGAAGCAATAAGAAATGAGAAAATGGATGTAAATGGGTATATTCCGACGTTTAAGTAGGCAATCCTTTGAAGAAACTGAAACAACCAGAAGGATTCTTCTTTAGTGATGGTGAGCACTTGGTATGCAAGCTTAAAAAAGTCCATTTATGGATTAAAACAAGCATCCCGCCAATGGTATTTAAAATTCCATGACGTCATCTTTTCCTTTGGGTTTAAAGAGAATGTCATGGATCAAGGTACATACCAGAAGGTCAGTGGGAGTAAGATTTATTTTCTTGTTTTATATGTGGGTGATCTTCTTCTTGCAACGTATAAAACAAGTAAGCAAATCTTACTCCCACTGACCTTCTGGTATGTACATTGATCCATGACATTCTCTTCAAACCCAAATGAAGAGATGATGTCATGGAATTTTAAATACCAATGGGGGACGCTTGTTTTAATCAATAGATGGAATTTTATAAGCTTGCATACCAAGTGATCACCATTACTAGAGGAGAATCCTTCTGGTTGTTTCATGTATACCTCCTCCTCTAGGTCACTATTTAGGAAAGCAGTTTTCACATCCATTTGTTGTAGCTCTAAATCAAAATGAGCAACTAATGCCAATATTACTCTAAGAGAATATTTCTTACAAATAGGAGAAAAGGTCTCCGTGTAAATAATTCTTTCTTTTTGAGTGAATCCCTTAGCAACAAGTCTCGCTTTATGTCTTTCAATGTTGCCTAATGAGTCTTTCTTTGTTTTGAAGACCCATTAACACCCAATGGCCCTCGCTCCATTAGGCAACTCAACAAGATCCCAGACTTCGTTGCTCTCCATAAAATTCATTTCTTCATTCATGGAATTGTACCATAGTTTTGATTCTTGGCTATCCATGGTTTGTGAAAATGTTTCTAAATCTTTTCTGACTCTAATATTGTAGTCAGAATTTTGCAAATACACAATGTAGTCACTATGAATTACTGGTTTTGTCATTCTAGTTGGCATTCTTAAGGCTACACCAGCAAACTCTTGGGGAGTAGGTGGTTCAGATGGTTGTTCATCAACTATAGGTAATTTGTGAACAACTTGATCCATTGGAACTTTACCATCAACTTGTGGATTTTCAATGACTTGATGTGGTTGTTCAACATCCATTTAAACTTGAGGGTTGTTGTAAACAACAATTGATTTTGATCCTGAGGTGGAAGGTTCTGAATGATCATTCTCAGAATTTGAGTCATTTGATTGATAACTTCCACTAATCAAGTAATTTTCTTGAAAATTTGCATTTCTTGATTCCACAATCCTAGTGCTATGAGATGGACAGTAGAATCTATAGCCTTTGGACCTTTCAACATATCCAATGATATACCCACTAATGCTCCTAGGGTCTAGTTTCTATTATTATGAATTGTATACCCTAACTTTAGATGGGCATTCCCAAATGCGTACATGTTGCAAACTCGGTTTCCAACCTTCCCATAATTCAAAAGACATTTTTAAGACTATCTTGGTTGGAACACGGTTTAATATGTACACAACCATTTTTAGAGCTTCAACCCACAAGGATTTAGGAAGTTTGGAGTACTCCGCACCATGTCCAATAGTGTTCGGTTTCTTCTTTCGGCAACACCATTTTGCTCGGGTGTGCTGGGCATGGTGTATTGGGCAACGATCCCGTTTTCTTCAAGAAATCTTGCAAATGGACCAAGTGCTTGTCCATCCTCAGTGAATCTACCATAATATTCTCCACCTCTATCTGATCTCACTATCTTAATTTGCCTATTGCATTGGTTCTCTACTTCAGCATTAAATGTCTTAAAGACATCCAATGCTTTATTTTTGTTATGAAGTAAGTAAAGATATATATAACGTGAGTAATCATCTATAAATGAGATGAAGTATTTCTGACCATATGAGTCCATAACTAGACTACATATACATATGTATGTATGATTTCTAATAATTTAGAACTCATATGGACACCAATTTTTTTTTCTTAGACTTGTTGGTATGCTTTCCCTTAATGTAATCCACACAAATTTCAAAGTTAGTAGAATCCAAGGTATTGAATATCCCATCATTTACTAACATTTTAATTAATGGAGATATGTCCCAATCTTCGGTGCCACAATGTAGAGGAATCCTCATTCATAACACATCTCTTACTGCCAGTTTGAACATGCATAACATTATGAGTGATATTGTTTTGCAGATTAATGTAATAAAGACCATCAAACATTGTACCATTCCCAACACGTTCAGATTGATATAATAGATTAAAATATTTTTCTGAAAATGTAAAGGAATATTCAAAAGGTACAAGCCTTGAAATTGAAATCAAGTTTGTAGAAAAACATGGAACATAAAAGGTCTTTTCTAACTTTAAAACAAAACAACTACTTAAAACTAAAGTGCACGTTCTTATAGCTTCCTACTGAATTCATTAGGTTTTGTAAACCTTTAACGTAATCTGAAATATGGATTGTTAATCCATAATCAATCCACCATGTGCATTAACCATATCAGATTCATAACATACAAATGAAATTAGAGTTCTAGTGGTGACGGTAGGTGTTTTATTGATCTTAATTGCATAGTAAAGGTCTATGCGACTTGGATGGACGAGAATACTCTCCTTTCACACTTTGGAGTTATCACCCAAAGTTTAGGAAGTTCTTTTGGGACATTAGAATAGATGGGTTGTGATGTTGCATGAATATGATTACATGTTTATTAGTATAAAGTTTTTGAGGTTTATATGAACTCATGTGATTTACCAATGTACAAACATGCTGAAGAGGAAATCTAATTAAAACTTAATTTAATAAGATTATATGTACATCATGATAGTTTAATCAAATAATTGAAAACTTAAGGTTCAATATTTCTATCTTAATGAACTTTATGATAAAACTATTACATTAATTATCATAACTCCTGTGGGTAGATTAAGAAAATTTATTTAATATGATATCCTAATTAATTATATAAACATAATAAAATTCCTATGGGGTAAAATTATTATACCTATATAATTAATCACAATTTATGTTCATTATGTGATCCTAATCAGCTTAATATATAATTTTATATAATTAAAGATGATGTGGCTACTCCCTAATTATTTAAAATTATATGGTTCACTAGACATTGTGTTTTAGGCTCTACTTAATTCCTAAGAACAACTATGCAGCAACATAATATGCAATCACTAAGAGTGCTCCTAGTGTGGTCGTCCGAAGATCATTAAAAAATGTTCTAGATTGAGCATTGTCTTAGTTTTTGTAATGCCCCGAATTCTCCGATGTGGTTTAATGGCAGGATTAGTAGGCCGGGAGGGCCATACTTGCTTAATTATGCCATTAGTTGATAAATGCATGTATATGTGAATTATATTATAATATGATGTTAAATGCATGCATGTGGGTCCACATTCGAATTACAGGGGTGTGATGGTAATTTGGCCCGTTGAGGGTATAATTGTATATTTGTATGCATGTCGGTGGTATGTTGTTGAGACCACATTATAATGTGGGTTTGTTCGAGCAATTCGGCATGAGACGATCTTGGATTATTGATTAGTGGTCTAGTCATAACAGGTTTAAGTTCAGGGCTCAGAATGAGTCTCGGGGTGATTTTAATGATTAGAGCGTTACCGGGAATTAAAGGGTAACGGGATGTGAATTATTGGTGTTTGAGATTATCGAGAATAGCGGGAATTGGAGAGCGTTAATTATGATTAACGAGATAGGTGGAAAATACCAATTTTTCCCTTGGGAGCCTTTAGAAAAATTTATTTGACCTAGGGGTATAATGGTCTTTTCACCCCTACGATAGATATAACCATTTTAGGCTGGGAAAAAGAAGAAAAATAAAGTATACTTGAAGCTTCTTTCGTGCCTTCTTTTTCCTTCAGTTTCCTTTGAGATTTTTGAACCATTCTTCAAGCTTGGGAAGTATGCCTTGGGAGTTTGGGAGAGTGTTCCTCCATTGAAGAGCATCATAAGCTGAGTTTGGGTAAGTTTCTAGCCATTGAATTCCCTGGTTTGCTCTGTTTTAGTTCTGCTTTGCAGCTGTGATTTCTAGGTTGAATACTTGGTTTTGTTGGGAGTTTTGGCTAGGGTTCTTATGGTTGTGATGTTTGGGGTATGTTAGGATGGTTTTTGGGTTCATTCGACATCAAAAATGGGATTTGGAAGCATTAGAATCAAGTTAGAATAGAAGGAGATGAAGAAGGAGGTTTCAGGGGGGTATCTGGTTTAGAGGTAGCGCTACAGCGCCCACCCTAGGGCGCTATAGCGCTACACAGAGGACATTTGGGCATTTTGGAGATTTTGAGTATAGCGCTGGGGCGCTAGGGATCAGCGCTGTAGCGCTACTCTGTTCCTTCAAAGTCCTGTTTTGAGTGTTTTTAAGGGTTTTTGGCTTGGGGTTTCAATCCTTAAGGCCCGGGATCGAATCTACTCACCGTGTGGGCATGTTTCGAGGTCCCGAGAGTGGTGCTTAGGTTAAGACCCTTTCAATGTTGATTTTCATTAATGGAGGTTATAATTGGTTTGTAATGACCCACTAATCTAGACTTTTGGACCATTAACGAAACTATACGTACAATCCTTAATAGAACTTATATTTACGAAAATACCATAATTTTATTAAGTAACTTGTAAAAATAAGAGTTACTTACAAAATAAATACCAAGAAGGATATGGGATCCCATTGTCTTTAAAAACAAAACATGATTTAAAATAAAGAGACATTACATTCATAGTGCGGAAAATACATGTAAAAAGACATAAAGCAAAACTACATCCTCGAATCGAATAACGCTCGGCTCCTTGACTCCATTCACCATCGATACACAATCTCCAAGCTTCCACGAATCTTACCGCCTCTTAAAGCTATTTTCCTGCACATAAAACAAAAAGGAATGAGCCTAATGCCCAGCAAGGAAAATCTAACACATAGTCATAAACATAATTTCATAAGAAACATAAAGACTTAACATAATACATATAACATACACTTATTATAATGGCCATTATTACTTGGGGTCCCATAGACTAAACAAGAATATGCCCATGGGATTAGTGGGGTCCTACTAGCTAAGTAGGTCATATGCCCATAACCCATTTGGGGTCTTGTTAGTCATATGGGTCATATGCCCAAGCCTACAAACATACATGCATACATATCATAACACATTTAATAACATAAAACATAAGATAACATAAGCATATAACATATTGATTCTAGCCTATTTTCCTTACCAAAGTTACCGGGATATGTGGACAGCGTTGGGACTTTGGAACACTCATAATAACCATAATGAACAAGAGTGAGTCTAAAGAAGGAAAAGAGATGAAAAGGAATGGGAAGACTAAACCATTTGAGAAACATGCTTACCGAAACTTATGTGCTCAAGAACTTAGATTTCCTAACCAAAATAAGAATGAGGTTAGGAAACTGAATAGAAGGCTATGAGAAAGAAAATAACATAAAACAATGAGCTAGAGTTTTCGTTTACCTCAAAGACTTGAAAGACCAATCTACACCACAACCGAAATACTATAGAACCTCACTTCCCAAAGTGTTTGATAAGCTTATGATTTTCCCAAACCAGGTGTTTACACTCTCACACTCACTTAACACTAGCAGCTTCTGAACTTAGAGCAAAAGGTGAATAATGGCTGGGTACTAGGTCCTATTTATAGAGTTTGGGAATGAAAGTATCTTTATTTTACTTGAATAAAAATAATGGCTTTTTAGGTGAAAATAATTTGAATAATCGTTCAGCAAAGGCTGAAGACTCGTTCAAAAGATGCTGGACTTATGAAGGAGTTTGAATGGCTGAAAGGAAAAGAATTCAAAAATGTTTGAAAACATGCTGGAGGAGGAGATATATCGCCCCCTGTAGGCGATATATCGCCTGGACTATTATTCCCGAGGCGACCGTGCATCGTTTCGTGTTTTCCGTATCAACGTGCTGCGATATATCGCCCCCTATAGCTGCGATATATCGGCATACGCTGAATATTTAAACACGAAATTACATATTTTTAGCTAAGTTTGAATGGGGTAAACAGCCTTGACTAAGCCCTCAACGTATTCAAAGCTGCTGACTGACCTTAAAGCATTCAAATTTTACCCTTATTTAATTTAATCCTCAAAAATACTTAATCCTTAATTACCCATTCATAACATGTGCTTAAAATCCTATTGGTTGATATCTAAACTTTATAATATAACAAATATTATCCTTAATATCAGTCATATAATCAAACCTTAGGTTATACTTAATATTCTTAAACTATAGGTTCAACTTAGAAAATCTATAAGTACTACTATGAGTGTCCAAATAATTCCCGGTCTGAACCAAAAATCCACAGTTACAAAGATAATACTATACATACTATAATACTACTAAATAATTAGCTAAGTAAAGTTCTTGGACTCTACATGGTTGTGATTAGGTAACCGCTAAGGAACCAAAAGGCCGATCGTTCTCAGGAGTCGTTCTTAATATATTTCTCGCTCGAACCTGAGGTAAGAAAACTGTACCCTGTGTATGTGACATGCGTGATTGTTGTTGAGGCATGTTGGTTGATAAATGTGGACATTGATTGCATATTAAATGCTAGCAAATATTGTTTACTTGTATATGGCACTAGCTAGTCAGGGACACTAACTTAAGAGTCAGAAACGGCATAAACGTCCTGAACGCAGGGCCGAATGAAGATTAGATCTAATCGATATCAGCATTGAATGACTCTAAAGCATTAATGCTGGACCGACCCTTAGGTCGATGAAACTTATAAGCGCTTGGCTAGTCTAAGACTAGTTACTGAGAGCCAGGGTCGAAGGCCTAGGTGACCGTTTGTCACATGGCCAGGGAACGATGTTCCAAGGTTATGACTCTATGGTCATGAGGAAGGTTATGTTGGTGACTAGTCACCATGCACCTTTCCTGTTTAAGCTAGTGAAAGGTTCACTTATCTGCTAAGCTTGGTGACCCTATCGTCACAAGGCTAAAGGGAGCTATACCTAATTTAGTGACTCTTGTGACTGTCACTTATCTGTTTTGGATTGATAGTCCTGAATAATTATTATGATCATTGTTGATATTATATCATGCTGTATTGTGTTTTCTTACTGTGCCTTGGCTCATGGGTGCTATGTGGTGTAGGTAAAGGGAAAGAAAAGCTCACCTAGCCTTTAGTGTAGAGATTAGGTGGTGATGTGTACATATGCGGCCGCTTGACCACCACGACCAAGGAGTTCTCAGAGGAACTAAGGGGTTTACCCTATTTTTGCCGCTTAGGTCGGCGGGATTGTAAATTTGAAACAGTAGTGAGAATTTTGTGTAATAAACAACTTGTAAATGTTTTGATGAGCTCATGAGCAGTTTATATACTTAATAAAATATATCTTTTCCTTTTTATTGGTTTTCCACCTTAGCCTATTAATAACACTTAGAGCACATTTTTAACCAAAGGACTCGGGTAGCAGGTCGAATTTCCGGTTCACCATAACTGTTCTGGGGTAACCAGGGCATTACAACTTGGTATCAGAGTGTGCCAAGGTTAGGATTCTTGTAGACTGGCTGGGCATGTACACACATCATTGAAGTCAAGCTCGACTCATGGTTTGGTAACTATTTATGTATTTATATGTATAACTGCTTAAATATAGTATATATGCTTTACCAGTATGCATGAGGCACCATGTTAAACCCGTGCCCTGAAATATTATATCCTCAGCAAGTGTGTGCTTTTTAGTACTGAGATTTCTGGAACATACTTATAAGTATGGTTGATTGTGAAATATTATGTGATACATGCTGAGTGCTAAATGCTATAAACATGTATCTGCCTGTATAATTGTATGACTGTGGAATGTGATAATTGTCTGCTTGTTCTTGGACTGTAAGGCGGCAAGAGGTTTAGTTATTACTACCTGATTGGCCGTATTGATCATTATTTCATAAAGGTGTTAGATAAGAATGAATCCAGGGAAGACATATACTTCAGCTAGCCAGAGTGATCAGGGCCAGAATAATAATAACAGTCAGGGTCAGGAGAATGACCAGTCATAGATTCCACAGCCAGCTCCTGTAAACTGGCAGCAGATAATCAGTGATCTGCAGGCAACAGTGTTGAGACAGGGAGAGGAACTTCGTCTCCTGAGACAGTAGCAAGCGCCTGCAGTGGCTAGTGTATCAGAGGCACCCCCTGTGTCGGTGCCAGCAGCTGCCTGAGGTTGGAAATAAGTGGGAACCTCTTTATGAAAGGTTCAGGAAGCAACAACCTCTAGTGTTTAAGGGCAGTGCAGATCCTGCTGAGGCAGAACAATGGATGTGTATGATTACCACTATCCTTGATTTTATGAGGGTAACTGGTAATGAGAGGGTGGCCTGTGCCACTTATATGATTCAGAAGGATGCCTGGATTTGGTGGGAGGTGATTACCCAGACCAAGAATGTTAATGCCCTGAGTTGGGAAGAGTTTCAAACTCTGTTTAAAGAGAAATATTACAATGATGCCATCAGGGCAGCTAAAGCTGAGGAGTTTATTAGGATACTTCAGGGAAATTTGTCAGTTACTGAGTATGCCTTGAAATTTGATCATTTGGCAAAGTTTGCCATGGAGTTGGTGCCCACTGATGGGACAAGGAGAGAGAGATTTTTGCATGGGCCACAGCCCAGATTAGCCCGTGATGTGCGTATCACCACTGTGGCTGGGGTTACTACCTATGCACAGGTGGTTGAGAAGGCACTCACAGCTGAGAGTGTAGAAAACAGGATCTGGCGTGACAGTGCAGCCAGAAAGGATTTCAGGAGGACAGGTCCTCCATTTGTGGGTTCTGGTAGGGGTATAGGCCCCAGTGAGCAGAAGAGGAAGGTTCTTGATACCTTCCCAGTTCCAGGTCCTGACAGGCGGCCCCGTGGTATTTTAATGGGTCGTCCAGGTGGTAATGAAGCCTGGAAGTCTTATCCTGAGTACCCTAGATGCAAGAGGCATCATTTGGGAGAGTGTAGGGCCAGGGCCTGATTCTCATGTGGAATAGTGGGTCATCTTAAAAAGGATTGCCCTAAGGCAAGAAAAGAAGAACCCAGAAAAGCAGGTAGCTCGGCCCCAACTCGAGTGTTCGCATTGACACAAGCAGAAGCTGAGGCTTCTCCCTCGGTTGTTACAGGTCAGCTTCTTAGTGTTGGAACCCCATATAATGTTTTGATTGATTCTGGTGCTGCACATTCTTTTGTTGCTAGTAGTATTATTGATAGACTGTGTAGAGCCTGTGATTTTTATGCTGTGGGGTTTGGAACTTTGTTACCCACTGGAGAGTTAGTGGTATCTAGGAGAAGGGTCAGATCTTTGCCAATGACAGTAGAGGGCAGAGAGTTGTCAGTGGATTTGATAGAGTTGGTTATGACTGACTTCGATATGATACTGGGTATGGATTGGTTGGAAAAGTATGGGGCAACCATTGATTGCAGAAGGAAGATGGTCACCTTTGAGCCTGAAGGTGAGGATCCTTTTGTGTTTGTTGGTGCTGTGCATGGACCTCGTATACCTATGATTTCTGTGTTGAGGGCTAGGGATCTATTGCAAGGAGGTTGCATTGGGTTCTTGGCCAGTGTGGTTAATGCCACCCAGGTCGTGCCAGTGAGACCAGAGGATACTAGACTTGTTTGTGAGTTTCTGGAGGTGTTTCTAGAGGATTTTCCAGGGTTGCCACCGCATAGAGAAATCGAGTTCGTGATAGAACTGGCACTAGGGACGGAGCCAGTGTCTAGAGCACCTTACAGAATGGCCCCAGTTGAGTTGAAAGAATTAAAGATACAGTTGCAAGAACTGTTGGATTTGGGTTTTATCAGACCTAGTTTCTCACCTTGGGGTGCGCCAGTTCTGTTTGTAAAGAAGAAGGATGGTTCTCTGAGGATGTGTATTGATTACAAAGAACTGAATAAGCTGACAATTAAGAATAAGTATCCTTTTCCAAGGATAGATGATCTATTTGATCAGTTGCATGGTAAAAAGGTATTCTCAAAGATCGACCTTCGTTCTGGTTATCATTAGTTGAGGGTCAAGGAGGGAGATATACTGAAGACTACTTTTCGTACCAGGTATGGGCATTATGAGTTCCTAGTTATGTCATTTGGATTGACTAATGCCCCTACTGCTTTTATGGATCTGATGAACAGAGTGTTCAAGGATTATCTGGACCAGTTTATGATCGTCTTCATCGATGGTTTTCTTGGACACATTGTCAGTAAGGAGGGGATTAAGGTAGATCCAGCAAAGATTGAGGCAGTCAGAGATTGGCCAAGGCCAAAGAATGCTTATGAGGTTAGAAGTTTCCTTGGATTGGCAGGTTATTATAGACGTTTCGTGGAAGGGTTCTCAAAGATAGCTACTGCATTTACTGAACTGACACGCAAGAGTCAGAAATTTGTGTGGTCAGATAAGTGTGAGAACAGCTTCCAGGAACTGAAGCAAAGATTGATTACAGCTCCGATTCTGAGTCTTCCGAAAGATCAGGAGAAGTTTGTGATCTATTGCGATGCTTCTCATCAGGGTTTGGGCTGTGTTTTGATGCAGTCAGAGAAGGTAATTTCTTATGCTTCTCGTCAGTTGAAGGAGTATGAAAGGAGATATCCCACTCATGATTTAGAGTTGGCGGCTGTGGTTTTTGCTTTAAAGATATGGAGGAACTATCTCTATGGAGAGAAGTGTGAGATCTATACAGACCACAAGAGCCTGAAATACTTCTTCACCCAGAAAGACTTGAATATGAGGCAAAGGCGTTGGTTGGAGTTAGTAAAAGATTATGACTATGAGATTTTGTATCATCCACGAAAAGCCAACGTGGTAGCTGATGCTTTAGGCCGGAAGGATCTGGAACAGATTCATGGTATGAGGTTAATAGCCAGAGAGTTAGCAGATGATATGACCAGAGCTGGTATAGAGTTGCTGGTGGGCCAGTTGGCTAATATTACGCTACAGTCTACGCTGTTAGAGAGGATTAAAGAGGGTCAGCTGAGTGATCCACAGCTGATCAAGATCAGAGAGGATGTTCTAGCTAGAGCATTTAGAGATTATACAGTGTCTGAGCTAGGCTTGTTGAGATACAAGGGGCGGATATGTGTTCCGTTAGACACTTCTTTGAGGCGAGAGATTCTGGATGAATCTCATACTACACTAGCTCTGGTCAGGATGTGAGATCGTTGTATTGGTGGCCAGGGATGAAGAGAGATGTAGTAGAGTATGTGGCTAAGTGCTTGACATGTCAACAGGTCAAGGCTGAGCATCAGAGGCCGGCAGGGTTATTGCAGCCTCTGGATATCCCAGAGTGGAAATGGGAAGACATCACAATGGATTTTGTGGTGGGCTTACCTAGGACAGTTGGTTAGCATGATTCTATTTGGGTGATAGTGGACCGCTACACCAAGTCAGCTCACTTTCTGCCAGTGAGGACTACTTATACAGTTGACCAATATGCAGATCTCTATGTGAGAGAGATCGTGCGACTCCATGGAGTGCCTAGGTCGATCGTGTCAGATCGGGACCCTACTTTTACTTCCAAGTTCTGGGGGAGTTTGCAAAAGGCCATGGGGACACAACTGAAGTTCAGTACTGCTTATCATCCTCAGACAGATGGGCAATCTGAGAGGACGATTAAGATTTTGGAAGACATGCTTTGGGCATGTGTGCTGGACTTTGGTGGATCTTGGAGTAAGTATCTGCCTTTGATAGAGTTCTCCTATAACAAC
Organism: Humulus lupulus; assembly: GCF_963169125.1. Lineage (NCBI taxonomy): Eukaryota > Viridiplantae > Streptophyta > Magnoliopsida > Rosales > Cannabaceae > Humulus > Humulus lupulus. The sequence goes on along the minus strand of NC_084797.1, from coordinate 156,873,859 downwards.
AGTTATCAGTCTACCATTGGAGTTGCACCTTATGAGATGCTATATGGTAGGAAATGCAGATCTCCCATTCATTGGGATGAGACAGGTGAAAGGAGATACTTAGGTCCTGAGGCAGTTCAGAAGACCAGTGAGGCCATTGAGAAGATTAGAGTTCGGATGCTTACTTCTCAGAGTAGGCAAAAGAGCTATGCAGATCCCAAGCGTAGGAACGTGGAGTTCCAAGTGGGAGACTATGTCTTCCTTAGAGTCTCGCCATGGAAAGAGGTGAGAAGATTTGGGAAGAAAGGCAAGCTAAGTCCTAGATTTGTAGGTCCATTTGAGATCCTGGAGAGGGTTGGTCAAGTGGCCTACAGATTGGCTTTGCCTTCGGCATTGTTAGCTGTGCATAATGTATTTCATGTTTCAGCTTTTCGGAGGTATGTATCTGACGTGAATCATATTTTTAGTTATGAAGATCTGGAGCTTGAGCCATATCTCTACTTTGAGGAGCAGCCAGTTCAGATTCTTGACAGAAAGGATAAGGTCCTCATGAATAAGACAATTCCTTTGGTTAAGGTGTTGTGGAGGAACAACAAGGTCGAAGAAGTGACCTGGGAACTAGAATCAGATATGCACAGTCAGTATCCCAAGCTGTTCAGGTAAATTTTGAGGACGAAATTTCTTGAAGGAGGGGATAGTTGTAATGCCCCGAATTCTCCGAGGTGGTTTAATGGCGGGATTAGTAGGCCGGGAGGGCCATACTTGCATAATTATGCCATTAGTTGATAAATGCATGTATATGTGAATTATATTATAATATGATGTTAAATGCATGCATGTGGGTCCACATTCGAATTACAGGGGTGTGATGGTAATTTGGCCCATTGAGGGTATAATTGTATATTTGTATGCATGTCGGTGATATGTTGTTGAGACCACATTATAATGTGGGTTTGTTCAAGCTATTCGGCATGAGACGATCTTGGATTATTGATTAGCGGTCTAGTCATAGCAGGTTTAAGTTCGGGGCTCGGAATGAGTCTCGGGGTGATTTTAATGATTAGAGCGTTACCGGGAATTAAAGGGTAACGAGATGTGAATTATTGGTGTTTGAGATTATCGAGAATAGCGGGAATTGGAGAGCGTTAATTATGATTAACGAGATAGGTGGAAAATACCAATTTTTCCCTTGGGAGCCTTTAGAAAACTTTATTTGACCTAAGGGTATAATGGTCTTTTCACCCCTAGGATAGATATAACCATTTTAGGCTGGGAAAAAGAAGAAAAACAGAGTATACTTGAAGCTTCTTCCGTGCCTTCTATTTCCTTCAGTTTCCTTTGAGATTTTTGAACCATTCTTGAGGATTCAAGCTTGGGAAGTAAGCCTTGGGAGTTTGGGAGAGTGTTCCTCCATTGAAGAGCATCATAAGCTGAGCTTTGGGTAAGTTTCTTGCCATTGAATTCCCTGGTTTGCTCTGTTTTAGTTCTTCTTTCCAGCTGCGATTTCTAGGTTGAATACTTGGTTTTGTTGGGAGTTTTGGCTAGGGTTCTTATGGTTGTGATGTTTGGGGTATGTTAGGATGGTTTTTGGGTTGATTTGGCATAAAAAATGGGATTCAGAAGCATTGGAATCAAGTTAGAATCGAAGGAGATGAAGAAGGAGGTTCTAGGGGATATCTGGTCTAGAGGTAGCGCTACAGCACCCACCCTAGGGTGCTATAGCGCTACACAGAGGACATTTGGGCATTTTGGAGGTTCTGAGTATAGCGCTGGGGCGCTAGGGATCAGCGTTGTAGCGCTACTCTGTTCCTTCAAAGTCCCGTTTTGAGTGTTTTTAAGGGTTTTTGGCTTGGGGTTTCAATCCTTAAGGCTCGGGATCGAATCTACTCACCGTGTGGGCATGTTTCGAGGTCCCGAGAGTGGTGCTTAGGTTAAGACCCTTTCAATGTTGATTTTCATTAATGGAGGTTATAATTGGTTGTGATTAGGTAACCGCTAAGGAACCAAAAGGTCGATCGTTCTCAGGAGTCATTCTTAATATATTTCTCGCTCAAACTTGAGGTAGGAAAACTGCACCCTGTGTATGTGACATGCGTGATTGTTGTTGAGGCATGTTGGTTGATAAATGTGCACATTGATTACATATTAAATGCTAGCGAATATTGTTTACTTGTATATGGCATTGACTAGTCAGGGACACTAACTTAAGAGTCAGAAACGGCATAAGCGTCCTGAACGCAGTGCCGAATGAAGATTAGATCTAATCGATATCAGCATTGAATGGCTGTAAGGCATTAATACTGGACCGACCCTAAGGTCGATGAAACTTATAAGCGCTTGGCTAGTCTAAGACTAGTTACTGAGAGCTAGGGCCGAAGGCCTAGGTGACCGTTTGTCACATGGCTAGGGAACGATGTTCCAGGGTTATGACTCTATGGTCATGAGGAAGGTTATGTTGGTGACCAGTCACCATGCACCTATCCTGTTTAAGCTAGTGAAAGGTTCACTTATCTGCTAAGCTCGGTGACCCTATCGTCACAAGGCTAAAGGGAGCTATACCCAATTTAGTGACTCTTGTGACTGTCACTTATCTGTTTTGGATTGATAGTCCTGAATGATTATTATGATCATTGTTGATATTATATCATGCTGTATTGTGTTTTCTTGCTGGGCCTTGGCTCATGGGTGCTATGTGGTGCAGGTAAAGGGAAAGAAAATCTCACCTAGCCTTGAGTGGAGAGCTTAGATGGTGATGTGTACATATGCGGCCGCTTGACCACCACGACCAAGGATTTCTCAGAGGAACTAAGGGGTTTACCCTATTTTTGCCGCTTTGGTACCATTTTGTGTAATAAACAACTTGTAAATGTTTTGATGAGCTCATGAGCAGTTTATATACTTAATAAAATATATCTTTTCCTTTTTATTGGTTTTCCACCTTAGCCTGTTAATAACACTTAGAGCACGTTTTTAACCAAAGGACTCGGGTAGCGGGTCAAATTTCCGGTTCCCCGTAACTGTTCTGGGGTAACTAGGGCGTTACAGTTTCATGCTTTCCCATGTTAACCACAAAATTGTTAATGTATTATTTATAACTTAATTATTCTAATTAATTAGAGAATATTTCATGAATCTTAAAGTGCTAATTTTTAACTAAACTGCATGTTAAATTTTTTATGAATCTAATGTATTTAGCACTTATATTATAATTAATGTCTAAAATATTTATGTGATTGTAGAGCGCACCCTAATTCTATTCCTTTATAAAAAGGTCGCTCAACTTACAATTATTAGAAGAATACCATTTTAAGGAAAAACTCAGTGGGGCCTTGATAAAACATGCAAATTGGCCCCAATAATTTAAAAAATAAAATAATGTGTCTTTATGGAATATTCAGAAATGAAATAAAATGTTAAGTCCCACTGTTGTAATTGAAATAAAAATCATAACATAAGTTCTTTTATTCTTGGTGCCCAACTTGATCGTTATTCATTCATAGGACACCCCACGCCATACATACTCAGCCGTCGGAACTCCCCACATCACTGCACGTGCCAATGAGAGACTCTATCTTTTACCTGAAAGGGTAAAAGTAAGGGGGTGAGCTAAAAGCCCAGTAAGGAAGTAGAAAAATACAACAATATCAAAGAAAACACAAGAAGAGCATGTATCGTAATCCAAGGCAAAACATATCATCTTTATACTCACAGTTTATAATCATAATCGTAATCATAGTCATACATCGCAATCACACATCACAATCATACGCTTTGTGAGCATGGCACCTTTATTGTCCATGTCACATCTTGAGGTGCCCAGTAAAAACTTAAAATTGTAAGACCTCCTCTATGAGGTAAACATGATCTCAAGTCCTTGAATAACCTCGATGCGTCCACCCTTTGAGTTACATCATATCCTTAGTAACTCCTTTTTTGCGCTGCGTTCAACACGCTAGCAACCTTTTCTTTTCATTCATCATACAAGTGCATGTGTCACAGTTCACATCAAAATATAGAAATTACACATTCCATAGCACTTGACTTATCATAACATATCAAAACATAGAATTTACACTTTTCATAACGCTTGACTTATCATGACATATCAAAACAAAGAATTTACATTTTCCATAACACTTTATTTCTTGCAACATAACAAGTCATACCTTTAATAGCATAATACATAGAAAAATTCTATCTAACTTCCTTACCTAAGGTCCAAGCAAAGTAAAGTGCGAATATGTCACAACGAGCCTATAATCATAATCAAACGTTCATCTTTAAAATCATGTAAGAATACACATGTCCAACATACATACCCCACATGTGTGTGGCACAAGTTGCACTACAATTATAAAAATACAATAATTCCACATAAAATCATAAAAGAATAATGCTAATTATACCAATCAATCCTTCATGGTTACAAAATAAAAATCATATGTTTGAATAATAGGCGTATGTTTGAACGTAAAAGTACACTTGCATGTAACATGCATACGTGGGAGTGTTCTTAAAATTTAATGTTTAAAGTTGATAATTTCTACATGCTCATTTCATTGCATTTTCTTAAAAATTCAGCAAACATAAATAATTTACCACTTAATTATTACTGCATCATTCATTTTAAACACATATTTGTCATTCATAAACTTTATTACAAAAATTTAATTTACTAAAATAATTTTTTAGCTTTTAATTTCTCATAAAATAATAATCTCATTTATTATTAAATAATAATTAAAAGAATGTGACAAAATTTGTAGTTACTTAAAATCACTAAATGAATTTCTTGATCACCTTTAGAAAAATAATTTTACTTATCATAAAAAAACTGCATAGTTATAAATGGGAATACATATTTAAAGTGTGGAAAAATCACATTTATCATATATAAAATCTAAGACTTAATTTATTTGAGCACATGTTTTACTTATCTTAATTAAAAGACATTTTCTCTTAATAAACCAAAAATTCCAGCAAGCATTTTATTTAATTAAAATCACATAATTGAATTAAAACCATATTTTCTCTCACAAAATATACAAAAAACTGTATGTGCTTATTTTGAATAGAAGCCTATTATCATGTGAAATAAAATGTCTCTTGCTTATATGTAATCATTACATCATTTTGAGGCTTCACTTGTGCATTTTAAAATCATTTGTTATCATCACCACTAAATAAATGAAAAAAAAACAGCAAGCTTATATTCATAAAAATTGCACCTTTAATCATGTTAACACATAGCCTAACATGTTTCTACACTTGAACAATTTAAGAATACTTTTAATCATGCAAAACCAACATAAAAATCAAAACAAAAACTTACACCATAATGCATGCTCATGTCGAATTCTATACAACCTAATAACATGAAATATCACAATTAACAATATGCTCATTAACCCAAAATAGTAGAGTAAGGTTAAGAAAACCAAACAAAGTTCATAACCCTTTTATCAAAGCACTAGGTGGAAACCTACAACATGTTTCTACCTATTGTTGTTTCCAAACCCAAAACAAAACCTAGCATGCTCTTAGGATCACCAATGACAACATGTAATACAAATAAATAAATAAAAAAATATAACCCAACATGCAAAAGGACCCCTAGGCCGAAACCCTATACTCATGGTCAAACAACTCAAATATTTTGAATGCCTACAAGAATATAAAAGAAAACAACATAAACCCTAAAACATACACTTAGGCCGAAACATACATCAATCTCATTCTTGTTTCCATTTTTGAATTAAAACCCAACCTGCCTTTATTCAAAATATCTTACCAATACATGTATTCTTCATAGCAACATTAATAAAGTATATACTAGAACCTATACACATGCTTGACCGAACCTTAGTATTAACACAACCCATAAAAACTACCAAGAACAACATATCACCATATATTATAATTATATCTTCTCAATAACAACATCAATCAACACATAGCAAAAATTAAATTAAAGCCAAGAAAACAACAATCCATCAAAACTACCAACAAATGACAAGGTTAGAGATCAACTACCTCCTTTGATAGCAATGAAACTCACAACATTGATTCACCCTTTGACACCTATGATTTTCGAACATCACAAGGAGAAGAAAGAAAACAGACATAAGATTAAGGAGAAGACCTAGACTTAAGAATCAAACCAAAAAAAAAAAAAAACATACAAGGCCATACCTATAGAGAGATTTGAACCCCTCTCTTTTCTTCTCATTATTCTTCCTTCTTCCCTTGCTTGTGCTCTCTCTCTCTCCCTTTCTCTCTCTAAGATTCGATAACCACCACAACAAATGGGTCAAGCTCCTCCTTGTTTCCCTTTATTAACCTAGCCAAGCCCCCCTTGATTTACTTGCCTAAATCATAGTTCCAATCCTACCTTTGATTTCCTCCCCAAGATCAAGCAATTGGCTAAAGAAAGAAATGTCCTCTTCCTAGTTGACCTCACCTCTCAAACCTCTCTCTCTCTCTCTCTCCCCTATCCTACTCGACCAAGACCACATATTATCTCCATCAATTCTCATTTACTTACCCAAATAATAATAAGACAACTATTGCCATTTCCTTAATGTAATAAAGTCCATTTTTAAATATACTGGTTTTTCTATAATTTTAAATTGGAGAAAAGATGTCAAATGAGGAAAAAGGAAAGTTTGCACTCTTCCAACCTTGCCCATTCACACTACATGCCCCTCTCTCTATTTCTTTCCTTTTATTTTTCTTTTTAATTACTTAAATAAATAAAAATAAAAATAAATAATGCATAGGAAAACTATTGCATGCTCACCATGCAACCATGCACATGCACACACACAAGTGCTCAAGTGTATCTCTACTAACCATGCACCTTGGTGCACACAACCAAAACTCAAGAACTTACAAATTAAAATTATTAAATAAAATAATTAACAAATTAAATTCACATAATTTCTACCAAACAATTCAAACAATTAAAAAAAATAATTTCCTAACACTTAACAATTAATAATAAAATAAAGCACAAAATTAATTAAATTTTTTTTTGGGTGCGCTACAGTGATCCTTATTGCCACAATATATAATTTTATTTTACTAAAGATGCTATGGCTACTCTATAATTAAATAAAATTATATGAATCACTTAGACACATTTTATTTATGCTTCAAAATTTCTGAAATTTTATGAGTATATTTTTATATAACAAAAATTAATTATAATTCAATGTATATTATATTAATTTTTATGCACTTAATTATACTCATAAAATGTAATATATTACATAACATAATAACATTATGTAAACAACATAATAACATTATGTAAACAATATTTAAGCATAAAAAGTACAAATACAGAATATATATCATGCATTTAATCCATAAAATCATACATATAATATCTAAAAATTAATTGTACTAATAATAAACATTGCATGAATTAAAACATAAATAAACATACAAATTAGCACAATCCACTACATGTATATGTATGAAAAAAAAATACAATAATTCTATAATTAATTAAATGATAGAATTAATTTAAAAATTAATGCTTAATAAGGCAACAAATCAATTATTCAACATTTGGTAAATTAATAATTAATTATACTAGAACTTAATTGTAAAAGATTAAATGTAATTACGTACTCAAATTAGTACAATTATCATTATTACATGCTCAATAAATAAAAATAAATCATGCAATAAATATATCAAATAAAAAATTTGCACATTTGAATTAATTTCCAAATAGCATATAAATTACCAAAATTATATGCATAATTAAAATGAGCAAAATTAAAAAATTAATTGTATTGCCTAAATTAATGTAGAAATTAAGAAAAAATATAAATTTCAAAAATATTTTAAAAACTTAAATTTTTGGATTTTTCTTTTTAAAAATATGCCTTGAGGTCGTTTTCTCCTTTTGTATCGCTTGACCTGTATAAATGACATGTTGTTTATTGTGTATAAATGACCTATATAAACCTGGTTGCAAAATCCAGCTGAAAAATGTCGTTTTCGACGTCTAAATGAAGAGGTTTTTGCCCAGATTGATTACAAAGGAAGTAATATGACTAATCTTAGTTTTCAAAAATAGCAATTGAAAATTGGATTTTAATTTTACAAAAAAAAAAAAATTCCATCGACCATGAATGTGCTAAACATGTTTCAAAATGTTATAATGGATTTTAGCAAGATTTTCACTCACAGAAATATTAGAAACGTAAACTAAATTATTTCTAAGCATTATACAAATCATAGAACAATTTTTAAACAATATCGAAAATTTTAACACATGACCATGAACGAGACTGTAGTTTCAAAGGTTTTCCAAAAAAAAAAAAAAACTCCATTGAGTTTCATACTTGTTTTCCATGCACTAAATAATTAGAAAATTGAACTAAATAATTTCTAGTGTTATTAATATGAAAAACAAATTTAAGACAATATAAATATTTTTTTTTGAATATGTAATATAAATGACACACACATATATATGCAATCATACACTAATAATATATGGATAAAAATTCATGGCAATATATATATCAAGGCAGAGGTAAATATGACTCTTCATACCAAATATAAAATAATTTATCTAGATGCATAGCAATCCTAATATGCGATATAGACTGAATATGATTGTCACAAAATAAAGATGATCGTTAGAGTATACCTCCAACCATTGATTTTGATAATCTCGATCTAATAGCTTTAGATTTGCAAAAGAAAAAAAAAGAGCATTAGTGAAGGTAAAGGACTTCCAAGCTCTCACTAGCTCCTTAGATGGAGTACGGGAATGAGCGTTGAGCTTGGGGACCGGAACCCTATATTTATATAGGTGAGTCCTTCCATCAAGGTTTCTGCCACAATTGATGTCAAGATATATGACAATCAATAGGATATGAAATATTGGGTAACTCCGTAACTACCTTAAATGCAAACCATATTGAGAAAATCCGTCAATTAATCCCAATATTAACTTTAATCATAATTAATTAGAATTATGGTTTTTGGTAACTCTAATTAATTTAATAAAATATTCTATCATAAACTTCATCTTAGAGCTAGCCAGAAGAGCATTGTTCCGAGAGAAGAAAATTTCAACAGAGCCAGTAGCTGTAATGCCCCAAAATCCCTAATAAGGTTTAGGACCTTGATGAGGAGGCCAAGAGGGCCATAATTGATTTATTATGCCATTAAATGATTATATGCATATTTATGTGAATTATATTATTATATGATGATAAAAACATGCTTATGGGTCCAAATTTCATTATAAGGGCATTTTGGTAATTTGGCCGTTGAAGGCACATTTGTATATTTTCATGCATGTTGGTGAATTTTGAATAAGGCCACATTATAATGCGGATTTTTAAGAGCCATTCGGCATGAGACAATCTTTGAATGCAAGTTATCGGTCTGGTCATAACGGGTTTAATTTTGGGGCTCAAGGTGAGTCTTGGGGTAATTTGAGGATTAGTTCATTACTGGTAATAAAAGGGTAATGGGATATGATTTATTAGCATTTGAGAATATTGGGAATAATGGGAATTGGAGGATGTTAATTATGATTAACGAGATAGGCAGGAAAGGACGATTTTACCCTTGGGGGCTGTTAAGGAAAGAAGATAGGTTTGAGGGTATTTTGGTCATTTGACCAAGGTATATATGCTGCGTTAGTAGGCTGTAGAAGCTTAAGAAAACATAGCTCTTTCCTACCTCCCTCACGATCATCTCTTTCTCTTCTCCTCCCTTTGAATTTTGAAGCAAGTTTGGGGATTCAAACTTGGAGATTGAAGCTTGAGGTCTTAGACTAGTGTTCAGCCATTGAAGAGGATTCAACTTAAGTTTAAGGTAAGGTTTTAGTTCCATTTTATGGCTCCTTGCTTTGTTTTTGTGTTGGTTTTGAGATTGTAGTTTTGATCATAGAAATGGGAATTTGATGAGGTATTGATTAGTTTAAGGCTTAGGTTTTGTTGGTTATATGGCGACTAACTTATGGTAATAGTTGGTAGCTTTCCTTTGTGATATTGGGAGTGTTTTAATGGGTTTTTGAAATGAGTTCGAAGGGGAAAAATAGAGGTTTTTGGCTGAGTTTCAGGTGGGGCTGCGGCTTTGTTCTAGAGTGCCGCGACTCTGTTCTAGAGCGCCACGGCCCAAGCTTGTTGATGAGGAAGGGTGGAGCTGCAAGGCAGTTGGGCCGCAACATGGTAAAGGAGGGCCATGGCCCGTGTTGGGGTTTGAAGGGTGGCCGCTTCTGTTTGAGGAGGCGGGCCACGGCATGGTGGTGTAGGGCCGCGACCCTTAGTGTCATTTTTAGCCAGAAATGTGTTTTCATCGTGGGAATCCAAACCTTAGGCCTCCGAATCGTTCCTACTACCCGGTTTAGAGGGATTTGATGTCTCAGAGGCTAGGTCTTGGTTTGGGAACCTTTTATTATTCATTTTATTGATGGAATCCCATATTTGGTTATGACTAGGTGATCGTTAAAGAATCAAAGGATCGATCGTTCTCAAGGGTCGTTCTTAATGTATTTCTCGCTCGAACCAGAGTAAGAAAACTGCACCCCATTTGGACATGCATGGTTATAAATGAGGCATGTTGAGTGTTTAAATGTGGACATTGATTGCATATCAAATGCATAACAAATCTTGCTCACTTGTGAATGGCACTGACTTATTAGTCAGAATCGGCAATGGTATCAGTATTAACTGTGAAGTTGTGACTTACTAGTCAAGTTTAACAGCAGTACTGAGCACTGGTCGTATGTTATTGACCTATGAGTTAGGAGCGGCATAAGCGTCACGAATACAGAGACGAAAAGATTAGATCTAATCGACATCTGCATTGAATGACTCATCATGAGCATTAATGTCGGACCGACCTCAAGTTTGATGAAAACTAAAAGTGCTTGTCTAGTCTAAAGGCTGGTTACTTAGAGCCAAAGCCGGATGGGCTAAGGTGACCTACACGTCACATGGCTAGGAGGGTATGAGACCTTTGAGATAGACTTATTAGTCATCTGACCGAGATGGACTTATCAGTCATCTGACCGAGATAGACTTATTAGTCATCTGACCGAGATGGACCTATTAGTCATCTGACCGAGATGGACTTATTATTCATCTGACCGAGATAGACTTATTAGTCATCTGACCGAGATAGACTTATCAGTCATCTGACTGAGATGGACTTATCAGCCATCTGATCGAGATGGACTTATCAGTCATCTATTTAGAGAGTGACTTATTAGTCATCTACCTCAGAAAGACTTATTAGTCATCTACCTCAGAGCGGGAGACTTATTAATCATCTACTCAGAGCGCAGGGCTTCAAAAACACTTATTTGTACATGCTTGCATGTATGAGTAGGGTTATTACTGCTAGGCATGCCTATTATGAATTAGTAACATGTTATTACTTGTTCATGAGCATATTAAGTTTTCTTGCTGGGCTTCAGCTCACGGGTGCCATGTGGTGCAGGTGAAGGCAAAAGAAAGCTGGACCATCCTTGAGTTGGAGAGCCTAGGTGACGATGTGTACATATGCGGCTGCTCGACCACCACGGCTGAGGGTTTAAAGATGAACTAGGGTTAAACCCTATTTTGTCGCTTAGGTCGGCTAGTTGTAAATATTTTGTTGTAATTAACCTTTAAATTATATTTTTGGGATCCCAATGTATATGGTAAACGTTTTAGTGAAACGTTATATCTTAACCAAAATTTTTAACCCTAAACCGCTAATCATACTTAGTTACACGATTATGACCAAATGACTTGATTAACAAGTTTAGCACTGTTTAAAATGCTCACCGTAACAGTCCTTGGAGTTTAGGGCGTTACAGTAGCCCACCGAAGGACCTGGTGAAGCCGGTCAGTGATATTAATTGGAGCAGATCCACATGTATATATCTCTTCTACATAAAAAGTGTGTAGATAACAAAAATTCTTGGTTTTAACGGTTTGTTTTGTTAACTTTAATGGAATATTCTAAATATTTACGGAATACACCTTTAAAACTAATTAAACATAGATATTTATGTAATGACTCAACTAATTCTAAGAGTTTGGACCATTGAAACTACTATACATAGACACTATTCTTAAGAAAACATACATACGAAACTTTCATAACCTTCTTAAAAACTATAAAGTAAATGTTGAAATTCATAAATTCGGGATATGGGATCCCATTGTTTGAAAAATAAAACTTAACTTTAACTTAATTAAAATTGTTTACAAAACCAAGTGCGGAAAATACATAGAAACATAATTAAAAATACTGAAAATAACGCCGTCCTCGAATCGTTCACACAGACCACCAAATCCATTCTTCCTCAATACACAACCCAAGCTGCCAAGAATCCTTCCGCTGCCATAACTATTTTCCTGCATACATAAAATAAAGGAATGAGCCTAAAAACAAGGAAAATCTACTAAAAACATAAAACATACTCATAAACTATATCATAAACATATACTACAAACATATGTCATATACTACTACAATGGCCATCATACTACTTGGGGCTTGTAAACTAAACAAGTCATATGCCCAATAGATGGGTGGGGCTTGCTAGCCAAGCAAGTCATATGCCCATAATTTATTGGGGCTTGTTAGCTATACAAGTCATATGCCCAAGGTCTATAAACATACTATACATAATGTAACATAAGATAGCATAACATATCATATAAACATATAAAATTCTATCCTATTTTCCTTACCAAAACTGGGATATTTGAGAACAAATGCGAGACTTGAAACACTCCTAAAACCAACAATAAGAATGGTGAGTATTTCTAAAGAGTAAAGAATAAATGTGGAACTAAACCTTCAAGAAGAAACTTACCAAGAAAGATCTTTAAGTTTCAAGAACCTAATCAAAACCAAAATCAAAAGTTAGGATCTGAATAAAATGAACTAAAGAAAAACTAAAGTAGTTTAAAGAACTGGACTTAGAGAATAGAAATACCTTAGTTGACCTTATAAATTGGTCTAACTTCAATACCGAAATACACTAAACCTCACTTCCCAAGTATTTTAGAAAGCTTAAGAATGACAAAGTTTTTTTTTTCCAACCCAAGTGTTTATCACTCTATGGTAGCATTAGCACCTTGGAGTCTCTGATCACAAATTGAAGAATGAGAGGAAGGGCTGGGTACTAGGTCCTATTTATAGAGGTAAGGAGTGAAGCTAACCCCTTTTTGATTTGAATAAAAATAATGAATATAATTGAAAAATATTTGAATACTCGTCAATCAGAGGCTTAAGACTCGGTCAAAACGTTCAGAGGTAGGTCTAAGTAGTTAAGGTTTATTTTTAAATTAAAAAAACAAAGAAATTAAAAATTAACCCACCAAGGGTGATATATCGCCCCTATATGGCGATATATCGGCTCTGCCCTAGTCCCGAGCCTCCATTCGTATGTTCGTGCAACGTCAACGTGTTTTTCGTATCCTTCGTTAGGTGATATATCGGCTCCAAGTTGCGATATATCGGCATACATGAATATTTTAAACATGTAATTTCACTTTTTTAGCATAATTTGAATGGTATAATTGCTTTGACTGAGTCAGAATACGACCCTAACAGTTTTCGGTAGATGCTAAAGCTTCTATTTCTTTATTTTATCATCAAAATACTTAGTTCTTTAATAATCATGCTTATGACAGGTGTCATGTTCTTATTGGCTCTATTTAAACCTTAGGTTATAATAAATAATATATTTAGGACCAGGAATATTAATCAAACCTTATGTTATAATTATTATTCTTAAACTATAGGTTAAACTTATAAAATCCATAATTGTTGTTATGAGTTTCCAACTAAGTCTCGGTTTGAACCAAAATCCATGAAATCTAAAATACAATAACTACTACTAACTATCTAGCTAACTAAGTAAATATTCCGGGATTCTACAATTTAGTAATTATATATTAGTAGAAATTGAAATATTATAAAATATCATTATTATAATAATATTTAATGTAAGATTACTGTTGTACCCCAAAAATAGGAGTTGAATTACTCAGCACGGGGTACAGCTGGCAGACAAGCGTATGAAGAAAGAGTACAGATAGAACATCTAGCTAGCTCTAGAGTGAACAGCTCAAGTCAAACTTGACAGCTTACGACAACCAGGTAGTCTCCAGATCGCCTCTTGCGCCATCAACTTAGTTCGAGATGCGCTAGAGCTATATCGCCTTCGTGAACCTATGAACCTGACCCATGTCAGTTCAGGTTAGTTCTTCGACACCCAACTCAAAGGAAGTGTTCAGCTCGCGGAAGCCTGATCATGACGCACAGTGAAGGATCCCAAAAAACTTGGCGATTCCTTATACACTCATTAATGCTCAGATATTATTCTGTATTTATTACCCGATATTGGGGGCATAGAATCAATAAGCATTAATGTATTTATGTAAATTAGATGTTACCCAAAAATGTATGTTACCATTTTTATGCATGGTTACCCAAAACTGTCCAGGCAGAATCCCCTATAAATACAGGGGATAATGGACAGAAGGGGGGATCGATATTTTTGTATATTGAAACTCTGGTGAAATTGTGACAAACAATCTCAAGGTGAGAACAAAACAAATCAATAAGAGTGACTCATGGATTAGGTGGATTTTAACCATTGAACCACATAAAAACTGTGTGAGGGTTCTTGATATTTCTTACTTGTCCAATTACGGTTTAGAAAAATCCTAATATTTCTATTTTTGAATTTTTTAATCCACTGTTGGCAAAAAACCATGACAATAGATTGGTGCTTTCGTTGAGAGCATATTAGGCTTAATTCCCCACACAAGTTTCACCTAACAGTCACCATGGTTGTCACCCGCTCTATGTGTGACAATAAGACAGAGAAACCTGATGATCAAGAGGCTCACCATGCAACCATTTCTACTGGAGAAGGCTTATTCACAAAATGTCTTCATGGAAAACAACATGTGGACCAAGATGATGCTGAGAGCTCAGCCTCATGCCCAACAAATCTCCATCCGGGATATCTGACAGCCATCGAGATGAAAAACACCCAGCTAAGGAACCATCTTGCCAAGGTTAACAACTAGATTGAGGAAATCTTGGCTTGATTACCCCCTCCTACAACTGATGTTAACATCCCAAGGAGAAAAAGTTGGTCCCATAGGTCCCACAGGAATAATCAACCCAATCTTAGTCTCTCTTTCAGAATAGTCCGAGCTCTATACCTTCTGAGCGGGTTCAACGAAATACTTAACCTGCCAATCCTCACAGGAATCATCAACCTCGTGTTAGTCGGTCTGTTTGGACTGCAACCCCGAGTTTCGTACCTTCTGAACGGATACCACGGAATGCTCAACCTACCAACCCTTGCAGGAGCAATCATTCAACTCACACTCCCAGGAACTAGCCTAGCTAAACAGGGCGAGTTGGGACCGATTCGAGGAGAAGGGACATCCCAAAAAATCCATATGTGCCGCGGCTAGGACCTCAGACACAGAGAAATGAACCGGCACTGCCTCCAACCCAAGAAGTTGGAGTAGACCAAGGGCAAGCTAATCTAGTGCGCCCGATGGAACAAGGATTGCTTCACCAATAAGACATCCTTCGTCACCAATTTGGCATCCAACGCCACCTCGCCCATAGAGGAATGCTCCGGTTCTAGGCGATAGTAGGAGAAATACTCCCCCCTCACAGGACATTTATATCCCATGGTCTCGTGCTAATAATCCAGAACCTCAATCCCAGCCACAAGCTATAAGCTATGCTAATGGAGGCTACTGGACAGAGAGCCAGTGTGGAGGCAGGCATAAGAGCGACCTGAGGAATCACTTGAGCTCTGCGCAAAGCCTTTGGTCCCTACATTCTAACCTGCATGATCATCTGAACTCACAAAGAGGACATCCAACCCGCCATGATGATTCGAGTTATACTCAGCCCAGGGGAGATCCGTTTATCGTACGCGACAATGGGAATGTTCCACCTAATCGAGCTCAAGCTTGGAGCGAAAATAACCCATCTAACACGTACATCAGGATGGGGACTGATAATCAGCTCCCAAATAACCTAGATGTTAAGGATCCGACCCTCGAGAAATTGGCCTTAATGGAAGAATAGATGAAGAAACTCCTATCCGGAAAAAGAGTCAACGATTGTGATTCCGATGAGGTGCTCGAGCCTTTTATCTCTAACATTGTGGCAGCTCTGTATCCTATAGGCTTCAGGATGTCAACCATGCTTATATATGATGGAAACTTCAACCTGTCCAACCACCTTGGGACTTTCAATACGTTAATGATGGCCTATAATGTTGGGTTCGACTTAAGATGTATCTTGTTCCTCGCAACACTGACTAGACCGGCCAAGTTGTGGTTTAATATGTATAAAAAAAATTCATTCACCTCATGGAAGAAATTATCTTCTGAGTTTAAGAGACAGTTTTGAGCTTTGAAGGAAGCTTGCGTTGAAGCCGATTTGCTGGCTAACATTAAACAGCAGCCCGGTGAGTCCCTGAAGGCATATCTGAACCAGTTCACCAATGCAACAACACAAACTAGGGGTGCTGGTGACAACTCCAAGCTCATGGCTATGAGGACATGGATCACAGTAGGAGGTGCTTTATGGAAATAACTATAGTAGAAAGGAATTAAGATTGTAGATGAATTCCTGCCTCGGGCTCAAGAATGGATAAATCTGGAGAAGGCACAATTTGCTGTCGCAAAAACTGGCCAGACTCTTGTTTAGCCCACTAGAGCAGTGGCGGATGTTGCAGCTATGACTCAGGCCGCTACTTAGAATAACTAGGCGGGAAACAATAAGTGAAAGGGAACTGGTGATGGCGACCAGAATGGCACCAAAAATAATAAGCCTGCTGAAAAGTACAAGTCCATCTACAATGCCTATACCGACCTGAAAAATACACGAGAGCGTATCTTCTTGGCAAACTCTAATGGCCCCTCTGAGGCACCAGAGGGCAAAGAGAGACCTAGTAAAACTCTGCTGATATCACAAAGATATCGGCCACAACACTGATGATTGCTATTAGTTAAAAGATGAGATCGAGACTCTCACCTAGGCTAGACCGTTAGCCCAATATGCCTGAAACATAGTAGTTCACAATCAGCCAGCCGGGAAAAATATTCAATCAGCTCAGGAAAATTTGGTCAATCAGCCCCAGGCTCAACCATATCAGGGGAATTAGATCGTCCCCCGTCTAATAGTACGGAGGGTCATAGCCACTATTTTCTGAGGACATCATGTAGCAGGCATGCGTAATGGGGCCCAGTAGAGGTATATACTAGAGTTGAAAACCCACAATGGTATTGAGTTCGTTCCGGAACAAAGGTTTTCAAAACAACAACGGTTGGAGAAACAACCAATCATTTTCACGAAAGAGGACACTAGCCACGTCTGGTTCCCACTTAATGATCCGTTGGTGATAACCGTCCATCTCACCAATTGAAGAGTACGAAGAATACTAATTGATAATGGGAGCTTCGTAAATGTGCTATTCAGTTCCACCCTAGAAAATATGGGGCTATCTGTAGCTGATCTTAAGGAGACCTCGATGACTCTATACATATTCTTAGAAGAAGGAACAACAACCATAGAGATGATCGGGCTTGTAGTGACACTGGGAGATGATATGTGAGCTGTTGCTAAAATGCTCGAATACGTCGTAATCGATTGTCTGGCTGCATACAACACAAATTTGGGATGACCTGCATTGATGAATTTTGAAGCTATCACCTCAATCTGACATATAGCAATGAAGTTCCCCTCGACCTCAGGTATATGTACTATAAGAGGAGACCAGCTTAGTGGCAGAGAATGCTATATCATTGCTATGAAGGTAAAATCACAACCTAGCTAGCAAGCGATGGTCATCATTGTGGGGTTAAGGGGCCTCGGGTAATGGAAAATTCCCATGGGACGGAAGAACCTCAGAAAGGGGATAACGAGGTCTCCTAACAAGATGACATTGATTCAAGATTAGGCAAAGATAGGTCTAAGCTCCAAGCATTGGAAGAGCTCGAGGAAATTAGTAGCGACCCAGAGGTACCTTCAAGGGTTGTAAAGGTTGGAAAAAATCTTGGAACTGAAAGGAAGAAATAGCTGGTTGAGTTTTTGAGAAATAACCTGGACTTCTTCGCTTGGTCACATGAAGATATGGTGGGAATCAATCCAAATGTTATAATGCATACTCTAAATCTGGACAGGAATGTGCCTGAAAAGGTACAAAAACAAAGGTTTTGGGGAATGAGTAATCAGAAGCATTAGAAGAATAAGTAGCTCGCTTACTTAAGTGTGGGTTCATAAGGGAAGAAAAATATCTGACCTGGATTGCTAACCCTATTTTGGTCCCAAAGCCCAATGGAAAGTGGAGAACTTGCATCAAATTCTTCAACCTCAATAAGACCTGTCCTAAGGATTGTTTCCCACTACCTCGAATTGATCAGTTGGTAGACGCAACAGCCGATCATGAGCTCATGTATTTCATGGATGCTTATTCTGGATATAATTAGATCGCGCTAAACCCTACATACCAAGAGCATACTAGCTTCATGACTAGGCATAACGTACACTGCTACAAGGTTATGCCTTTCGGGTTGAAGAATGCTGGTGCAACATACCAACGGTTGGTCAACAAAATGTTTGTTAACCAGATTGGGACAAACATGGAAGTGTATGTCGATGATATGCTCGTTAAATCAAAGACTACCATCAACCATGTATCCGACCTGGAGGAATGTTTTTGCATGCTAAGGAAATATGACATGAGGCTAAATCCCCAGAAGTGCACCTTTGGGGTTTACTCGGGAAAATATTTGGGTTTCATAGTCAACATAAGGGGGATAGAGGAGAACCCAGAGAAGGTCAAGTTGTTACTAGAAATGCCTTCGTCCAGGTCGCGTAAAAAAGTACAGAGCTTAATTGGAAAAGTGGTGTCCCTAAACTGCTTCTTTTCAAAATCCACTGACAAATGGCTCCTGTTATAGAACTTGGTCAGGGGTGTAACGACCCAGATTTTCAAGACTCGATAATGTGGAAATATAAATGTTTTCATTTGATAAAATGTCTCAAAAACCTGTATAAAAAAAACTTTCTAAAAAGTCGTATGGCCATACTTAACATTTTATTACAACATATTTTATAAAGAGTAGAGTGAGCCTAGTTTAGGAAAATTACACAACATTTCCAAAAATAAAACAGCTTCCCAAAAGGTCAGTCCACATGTACATTCACAAGGTAGACTCCAACGGTCACTGCTCTGCCTTACTCTTGTTCTTACCTACAACATGAAACAACTAGGTAAGCGAAAACGCTTAGTAAGTTCAACTTTAAAACAAAAGCATGCAGAGAATTAGGGTTCTGGATCCATCCGAACCCTACACAATCAATTTCAATAACACAAAAGCGTCCTGGCAAACTTATGGTCATGCCTGACAACCAATGACAAATTATTTCATATAACCAGATAAATTCATGCACTCAGAAAATCGCAGAGCAAGCAGATATATTATATCACAACTATATCTTATCAACAAATATATATATCCCTGCACTAAGAAAATCCCAGAGCAAGCAAATATAATATATCACAATATAATTCAAGACCAACGCTCCAATTTCCAACAATTCAGGCATAACACGCCCTCCAACATAAATGCTAATCTGTAAGAGGGAACCGAGTCTCAAAACTAAGATCTAGACAATAAATATCCCCATCAAGGGTAACTATCATGTTACCTAGGGCATCGCTACTTATCCAAGAGTAAATCCCTCACAAGGGTAACCATCAAGTTACCTAAGGCATCACTACTTATCCAAGAGTGTAATCGAATTTACATGGTTTTACAGAGACTTCTATGTTACACTCAAACTTGGCAACCCCTAGTATCTCTAGGCACTCTCATTGAATGGCCAATATTCACGGCTGCTATATGGGAATAACTTATCAGAGCACTTGCTCGGGTTCTAACCGTTCACTGATTAAGTAAGCATGAGGGTCCCTAGGTCCCATTCATTTTGGCGCCCCTAGGTTTAACCAGCAATCCTCACCTCTTGGCCACTCGTCTCGGTAATGAACCAGACATAATAAAATCAAGCAGTATGACGGGGATCAGCCGTCTAGGATATGACGGATATCCACTGTCCATATTTTCTAAATCAACACCCACTAGACTAACCTCTCTAAGCAACTTTCTACGACAGTGTATATATGTGCATGTGTCCCTATACTAACATACAATACGATAGTCATTTCATGTTGCAGCCACCCAATATAAGTTGACTTACTTGGATTCCTTAGCACTCAGGAGGATTTCACCCTCCAATGTTCAGTCCAGTTACGCTAGCCAATAATGTAGTTATCCATACAGTATACTCAGATTAATTATGGCACTCATAATTCATTATTATTATTTTGGGCAGTTTGGTCATTTTAATAAAAATCATTTGTAAGGATTAATGATCCTTATTTGGTTTTAAACCCATTAAGGAAATTCATACAAAAACATTTGAGACTAAACCCTAAGTCTTGGGGAGACCTATCCTAGGGTCTCGATACCTAGGCTCGGGTATCACAATAGTATTTTCCCACAATCTGCTAAAAATCTTATTATTTAAATGCATCGCTATAAACCTGTACTTTCAACAAGTCGGTTAAATATATGAAAGATTTTAGTCGATATTATATCCAGAAAATACTAATTAAATTCCTTAATTATTTTTAAAGAAAATAAACTCTTAATTTTCCTTTTATTTTTCTTAAGGTTTTAATCTCTAAAAACAGTTTTAAGAAAATTTCCTAATTTGTCTTAATTAGGAAAACCGTTAAAAATTTCCCATCTTGACTAGTTAATCTTTTCGAAGTCAATTAATCAAGTTTACTTACTTTTAAAATAATTCACTCAATTATTTTCTCAAAATATAGGGTTTTAAACCTTCTTTTAATTTATTAACTTATTAATAAATTAATTCTTTTATTTTTAAAAAGAATAAAAAATTCTTTCATAAAAATAATTCACACTAAACTCAAAGTGGTATTTTAGGTCAAAATATGTTTTCAAGACATACCAAGTTTTTATCTTGCAATAAGCAAACTTTCACTTTTTACCTTAAGTTCCAAAATCTCATTTTTACACTAAGTGTGAAAACCTTATTTTTCACATTTTTAACTACATACTTTGTTAGGTCATAATTTGAAATTTACTTACCCAATTGTTACCAAAATTTTCCAATTCCATTTTTGGTATGCCATTTAGGTCTTTGTAAAATCTTAGGTCAAAAGGAACATTTTTTATTGGTGAAATTATTTTCCAACAATGAGGTAAAAATGACCTTATTTTCAACTCCTTAATTTTTCCAAACTTTGGCACTTAATAACTTTCAAACCGCTCAATATTTTGTTACCAATTTTTATAGTGGAGTAATAGGTTATGCCAAAATTATGTCCACCAAATTTTAGAAAAAACTGGGTTCATTTTCCCTACACAGTGGCTGTCCAAACTTGGTCCCGAAATTAAGAATACGAAAAAACAGTTTTTTACCTAAACTTTGAAATAGCATAACTCACACATTTTTAAAATTTTTTGAGTGATTCAAAAGCTCAATTTTGTGTACTCAATCTCAACAATATCACATTATACTTTAATTTTACAAAATAAATATACAGTGGATGCTTGACCTCTTGGAATTCACAGCTCAAAACTTGTATTTTGTTTTAGGGTTCTCACCAAAACCCTTGGGAATTTTGGTCCCTACTTTCAAAAATCAACACACAAGCATCATAAAAATTATAGGGAAACTACCATAGCCTTATTACATCACCAATAATAAAATTTAAGCATTAAATATACAAAATAGTGCTTAAAATAAAAACCAGACAATAACAACCATAAAAGTAAACTTTTTACCTCTTGTTGTTCTTGCTTAAGGTTTGGATGTTCCTACTAGCTTTGATTCCTTAAAAACTCTTTCAATACCTTAAAAAACTCCCCCCAACAACATAGATAGTTAACTATTTAAAAAGCTTTGGTTAAAAACTTTACAAAGTCAAGTTTTTTGAAACTTTACCTTAGGGAAACCCTTTCTAGACCAAAGCTTAGCTTCCGAGCCATCTTAGTGTTCTTGAGGTTGAAGATGGAGAGAAAAATTGAGAGAGAGTTTTCAAAAAAAGATGAGAGTGATTGTGAGAGAGAGGGGGTCGGAGTTGGGGGGGGGGGGGGGGGTGGGGGGTTAGAAGGGTTTAGACTACTCTATAATATCATAAAACACTAGTGTTTTACTATCCACTTGCCATTAACCCTAATATTTAAAATATGATTTAAAACTTAACTAATTTTATTCACACCATTTAAAACCTCACATGGCCAGCCACCTCTTTCTATTTATGCATTTATATTATTTTTTAGGTTAATTTTTTTTTTTTTATAAAGGTGAATCAATATTTCCTAAGAAGAAAAATCCAAATTGACTTTCTATAACCCTTTTCACTCTTATTAAGTTTTAAAAATAAAACTTAACACATAATAATTAAATTAAATGTCTCTCTCACATTTAATTTAATTAATTACGCAATAAAATTTAACCTAATGTCCATTCATGGAATAAAATTCTCAATTTCGGTAAAATTAAGCATTTAATACAAAATGCCCTAAAATTTCCATTTTCTCTTAGGTTTATTATTTTTGACCAAACTTAATTTTTATGAACGTATTTTATGCCTAAAATATATTTTCCATAGTTTTTCATTTTATTTTCCGAGATTTTTACCCGATCAGGGTTTTCGTGTCGGTCAAAGACCGAAAGTCTTATCTTGACTTTTAAATCACAAAATTCATAATTTGGCTAGCAATAACTCATGGAAATAAATTCAAAACAAATATAATTTTATTTAAAATAATATTCTTAACTCGGGGAAAAAAATCCCGACCCGAGTCGTTTAAAGGTACCCGAAAATGCAGGACGTGACAATTATTGTGACAGTCAGAATCCCGTGATCTGTAAGGGGAAAGACCGGGTAAAAACTGTGTAATCCCAGACCGCCTGGGGAAGGTCAAGTGTGATGATTCTAAGACTGTGTAGGTATGTGACTACACAGTTGTAGATGGCTTAAATGGATTGATGGGTACTACCTATGCCAACAAGATGCATCTTCTTTTCAGTAGCACATCACTTGAGAACTCCAAAGTTAAGCATGCTTAACCTGGATTAATCTCAAGATGGGTGACCTCCTGGGAAGTTGTCCCAGGAAGCGTACGAGTGAGGACAAAGCACGCTGGAAAGACTCGTGTTGGTTTGTAGGGCCAGTCGTCATTCCAAGAAGCACCTATAGCGACATGGGGCGTTATTAATGGTATCAGAGCCTTGACCCAGCCGGAAGTGTGGCTAACGGGGACGTCGGACCCCTAAGGGAGGGTGATTGTGACAGTCAGAATCCCGTGATCAGTAGGGGAAAGACCGGGTAAAAATTGTGCAACCCCACACCGCCTGGGGAAGGTCAAGTGTGATGATTCTAAGACTGTGTAGGTATGGGACTACACAGTTGAAGATGGCTTAAATGGATTAATGGGTACTACTTATGCCAACAAGATGCATATTCTTTTCGGTAGCCATCACTTGAGAACTCCAAAGTTAAGCGTGCTTGACCTGGAGTAATCTCAAGATGGCTGGGAAGTTTTCCTAGGAAGTGTGCGAGTGAGGGAAAAACATGCTAGAAAGACTTGTGTTGGTTTGTAGGGCCAGTCGTCATTCCAGGAAGCAGCCAAGTGACATGGGGCGTTACAAGGGGAAACAAAAAGTTTGAGTGGACCGAAGAATGTGAGTAAGCATTTCAGAATCTAAAAACTCACCTGGCTGAATTCCTCATATTATCAAAACCAGCAGCTAGAGAATGTTTGTTCTTATACCTAGCTGTGACAGGAAAAGCGGACAGCGCTGCATTAGTTTGAGAAGAAAATAGAGTGCAGAAACCAGTGTACTACATGAGTAAAAGGCTTATGGGAGCTGAATCCAGTTAGCCTTTAATAGAAAAACTCGTGTTCTGCTTGATCTTGGCATCGAGAAATCTCAAGCCATACTTCATGTCCGCCACTGTCCACGTCTTAACCGATCAACCTTTATGGGAGGTCCTGCAAAAACCTGAGACATTTGCTTAAGTGGGCCATCGAACTCAGACAGTTCGAGATATTATATAAGCCACGCACAACAATCTAGAGTCCGACACTCACTGATTTTTTGGCAGAATGCACAGGTTTTCAGAATGAGCTAATGAGAGAACGGGTGCAAGAGTTTTGGAAACTCTTTGTTGATGGATCATCTAACAAGAATGGATTCAGAGCTGGAATAATTATGATCTCACCTAAGGGACATTGATTCCATATAGCTCTGAGGTTTGGATTCAAAACATCCAACATTGAAGTAGAGTACGAAGCTTTATTGGCGAGAATACGAGTGGCAAAAGAACTGAAAGCAAAGGCGATCCAATGTTATAGTGATTCCCAGCTTGTGGTTAATCAGATATTGGGGCAGTATCAAGCTCAAGGTATCAAAATGTCAACTTATCTAGCTAAGGTTAAAGATTAGTTTTCTGAGTTTGAGTTCTACTCCATTGAGAAGGTACCTTGCAAGCAGAATTCAAACGCTGATGCTTTAGCCCGACTTGCCACCACCAAAGAGGTGGAAACATTAAACGTAGTTCCAGTGGATTTCTTAGAACAACCAAGCATAACAGAAGAACCAGTTGAGGTCGAAGTGATTGGAAAAAAACTGACTTGAATAACCCCCATAGTAGAATACCTTACAACTAGTAAACTACCAAATGAATGAAAGGACGCAAGAAAATTGTTATATCAAGTCCCACGGTATGGTATGGGTGAGAGAATTCTCTATGATGAGGGCATTCCTTACCCCTCCTGCGGTGTGTCCTACCCGAGGAAGCACAGACTATCCTACATGAGATACATGAAGGATTCTGCGGAGACCACAATGGGGGACAAACCTAGCTCTAAAGATATTGAAGCAAGGCTATTGTTGGCCTACGCTCAAAAAGGACTTGACCTCATATGTCATAAAATATGATAAGTGCCAACGCTTTGCCAGAATTTCTCGTGCAACACCTATGGAGCCAACTATGATTTCATCGCCCTGGCCATTAGCAGTATGGGGGATCGACCTGAATGGTTTGATACCAACTGGAAAATGAGGAGTTCGCTATGCATTTTTTGCCATTGATTACTTTACAAAGTGGGTTGAGGCTGAGCCTTTAGCGACCATAACCTCAAAGAGTGTCCTGAATTTTGCTGTGAAGAACATCGTATGCCATTTTGGGCTCCCAAAAAAGATTGTGCTTGACAACGGAACTCAGTTCGATAGTAATATTTCACAAACTTTTGTGAGAAGTGTGACATAACCAAGAGTTTTTCTTCAGTGGTGTATCCGCAAGCTAATGGGCAGATCGAGGCTGTAAATAATGCCCTAAAGGTGAGCTAAAGAAACGACTAGAAGAAGCTAAGGGATTATGTCCCGAAGAGCTCCCGCAAGTACTTTGAGCCTATAGGACCTCACATTACACCTCCATAGGGAAAACTCCCTTCTCGTTAACCTTTTGAAGTGAGGCTATGCTCCCAATTGAGGCGTTAGTGATGTCACATAGGCAGAAAACCTTCGACCATGATCGAAACCACGACTTGTATATTTCATCTCTGGATCTGATCGAGGAAAAGTGGGAGGAGTCACAGTTATAGCTCACCCATTATCAGTAGAGGATTACTCGTTACTTTAACTCAAAGGTAAAAAGATGTAGACTCGAACTAGGTGACTTAGTGCTTCAAAGGGTGTTTTTCAAAAGTAAAGATCTTAAAGATGGTGTATTGGGACTGAACTGGGAATGAACATTCCAGATTGTGAAAATCTTACGTGAAGGAACCTTCAAACTAGCTCGGTTAAATGGAGAGTTGGTCTCACCGACCTGGAATGCTCTACATCTCAAAAAATACTATCAGTAATAGGATGACTTTATTAATTTTTAATGTTTTTAGTATTTTTCCGTGTAAGGCATATTTATAAAAGCCATTCTATTTTAATTTTAACGCCTTGGATAGCCAAGACCGTTACACTGTGTACTTATAAAGGTGCAAGACTCGCTAGTCAAGTCATTATTTTGAAAACGTGTCACTAAACATGTAAGAGCTAAGGTTAAAAAGGTTTTGGTCTCAAAAGACTCATTTCATATATTTAAACTGTAGTAAACATGGGATCCCATACGAAAACAAAGTTAGAAAAAGTTTACAGACTCCCAAAAGTACATGAGTATTCACTAGCCATACTAAGGCAAAACAGAAAGTCTTCAGGTTTTACGTCCTTGCCTAGACCTCTACCGTGGCGGCTGAGCACTTGGCTATGTACATTCTGCTCGCTGAGCTCTCCAATCAGGGCTGATCTAACTTGCCCTTGCCTTTACCTGCACCACGTAGCACCCGTGAGCCAAGGCCCAGCAAGAAAACATCATAAACAACTCAAACAATAATAACAGACAATTAATTCATTATGCATGTATTCCCATCAGATAATCCCCAACAAATATTCAGCATATACAGTCAGATTCAAGATACAATCTGTTACATATAACACTCACATCACATAACATTCAGGGCTGATGACTTAGGCCTCACCCTCTGTTTAACCCACTGACTCCGGCCCGCTTAAACCGAGCTCAGTGCATAGTAAGCTGTCCTCGGCTACCAGTGGCCGAGCCGCGCCCTGTGCGCTAGTGAAACCCTTGGCACCCTTAGGCCGTTGGTTCACTAAATGGCTTGCATGGCATAATACCATCTTTTCAAGCATTTACATTAGGGAGCCCTTAGTCCCGTCACATATATTCAACCAGGTACAGTTTTCGTACCTTTAGTCTGTGCAGTTATTGAATTATAAGCAACGCCTCTCAAGCACGATCCGTTCTCGAGCCTAAGCCTTTATCACCTAGTCACAACCAAAGTATAGGGTTCCATTAATACTCCGATATAGGTTTCCAGTTACAAAACTAACTCTCGGGAATCCAAATTCCACCAAGCACGGTGGAGAAACCAATCCCGAGCACACTAGACCACTTTCTCGTGCCTAAAACCCTCAAAAACTCATGTGTGCAACCAAGGGCTACGGCCCTTGAAGCTTAGCCGTGGCCCTAGCCTCAAAACAGAACCAAGCCTACCCTAAACAAGACACGCGCTGCGGCCCTTGCCTTGGGCGCCACGGCGCCCTCCCATGGCTAAGCCTCCTTGGCCCTTTTTCATCCTAGGGTCGCAGCGCTCTAGAACAGAGCCGCGGCCTTCCCCTTCGTGCCCAGAAAACCCATCATTTCTAAGCTTCAAACCTCACCTTAAACCATCCCAAAGCTCCCCAACTCACAACCAATTAATCCCAACTTCTTTAGCATGACTTAAACAACATAATTCCACAGAAAACACAACCTAACACACACTAATCTTCTCTTTTCAATTTCTGAAACTCAAGAGCTATAAACACTCAAACCCAATTTAAAACCTCTAAACCATGAGTTGAAACTTACCTTTTCTGTTGAATCACTTCACCAAGCCAAAGCCAAGCTAAGTCCCCAAGTTTCCTCCTTAATTCTGCCTTAAAACATCAAAACCATAT
Source organism: Humulus lupulus (assembly GCF_963169125.1). Taxonomy (NCBI): domain Eukaryota; kingdom Viridiplantae; phylum Streptophyta; class Magnoliopsida; order Rosales; family Cannabaceae; genus Humulus; species Humulus lupulus. Next base: position 156,846,232 of record NC_084797.1, on the reverse strand, counting down.
TTGCTTCAACACTTAACCAAAACCCAGAATTCTAACCACAGAGAAGAAAATTAAAAGCTTACCTTAATCGTGTTTTAGTTCTTGATTAATCCCTGAGCTAAGCCTCCAAATCCCCACCTCAATCCTCAGAAATTCCAGCTTGATTCCCTTAAGTTTTCTGTGTTTTCCTTCCCTTTGTTTTCCTTGAGAGTGAGAGAGAACTGAGGTAAAAGTTTTAGTCGGTTTGTATTTTCTTCAAAAAGCTTCCTTATGTCTATCTTACTTGTTAAGTTAATCCCGAGGCTCGGGGTGCCGGAACCGTCCCCGAGGCCAAAATGGTAAAATCCCCCAATATTCCCGCCTAAACATCCTAACCTCAAATATATCTCCATATATTTATTTTCCTGACCCGATAGTCCAAATCGCTATCTGATACCCAAAATACCCCTGACTTGTCCAAAGTCATATCTTAAATCCCGTTGTGACTTTTCCCCCGCTATCTGACCCTAGGATCGTCTTGAGTCGTGCCCTACAAACCTAGCACATAATAATGTGGTTCTCACATATATCACATATTTATTTCATATTATCATTCAATATCTTCAACTATCATATAATCAACATTAATCACATTTTCACACATTTAAATGAACAATATCCACTCTAATCCCATTTATGCCCTCCCGGCACACTAATCAAGGCCCTTAAGCCTTATTAGCGAGTTTGGGTTGTTACATTAATAGCATTGGATTGCTACGTAATATAAACGTAGAACCAATATTTTTAACTTATTCTTATGATGTATCACGTGCTCATTTTGTAAAAGCGACCTAGAATATTCATAAATTCTGATCGATTAGGGGGGCATATAACCCTCGAAGAGTCTTTAAGGTATTTAACAAATTTGGATTTGCAAATTTGTGAAACTTAGAGTTTGGAAAATTGATTATTCTACGAATTTTTAAAGTTCGAATTTTCAAAGAAATTCGAATACGAACTAAGTTAAGAAAATTTAAAGAAACAAAACCAAGAATTCAACTAGGAACTCCTAGATATAACCAGGTCTGAGGCTTGATTCCTAAGAGGTATAATGCTATTAGGAAAGTAAACTCCAAGATATAACCAAGTCTGAGGCCTGATTCCTAACAAGTATAACACTATTAGGCAAGCAAACTCCTTGATATAACCAGGTCCAAGGCCTGATTCCTAACATATATAACACCATTAGGCAAGCAAATTCCTGGATATAACCATGTCATCTACCAGAATTAACTAGTCGAGCCATCATGCGTTTGTCTCGATCTAAAGATAACCCCCATGGTTGCAAATGCAGAAGGACTTAAAGTTCATAAGCATAGCAAGATAATAGGTTAAAGGGGACACAAATAGATAAGAAATTAATGAACATGTAATAACACAAGTATATGAATAACTCAAATAGAATAACCTCAGACTGAGCCCGAAGGCGATTGTTTCAGCTTTTCAAAGCTTAATTACAATGTATTAAAAAAACCTAAAAAAAAAACATAAAAATAAAAGAAAGGATGAGGGCGCCCTAAACATCAATGAGCTTCGATAACTTGCCCTTATGTCACCTCATCGTCGCCCCCTTTAGTAGCTCCAGAAGCCTCCAAAGTCTCGGAGGGCTCTTGCGAGAGTCAACTCTGAAACTTGGTAAGATAATACCCCCAAAGCTCAGCATCTAGAAATGAGAAACTCCTTCTTGGTTGTATGCCCAGCACCGGTATAACATCTCCTCCAGGATGTTCATTGCCTTGGCAACATCCTGCTTTGCCTTCTCGGCATCCTCCGTAGCTTTCACTTCAACCTCAGACAATTTCTTTTTGAGAAAAATGACTTTCTCAAGTTTCTTGTTGAGGCTGTCGACCTCGACCTGCAGTTGGTCTCGGCGTTGGTTCACTTCAATGACCTATCCTTGGCGATTCACTCATTATCTTGGGATGCAACCATGGCGACCCTGACCTCATCTTTTAAAGCTCGAATCCAGGCGATGCCGTACATTTGAGCTAAACCAGGATACAAAAGAAAAATACATGTGGATTAGCTCGCGAAAAAAAGAATGTTGCAAGACAGAGGATAACTCATAGCTAGATACATTCCCAAGGATGATTCCATGACGCTCTCTGGGGAATGCTCCTCTATGGCCCTCAGGTCCATGACGTTGACCTAGCTAGCATGACCCACCATGTGATTTGCCATGTCGTGAATTGATCCATGAAGTGCTTTCGAGATCCTTGCGACCTTGAGCAGCATGACTGAGAGCTGCAAGTCTAGGAGTTGCAGTCTGGGAGCAGAGCAGATGGGGCTTCACCCTGAATAATTTGAGGAATCAGAGTAGGTTCGCGAGGAGGAGGAGGAGGAGCCTCATGCATGGTAAATGCAGTTACCTGAGTTGGCGATTGTTTTTTATGCTTCTATTTTTGGCAGGAACTTGCACCTTTATCCTTTGCAGGGGATCCAGTGGTAGCTCCAGCTCTAGAGGTGATTTTCTTTGATATTCTTGCCTTCTTGACGATGGGTCCAGTTTCGGCCCCACTAGATTTGAAGGTGCTCGTCAAGTCCATATCTTCATATGAGAAAGGCCGAGCAGAAAAGTTAGATCCAAGAAATGATTAGTCAGGATAAAACAAGACAAATAATAGAATAAGAACTCTACCCTCCGAGCTAGAGGAGGAAACTACTATGATCAACTCTGGATTACGAACCGGGTTGGGTGAAACCTCTAACTCTTGGACTATCGAAAGAGGGGGAGACTCTAGTATTATTACTTTTTGAGACCTACAGGGTTCAGGCTCCTCATCTGGACTAGACTCATACTCGACCTGCCTAATACCCGGGGTAAAAACACCATGATAAAGGGAAGGCCACGACAAAAGGTTTGTCCCATATTCCTAAAAAATAGTGGACCTAAAGTGCAAGGTATTATCTATCACTATGGTACATCTGGGGTAACTGTGGTCGTAACGTACGACCAAATGATCCACACACTGAAGGAGGGTCACATTCAGGTCCGGATCAACAAGGTATCGACTCACGAGCTGCCTTGGGTTGAATTGGACTAGACTAAAACTGGTAGCATCTCAGTTCATTTTTCTATATGGGTTACCTTGGTCGGAGGTGCCGACTGCTGCCCCTGATTTAGCTCAGTCTGGGTCAGGATCTTGTCCATCCCCAGTAATCTTTCTTTTTTGCACCAACTGTGTGACCTTCTCTTCTTCATCAACCTCTTCAGTGGCTAGGAGGAGGGAGCTCGGGGAGGGGGCCTTGAACTTTGAGGGCCAGTGTCTGATCTTTCTGGATCACCTTGCAGGCTACCATTGTGGCATCATTCACCACCATCTGGAACTCTTTTTCCCTGGCATGAATATGAGCCAGAGTCTCATATTGACCTTTGAGGGTCTCTGACCATCCAATTCTCTTATATATAGCTGGACAAGATAACAACTCGATCAGAATATGTTTAAACTTGGTTAAGAAAGAATTCAAGTACAAATTTCAAGGAGTTAAGAAATGTATGAGGACGGTTGAAATATCGATGGGTGCATTTCTTGAACCCGTTTGATATAAAGAATTGATCCTTGTAGTCCTTCGGGTGGTTGGGGAGGTCAATGATGGAGGCTGTGCTGGGGAATCTGGTGAGGTAGTAGAAGCCATCACCTTGTCCCTTTGACTATGGATTGGCCTTGAGGAAAAATAAGTACACAATATCGACTGGGGTGGGGACCTCCCTCTCGTGTTTCAAAATTAGATATTTCAGCCTTGCAAAAATTCAGTACGAATTTGGGGGGAGCTGGAACGGTGCCAGTTCGACGTATTTTAAAAAATCTATGAAATATTGGTCTGGGGGAGGAAAGGCACCTGCCTTCAGGTGCTCATCACTCCATGCTCCAAAGTCATCCTGAAGCAGAGTGCAGCTCCACTCTCCCTCCAACGGAGGGCGGGCAATAAGACCCTCGGACCCCAACTCGATCCCATGACTCAGAAAAATTTTATTCACCTTGCCCTGAGTCTTTATCCGGGATTCGATATACGTGGCCTCGAAGAATGCGTTGGGGTCAACCATGATCTCCCTATCCACCACTGGGCCAAAGTGGGGAATAATGGTCTCAGATGCAATCTACTTACCTTTATCTTTACTTTGGGAAGAAGAGATCACCACTGGCTTCTTCTAGTTAGCCATAATTTAGTTCACTTGGCGACAATGCGGCTTGTTACAGGTGACCTAAGATACAACCTTACTATGATGATAAAGGTAAGGTAATCTGAAGTTTTGGATTCGATCTGTTCGACCTAAGATATATACGAGGTAAGATTTCCCCTAGCACCAATGCGTGTGCGCACACGAGGTCAGCGACCACGCACTATAACCTGAGGAAACCCCTGATACTTTGGGATTTGTGTGTCAGACCCATTATCTTTATGGAAAGCAATTTAATGCAAAACTACTTGAGAAACCGTAACCCTTAACCTACCTAGAACTGAACCTAAAAATTTCTGAAATCTTCAAGTTCATGTATTCAGACATTTCTCTTTCAAACCTAGAAAACCCAGGATATTACCTGTTTTTTGTGCATTATTTCTAATTAGACCTAGTGCTATTATTTTTGGCATAATGAAAACCCATACTAAACTCAAATAGGACCAAAGTAAGAAAATATAATGGAAAATTTCATAAAACTTATTGAAAAATAAGAAGATGAAATTTAAATCGGATATAAAGATACTTAGAGTGTGGTTTTTCAGTCGAGGAAATGATAGTAGTACTAGAGGTAATAACCTGAAAGCTTCTAGAACATGAAGGAATGCAGAAAGCTCGGAAATTATTTTGAGAAGAAAGAGGAAATTATTTTGAATGCAAATGTTGTAAGGTTCAAGTCTGATTCTCCTATTTATACGTAAACTTCTGTAACCAATCTAGGCCACATGATTAGATAAGTCCAAGATCCAAGGGCCTAGATTAAATAAACCAAGCAGCAGAAAAAAGTTGACAAGACAGTACTCGGAACCGAACATGCACCTATTACTGATCGACACGTGTCCTGTATTCGAGTGAATGGGTAGGCTTGTTTTTACATAATAGAAGCTAAAAAGCCCCTACTGTGTGTGTCAGAAATGACTTCATGCACGAGTAGGAGCTTGCGGCAAAATGTTGTACCCCAAAAATACGAGCTGAATTACTCAGCTCGGGGTACATCTAGCAGACAAGCGTATGAAGAAAGCGTACAGATAGAACATCTAGCTAGTCAAACATGAGTAGGAGTGAGCAACTCGAGTCAAACTTGACAGCTTACGACAACCAGATAGTCTCCAGATCGCTTCTTGCGCCAACTACTTAGTTTTAGATGCGCGAGAGCTAGATCGCCTTCATGAAACTCTGAATGTGACCCATGTCAGTTCAGGTTAGTTCTTCAACACCCATCTCGATTGAAGTGTTCAGCTCACGGGAGCTTGGTCATGACGCAAAGTGAAGGATCCCAAAAACTTGGAGAATCCTTATACAGTCATTAATGCTCAGATATTATTATGTATTTATTACCTGATATTGGGGGCATAGTATCAATGGGAATTAATGTATTTATGTAAATGAGATCTTACCCAAAAATGTATGTTACCATATTTATGCATGGTCACCCAAAACTGTCCAAATAGAATCCCTTATAAATACAGTAGATAATGGACAGAAGGGGGGATCGATATTTTTGTATACTGAAATTCTGGTGAAATTGTGACAAACAATCTCACGGTGAGAACAAAACAAATCAATAAGAGTGACTCGTGGATTAAGTGGATTTTAACCACTGAACCACATAAAAACTGTGTGAGAGTTATTGATATTTCTTACTTGTCCAATTACGGTTTAGCAAAAGCCTAATATCTCTATTTCAGATTTCTTAATCCATTGTTGGTGAAAAACTACGTTAACAACTACATATATAATAATTATATTTGTTTATCCATAAATCAGTTGCTGATGACGTGGCAACGTTTCTTGACACGTGGCAAACACACAGCAGAGATACGGCTCGCCTATCGACCAACATTATTTCTGCACGACGAGATCAAGTTTTGTATACGATTAGGCTGGTCGTATGTTAGTTCATTTATGTAAAAATCTATACAATTGTGATTATGCCCGAGAATATCTCTTCATTATAACTTGCAGATCTGATCATTAAGGATATATATTATTTCCTAATTCATGTAACCCTTCCTGAGCCTATACATACACAAGAAATAGCTCAAGGAAGGGGATCGATCTCTTTTTTCTGAGAGAATTATATTACTATTATCCATTGTATTGTTTTTCTTCTTCTAAGGTTTGTGAAACTCAGGAACCCTTGTTCTTTGATCACACCTTGAGAGTTTAATATTAATAATAGTATAAAGTGGACGTAGGTCATTACCAATTCTTGGGGCCGAACCACTATAAATCATTGTGTTCTTTATCTTTCCATTAGATCATTTTCAAGCTCTATATCATCTTTTTGTCGTTTTCTAGACTCCGTGTCGTTGACCAAAATTAGGGTAAACATTCTGGTGCTTTCATTGAGAGCCTTGAATCCGAGAAAAAACTAATGGCAAAGACTACCAAGAAAACTGGACAGGCTGCTGCCGCTCTATCCCAGCCTCCTCCACCAAACATGGATGAAGACGAACCTCATTTGGAGTTCAATGAGGAGGAAGTAGACTCTGAGGCCCTGAGGACAACACCGGGGGTGTTGCAAGATGAATTGGCCGCTCTTAGGGCCAATCAAGAGAGTGCCGCTGAGATAATGGCGTCACAACAGAGAGAGATAGAGCGCCAGCGCCAAGAGCTGAGCAAGAGACATGCGGAGATGGGCCGTCGTCAAAGGGATGCCATGGAAGCCATCGAAGCAACCCTCCAATTGGCTAGGAATTAGGCTGCACCTGCTTCGCAGCCTGATCAACCCCTGAGTGGGCCACCTCAAAGAGGTCCCAATCCTAGCCCTCTGCTCCAGCCTACAAGCCCTCAAAGGCCCGAGCAGCCACCACTGCCTCAGGATGATGTCCCACCTAGGGACCCTGAAATGCGGCCTCCATCCCAGGCTGGTCGAGGCAATCCCCCACTTCCAAGGCAGAAAGGGGCCGGGCAACAGCCCCAAAGCCCTAGACGCCAGGGGGGTGAAGAGCCACACCCACCGAGCAAGGGGCAGCGTCCTTCTGGCAACAGAAGGAACTCAGAGATAGGCTCTGCGGTCAGGGGCCCTCCGTGGCATGATAATGCACGAGGACCCACCGACCAGCGCAGGCCTCCCCTTAACGCTCGGTAAGTTCCAGCCCAAGGAGGCAACAGAGGAAATAGTCGGTCCCACCATAGCCAGTCAAGGTTTAGAGATGGCCACAACTACAATGAGGCTGACTCAGGCAGAGGGAACGCTGGTCGGAGAAACAAGGAGAGAGGTGGAGGCAGAAGCCCACCACCTAGAGAAGACCATCAACCAAGAGGAAATGCTGGGGGGCAGCCCAGACAAAACAATGTCTTTAGCTGGCTCGGAGCCAGCGAGCAGTAGCGAAGAGACGATGACCTAAGGGATGTACTCAACGACCGCCGAGAATGGCACGATGAGTACATTCCCCCATCATCAGAGGCCCCAACAATTCCTGAAGCCATTCAAGCTCAAATCGATGCCCTGAACCAGGCTGTGCAGCAGCTGGTCAGGGGGCGGACATCGCATATCGAGTACGATCGGAGGAGAGGTACCCCTTTCATCCAAAGGATTGCTGTGGTAGAAACCCCTAGTAAGTTCAAGATGTTGACCCTGCGAAACTTTGACGGGTACAGAGACCCAGTATCTCATGTAAACAAATTTGAGATACAGATGGACATTCAGAAAGTCTCTGAAGACGCTGGCTGCAGGATCTTCCCAACGACCCTTTCTGATGCCGCTCAGGAGTGGTTCTTCAAGTTCCCTCCTGCAAGTATAATATCCTGGGAAATGTTCGTGAAGGAGTTTTACGGACAGTTCTATGCGGGTCGTGTAGTAGCCTCAGGAAGCATGGGGTTAATACTACCCAAGAGTTTTTAGATCGAGCTGAACGGTACATCAAGCTTGAAGACGCGATTGCCAACGAAGGCAAGTCCCCAGCAAAGGATAAGGGGCCCAAGGAAGATTCCGCCAAAGCCGCCAACGGATCTAAGCCTGAGGGCATCAGCGAAGGAAACAGGAATGGCAGTGGTAAAAATGGTGGAAAGCGGACGAATGGCGAACCCTCGACCTCCGAGAGTAAACACCCCAAAAATAATCGGTATGAATCGAAATTCACCAATTACACCGCCCTTGTCGAAAGCCGAGCCGAGGTGTTCCAAGAGACCAGCTCGAGCGTGCCCTAGAGACGACCCGCACCTATAAGAAAGGATATCTCCAAGAGAGATTCGACAAAGTTCTGTCGTTATCATAACGACTACGGGCACAACACCAATGAGTGTAACCAGGGGAAGGACGAGATTGAGTTCCTGATAAGACAGGGACACCTAAGAAGATATGTACAAGCCGCAGGAGGTTCTCAGCGAGAGGCTCAAGGCGGCAATGAGTCGGTGCCTGCACGCCATCGCTCGCCACCTTTATAGCCAGCTCCCATGGTAGGTACCCTACTCACCATCTGCGAAGGCCCACATCTTGCAAGAGATAGTGGAAAAGCGAGGGAACGATACGCTCGAACCCTACGCCACGACCAGGACATCGAGATGATGATTGTCGAGGATCGGGCACCAAAAAAGGCTCGAACAGAGGAAGAACTGATCACCTTCTCTGATGATGACGACCAACATGTGAAATTCCCACACTCCGATTCGCTGGTCATGGATGTCCAAATCACAAATATGATGGTGAAAAGGGTGTTGGTCGATACAGGAAGTTCGGTCAACATCTTATATAAGTCCTCACTAGAAAGGATGAAACTGTCCATCAAGGACCTAGAGCCATCCAACCAAACCATTTATGGTTTTTCCGGAGAAGGGCTCGCCCCAGTAGGGTTAATTAGACTCCCAATCACAGCCGGTACCGCACCTGCTAACAAGACATTACTCACCATTTTTATAGTGGTTGATTGTCCTTTGGCATATAATGCCGTGATAGGGAGACCCATTCTGGTTGACCTTCGAGCCGTTACTTCTGTGTGGCACCTCACCATGAAGTTCTCAACAGACACAGGAGTAGGATGCGTACTGGGAAACCAGCGAGAGGCAACAGAATGCTACAACGCCTCGATCACCAAAGCAAAAAAGGGTGTATCGAGGGATGCCGCTGGAAAAGAGTTGCAAATGGCGTCCGATGTTCAAGCCCGATCGGGTGATAATCTCACCAAATAGGGCGTTGCCCAAAGTGAGGATAAAGACTTAGATCCTCACTTTGGGGATTTCGAAGAAGAAGTAGGCCCCATCGAGGACCTTGAAGAGGTCCAACTCGATGAGGGAGATCCGACCAGAGTTGTGAAAGTCGGAAAAAACTTAGAGACAACAACAAAGGAAGCACTGGTGGAGTTTTTGAAAAAGAACCAGGACATCTTTGCCTGGTCGCATAAAGACATGGCTGGGATAGATCCTGCAATCATCAGCCATGTCCTGAACATTGACAAAAACTTCCCACCTGTGCAGCAGAAAAGAAGGCTGCTTGACAAAGACCGATCGAAAGCTTTAAAGGAAGAAGTCGAGAAGCTGAAGGAGAATGGGTTCATCAGGGTGGCATTTTATTCATCATGGGTCTCCAATTCCGTACTCGTGCCCAAGCTGAATGGCAAGTGGTGTACGTGCGTAGATTTTACAGACCTCAATAAAGCCTGCCCTAAAGACTGCTTCCCACTCCTGAGGATCGACCAGCTGGTCGATGCCACTGCAGGACATGAGATCCTCTCATTTATGGATTCCTACTCTGGGTATAACCAAATTAGTATGCATCCCCCTGATGAGGATCACACTAGCTTTCGAACCAATACATGGCTCTACTGTTATAAGGTGATGCCCTTTGGTTTGAAAAACGCTGGTGCGACTTACTAGAGACTCGTCAACCACATGTTTAAGGAGCTGATCGGGGCAAACATGGAGGTTTACGTCGACGACATGCTGGTTAAGTCAAAGAAGGCAGAAGGACATATAAGGGATTTTCAGGAATGCTTCATCGTCCTTAACAAATACAGGATGAAGCTGAATCCCCTCAAATGTTCCTTCGGAGTTGGATCAGGGAAGTTCCTGGGATTCATAGTTAACTCAAGAGGAATTGAAGCTAATCCTGAAAAGATAAAAGCCCTGATCGAGATGAAGTCGCCAGTGAAGATTAAATATGTTCAAAGCCTGACTAGGAGAATTGCCGCCCTCAGTAGATTTATATCAAAATCAACGGACAAGTGTGTCCCATTTTTCAATCTACTCAGAGGCAACAAGAAATTCGAATGGATAGATGAGTGCGAATAGGACTTTCAAGCATTGAAAGCGTATATGGCCCAGCCACCCATTCTATCAAAGCCAGTCGATAGCGAGACTTTGTTCATCTACCTGGCAATCACAGATTATGCTGCTAGTGATGTTCTGGTGAGAGAAGAAGAAGGTGTACAAAAGGCTGTCTAATATGTAAGCAAAAGGCTGATCGGAGCAGAATTGAGATATCCCCCCATCGAAAGGTTAGCCTACTGCTTAGTATTGGCCTCTAGGAAGCTTTGGCCTTACTTCCAAGCCCATCCAATTACAGTATTGACTAACCAACCTCTTCGGTAAGTCCTGCAAAAGCCAGAGGCTGCTGGAAGATTTCTAAAGTGGGCTGTCGAACTCGGGCAGTTCGAGATATCTTACCTACCGCGAGCAACGATAAAGGGGCAAACCTTAGCTGACTTCATCGCTGAGTTCATAGAACTCACAGGTAGCGAGCAGATCGAGGAACCTAGCAAGCCTGAATGTCAAACCCAAGAACCCTCGTGGAAATTGTTCACCAACGGATCGTCTAACGAATCCCACGCAGGAGCAGGAGTGATATTGATAATGCCGGAAGGGCATCGATTTCACTCTGCAATAAGGTTTGACTTCACTGCCTCTAACAATGAGGCTGAATATGAAGCATTGCTCGCTGCGCTGTGGTTAGCCAAGGATATGAACATAAAAGCGCTTGATATTTACAGTGATTCACAGCTAGTCGTGAATCAGATCTTGGGAGAGTATCAAGAGCGAGGATTAAAAATGGTCGCCTATCTAAAAAAAGCAAAGGATCTTTTAGCCCAATTCAGCAGATGCACTCTACAGCAAGTGCCTCATGATCAAAATTCCAATGCAGACGCTTTGGAAAAGTTGGCAAGTGCAAAAGATGCTGATACTCTAAACATAGTGCCAGTCGAACGACTGCTCGCACCCAGCATCCAAGCAACAGAAAATTCTCTAGTCATCCAAATGGCGGATACATGGATGGCACCGTATGTAGAGTATCTATCAAGCGGCGTGCTACCAGCGGACAGAAACAAGGCTAGGACCCTTCAACGGCAGGCTGCTAGGTATATCCTGGTCGATGGAATTCTGTACCAAAGGGGATACTCACTACCACTTCTCAGGTGTATTACAAAGGAGAAAGCCAAAGAATTGATTTAGGAGGTGCACGAAGGTTTTTGCGGAGACCACGCTGGGGGGAAAAGCCTGTCGAAAAAGATCCTAAGGCAAGGATATTTCTGGCTAACAATGAATGAAGACTCCATGGAGTTCGTGCGAAAATGTGACAAGTGCCAAAGGTTTTATAAGATCTCGCGAGCAGCTCCCAATGAATTAAAGCAGATGCAGAGTCCATGGCCCTTCACGGTTTGGGGAATAGATCTAATCGGATCTTTGCCTATGGGGAAAGGTGGTGTAAAGTACGCAATGGTTGCCGTCGACTACTTCACCAAATGGGCCGAAGCTGAGCCACTCGCGACCATAACGACGAAAAAAGTGCTTGACTTCGTGGTCAAAAACATCATCTGTCGCTATGGATTGCTGAAAAAGATAGTCTTAGATAACGGAACCCAGTTCGACAGTGATCTATTCACAGATTTCTGCAGCCGTCACGACATTATTAAAAGCTTCTCTTCAGTCGCTCATCCCCAAGAAAATGGACAAGTCGAGGCAGTCAAAAAAAAGTTGAAGGATACACTGAAGAAAAGACTTGAAGAAGCTAAAGGAGCATGGCCAGAACAGTTGCCTGAAGTCCTCTGGTCATATAGAACTTCCCACCGAACAGTAACAGGTCATACCCCATTTTCCTTGGCATACGGGTATGAAGCCATGTTGCCCGTTGAGTTGGATCCGCCCTCTCACCGTAGATTAACATACGATTAAGATTCTAACAACCAGTTACTCATGGAATCCTTGGACTCGATTGATGAAAGGCGCGAGCAAGCCCAGCTCCGAGTAGCTGCATACCAGCAGAAGGTCGCATGATATTTCAACTACAAAGTTTGAGAAAGAAAATTCAGTGTTGGAGACCTTGTGCTCTGAAGAGTTTTTCTTAACACTCGCGACCAAGCTGCTGGAGTACTCGGGCCAAATTGGGAAGGGCCTTACCAGATTGATGAAGTCCTTCACCCAGGCACTTATAAACTTGCACACTTAAATGGAGATCTCGTTCCCTGATATTGGAATGGAGAACACCTCCGCAAGTATTATCAATGAACAATTCTTCTTAAAGAATTGGCTTGTATAAATTTTACATTTTACAAGTTTTGTGTAAGATCTTATTGATCACTCGTAAAGACATGTTTAGTCCATTTACTACGAGAATAAAAGGGACTATGCTCAGCCAGGCATTTCTTGCCAACTATTGTATTTATTACAAGTATTTGCTCATTACGTGTGTTGTTTTGCTGTATTTTAATTCTAATCACATTGCTATGAGTAGTAACGTTCGGGCAGGTTCTAGTCAAGGTAAGTGACCAAGGACCTAAAGCTCCTCGATCACTTGGGGGACATACGAGGTACAAGTAAGCAAAGTGTAACGCCCTGGATAACCAAGACCGTTACACTGTGTGTTTAAAATAGTGCAAGACTTGCTAATCAAGTCCTTTAAACAAAGTGTGAATTCTATATCATCAACAGGTTAGGAATAAAAGATTTTGGTCACAAACAGGCTATTTTCATTAAAAATGACAGTTTAATACATGGAAACCCAAAATAGGATTTAGATGTCTTAGTTACAACAAATTCCAAGAGTTACAAATAATTCAAGCCACTCTAATGGCAAAATATACATTTTAGGTTTTCGTCCCTGTACAATTCCTCGACCGTGGCGGCCGAACAGCTGAAAATGTACACCTCGCCCCCAGAGCTCTCCAACTCATGGCCGTTTCAGTCTACCCTTGCCTTTACCTGCACCATGTAGCACCCGTGAGCTGAGGCCCAGCAAGAAAGCATGATAACATAGCAAGATCACATCACTTATCAAATATTTCATGATGCACAACTAGGAGTTAAGAATTTCATGACGTTTATCCAATCAGTGGTAACACACAGCAGATTAACAGTTTGTCATCTAAACAGCCAACAAAACACGTTCATAACACAATATTCACGATCAGAACCAACATTCTATCACATCATCAAATGATATTCAGGGTCAGCGCCCTTAGTCGCACCCTCTATTTAATACATTGTCTTCGACTTTCTTGGGCCGCCCCCAGTGTAATACTCACTGACTTCGCCCAGCTTAACCAAGCTCAGTGATAAATAAGCTGCCTCAGCTACCAGTGGCCGAGCCGCGCCCTGTGCGCAAATATTGTTTCCGACACTCTTAGGCCGGTTATCGCATGTCCTATGGCATAATAATACCATCTCATGACATGATATACAAATGTAGGGAGCTCTTAGTCCCATCGTGTCCACATGGTGGTTAATCACATTCACATAACAATGTATACAAGCATAGGGAACACTTAGTCCCAACCTAGCCACATAATCAGGTGCAACTTTCTTACCTTTAGTCTGTGCGGTTATAGAATTACGAGCAACGCCCCTCAAGCATGATTTATTCCCGAGCCTAAGCCTTTATCACCTAGCCACAACCAAAGTATAGGGTTTCATAAGTAATCAAATATAGGTTCCAGTTATAAAACTAACTCCCGGGATATCAAATTCCACCAAGCACGGTGGTGAAATCAAACCCGAGCACACAAGACCACTCTCCCATGCTTAAATCCCTCAAAATCTCAAGTGTGCAACCAAGGGCTGCGGCCCCCAAATCCTAGCCGCGAACCTTCCCCAAAACAGAGCCTACTCCCTCACTGAACCACACACGCACCGCGACCCTTGCCTTGGGTGCCGCGACGTGCCCCCTTGGCCGAGCCCCCTTGACTTCCTTGCACGCTAGGGCCGCAGCGCTCTAGAACAGAGCCACGACCCTCCCCTTCGAACCCAGATTTTACACCATTTTAACGTTCAAAACCTTACCTTAAACCATCCCAAAACTTCCCAACTTCTACCCAATTAATTCCCAACTTCTTTAGCATGATCTAAACCACCAAATTCCCAAGAAACACAGCCTAACACAAGTACTATGAACACCCAAACCAGCCACTTAAACTTAATTAAAAACCTCTAAACAGGAGTTGAAACTTACCTTTGCTGTAGTATCACCTCTCCAAGCTGTGGCCAAGCTAAGCTCCCAAGTTTCCCCTCTTTAATTCTGCCTTAAAACACCAAAACTGACTTTGTTTCAACACTTAACCAAAACTAGAATCCTAACCACAGAGAAGAGAATTAAAGGCTTACCTTATCCCTGTTTTAGTGCTTGATCAATCCCTGAGCTAGACTCCCAAATCCACACCACAAATCTTAGAATTCCAGCTTGTTTCCCCCTTGAGTTTTCTATGTTTCCTTAAGCGTGAGAGAGAGAGACTAAGTGTTTAGTCGATTTATTTTTCTTCTAAAAGCTTCCTAAGGTCTATCTCACATATTAAGTTAATCCCGAGGCTCGGGGTGCCAGAACCGTCCCCGAGGCCAAAATGGTAAAATCCCCCAATATTCCTGCCTAGACATCCTAACTTCAAATATATCTCCATATATTTATTTCCATGTCCCGATAACCCAAATCACTATCCGCTATCTAAAAGTATCCCCGACTTCTCCAAAGTCATATCTTAAACGCTCATTGTGACTTTTCCCACTATCTGGCCCTAGAATCGTCTTGAGTCGTGTTCAGCGAACCTGTCCACATAATAATGTGGTTCTCACATATATCACATATCATATTACCACATAATATAATCAGTTATCATATAAAAATTACTAAACATATAATTACTCATTAAATCACAATTATTCCATTAATGCCCTCCTGGCACACTAATCAAGGCCCTTAAGCCTTATTAGTGAATTTGGGTCGTTACACAAAGCATATCGTTAAAAGGTATGTAAACACATGAGCAAAATAAGGGAAAGCATTCTACGACACTTAGAGTATTTTTCAAAATTTTAGTATTTTGTTAAATCAAACCAAAGTGCTATGCTAAGTTCGGTCATGCGAACAATTAGATGTTATAATATGAAAATATAATATAATATCAAAGCGATCCATTTACACCGCAAGCAGTGACTGCTTGCGGTGTAAATAGATCGCTTTGATATTATATTATGCTTGGATGTAACTGTTTAAAATAAAAGTAAAAGCTGCTCGTGTAGCAAAATCAAAGAAAAATTATATTGTCTTTACATCACGACCTGTAGGTCGTGTAGTTAAAAAAAAAAAGAGAGAAATATAAAAGAAAAAAATCATGGAGCTTGAGGAGCTGGAGGATCCTGGGGAGGAGTCTAGTCGACGACATCATTATCTGCACCCTCCATCCCGGCAGCCAGCGAGATTTCGGGGGAAGCAGGGACCCTTGATCCCTCTTCTTCAGCCAGTTGAGCCGCGCAACGAGCCAGCTCGGCTTCCCTTGCGTTCTCAGGGAGATAATCAAAATTGGCACCCTGATTGTGCTTCCAAAAGTCATAGAAGTACCTCAGAGTGGCATTTTTGTACCTCTCTAAGTTGGCAGAATTAGTCTTCTCCAAGTCCTTGACTCAGGCCTCCATATCTCTGGTTTCTAGCCTGCTCGCGATTAAGTCCAGCTCGAGCTGCTTAGCCACCTTATAATTAGAGCGGTTGGACTCCTTGTACTGGTCCCTCAGCTCGCGTGCTTTCTCCAAAGATTTTAGTTTCTCCTACAACTCCTTGGCTAGTTGGGCCTTCTCCGCGGTCACCGCCGCCAGTTGGTCGGCATGCTTGGCCTCGGCCGCTCTGAGTTCGTCCTCGTGCCATTGATCCGAGTTCCTGGCCTCCTCGGTAATGGCACCCAGGCGGATACGACCAGCAGTAAGAGTCAGGATGGCCTACATTCAGAACAAACTATAGACAAACAGTAAAATTACCAAAAGCCTGATTTCAAAAAGGAGACAACTAACATTGGTGAACTCGTTCAGCGCACGGTTCAGAATTGGGTCGACGCCGATCGTCTCTGTTGCCGCCATTGCCGCTCGGCAGCGATCGTGCTTCACAATTTTGGTGAACCTCTCCTTGATCAGCCTAAAGGAGTGGCCAACCATCAGGTTCCCAGTTGAAGCAGGACCTTCCTGCTGGGTTTGATCAGATGGAGTGGCAGGAGAAGGAGTTGGCCTGGCCGCAGCAAATGGAGTCTGCTGCTCGCAGGGGGGAAGACGGAGTCGCGGTGGTAGAAGGCCCTTCCACCAAAGAGCCTACATCCTGAGCCTTCTTCGCAGCAGGCGCTTTGCTGCTCTCCCCAGCATGTCTCTTGCTGGCTTTCTTTTTTCTCGGGGGGGGGGGGGGGGGGGGGGCAGCAGCAGCCTGGGGGGGGGGGGGGGGGGGGCAGCAGCAGCCTCTGAGTTGCTGTAAAGGTCGAAGACATTCGAGGAGTCCATACCTGAAAAGCATGAATAACAAAACACATTACATCAGAAAAAGAAGCAAAAAAGGATTGCAAAGTCCAATACCCCGAGCTATTATTACTGGTCGCTACGCTATAGACTCTACTAGTCTTACACTCATTATTTGATACGAAGAAGTCTGGCCCTGAGTGTGGAGCATATTTAAAATTGCCGTCCCCATCGAACAGATGACTGGGAATTGGAAAATTGTTTAAAAACGAAATTACTATACCGTTGTCATCCGACGAGTCGTCAAAGAGTTCAGCAGGCTCGGTGGCCTTCTGCTTTTCTTTTCCTTTGGGGGCCGAGGGCCTCTCTGCTCGAGGAGTGCGAGAAGGTTCCCTGATTGTGACCCCAGTCGGTCTCCTCCGCGGAGGACACGCTTGGGGTTGCTGCTCGGGTTCCTCTTCGGCACGGGCACTCCCTGCCGAAAGCCCCCTCATATTTGATTGAGGGCTCTAGAGGCCAGCCAACCTAAGGTTAGCCTTTGTAACTAGATTTTTGACACTCTTCTCAGTATTTGACATGCTGCCTAAGAGTTCCGCTCTTGACGCCATTCCTGGAGTTGGGTTTGGTCGCAGCCACGGGCCTGAAACACATTAAAAGTTTAGGACATTGTGGAGGAAAAACACTAAGTGAAGAAGCCAGCCAGCGATATGAAAGTTTTACCTCCTCGTGCGAAAGCCAAGTTGTCCGCGACTAGGTCAGGTGTAAGGAAGTACTCTTGGTAGTACCTCCCCACGTTGGAGATGTGGGTCGTATCAGTCAGGAAAGTGCGTCCATTTTCCTGATGGCAGAGATGGAAGAACCCCGTGCCTTCTTTGTTGGGGTTAGACTTGAGGTCGAACAGGAAGTTGACCTCATGTGGCGACGACACGGACCATTTTTTCTGGCTGTACAGGATATCGAGTGCAGCGAGCATTCTATATCCGTTTGTGGTAATTTGGAAGGGGGCAACTCTAAAGTATTTGGCCACCCCCTGAAAGAATGCATGAAGAGGCAAAGTGGCTCCTGCCTCAACATGAAACCGCGACTAGGCTCTGTAGGCACCTCCAGGAAGATTACCCCTTTGGTCTGGGTTGGGTTTTACTAGGGTCACCCCTGTCAGATTATATTGTAACGACCCAAAATCGCTATTAAGGCTTAAGGGCCTTGATTAGTGTGCCAGGAGGGCATGTTGGGATTTATGTGTGATTTTATGAGTTAAATGCATGGTTATGATTTAAAGCATGTTATTTGACTAATTGTTTATCTGAGATGCATGACTATGTGTATTAGTATGCATGTAGGCCCTGATTTTGTTTGAAGGGCATAATTGTAATTTTAGCCGCTGAGGGCATATATGTGATAATTGTATTCCGTGATTTGTACCACGTGAGTGTGGTGGTATTATTGTGATGCACGTGCCGAGACGGTCCTAGAGAGCAAATTAACTTAAGAGTCACAACGGGATTTCTATACCCGGCTCGGGAGGAGCCTAGGGGTACTTCGGGAATTTTATGGCTAAGATTGAGATTTAGCGGGTAATGGTTATTGGTGATTGAGTAACCTGGGTAACCATTAGTTACTACTGAGAGTAACAAGTTCTAGATAGAAAATGGTAGAAATGAAATAGAAGTAAAAGGACTTAAGTGCCCTTGAGGTTAGTTGGGAAAGGATAGGCAAGGAGGGGTAAAATTGTCATTTGGCTGGGAATTGGATATATGGCAGCTGGGTATTAAGGGGTACACGGTTTGGGGCTTGGTCATTTGATGCTTTGATAATTTGAAGAGAAGAAGAAGGAGAGGGAAAAAGCTAGGGCATGAAGAAGAAGAAGGGAGCTGAAACTTGAAGACTAAGGGGATGAACCAAGGAAGCTTAAGGTTGGATTCTTGATTGAGGTAAGAGTTTTAAACATCCTTGGGTTTTCTTTTCTGTTGTGGTTTAAGATTTTGAAGCCATGGTTTAGGTTTGTCAAGCTTGGGTTGTGTTTTTGGCCTTTGGGTTTGAGTTTTCTGAAATTTGGAATCAAATGGGTGATTTTGAGTGTGATTGTGTTATTGAGTTGGGTTATGATGTTTATGGGTTGATGTATGGTCTATTTGGAGTTTTGGGTTGGTTTTGGAGCTTGGGTGTGAGTTTGGGACGATTTGGGAGGTTTTAGCTCGGAGAAAATGCAGGGGAAAAACCCAGAATTCTGGGTCTGCGAAGGCGTGCCGCGACACAGGTTTTTCGTGCCACGGCAAGGGAGTCCCTGACTGATGTGTGCCGCGGCACAAGAAAGTTGTGCCGCGGCACAAGGCAAATTTCAGGTTCACATTTTTGGCAATTTTAGGCCTTTGCTCCGGGGGTTCGGGGGATGTCTCCGGGGTGTTGTTTTAAGGTTTTAGAGGTCCCGAGAGTGCGGGATTGGTCCCGGGAAGTGGTTTTGGGTTGATTAGTATTGAGGGATGTTTCTTGTGTGTTGTGACTAGGTTGTTGGTGAGGCTCGTGCTAGAGGACCGTGCTCGCGGCTTTAGTGCATCAGGAGGCTCGGAATACAGGTAAGAAAACTATAACACCCGAGGTTAGGGCATGGCCCCAGATTGTATTATGTGCAAATGTTTAACCTTAAATGAATCATGATGTGTGTGAATGATTATTTCAAATTTACTATATGTGTGATTATGATGAAATGAGCGGCAAGGGCCGAGTACGGCGTAAGCCGGGGCGGCCGTGGGCCGAAAGTAACACCTAGCACATGGGATGCTATAATCAGGGCGGGGCCCGGTGGATACATGTGTTATGATATATATTCAGGGTGGGACCCAAGGGATACATGAGTTATCCTCACGGTGAGAACCGATACCCTAGGGCTTTGGTAAGGGTCCTGGGGCGGCATGGCCGTGTTTGCTTAGTCTAATGATTGACTTGTTTATTTGTGGATTATCTGTTATGATAAACTGTATACATTGCATATGTTATGTTCTGCATGAGTTTTCTTGCTGGGCTTCGGCTCACGGGTGCTCTGTGTTGCAGGTAAGGGCAATGACTGAATCAACCAACCATGAGTACGGAGAGCGTGAAGCGGCGCGTACATGTTTGGCCTGCCCGACTGCTTTGGTTGGAGGTTTATTCGAAAATGGCTGTAATAATCTATGATTTTATGATTTCTTAACTGTAACCTTATTTCAAGATATGATCAGTTTTCAAACCTTATTTTGGGATCCCAAATGTTTAATGATAGAAGTTTTAATGAAACGACGCATTTTCAAAGATTAAAGCCTTAACTTTTAATTAGTCACACTTTTGCTCGAAACCTCGGTTAGCGAGTTCATTGCACACTATTTCGCCTTCAAAACTCACTTAGTAACGGCTCTAAGGAAGTAGGGCGTTACATATATTTTCTTAAGTAGTTGGCGATCATTCTGACCGTCATCCTACTCTCAGAAACTACATGCCACTCGACATCCGACTGAATAGTGTGTCGAGGGCAGGCATGCCTTTGGATATTTGGATCGGGGGCATTTTCATCTCGGCCACTGGTCGAGGGAGCATCAGCAGCAGGCTGATGAGTAGTGTTGGAAGTTTCTTTTTTCTAGGCCTTAGTTTTGGTGCGAGCCATATTTTGAGTCAAAACTGGGGAAGTGTTTGGATTAATGCGAGAAAAAGGAATATCAGGTATCAATATCGAGGGTTGTTCTTCATCCTCGAGCAGTTGAGCCAATAAATCATCGTCGATGGGTCTTTCTCCGCCCCACGGGTCTTGCATATGAACTGCAAACAGACAAAGGGGGAGATAAGACGCACAGCCTGGGAGCTTATGTTGAAAGTTGGAAAAACGTTGCTCGCGTCTATCGACTAGCAGCATTCTAACCGAAGCACTAAGTTTTATGCGAGTAGTTTGAAAAACGGATCAAAAAGTGAAAGTAAAAAGTTATTTTTAAAAAAAGCTTTTTCAACTCCAAAGGGGCGGGAAAAACCCAGTTTTTCAGCTAGCCTAAAAATCAAACTTTTACTTCGATTTTACGCCCTAAGTCTGTGATCCTGACTATCAAACTGATTCCTAACATATATAGAGCAAAAAAATCTACCTTATCAAGCATCAAACGGTATATGCAAAATCTTCACAAATTAATACCCAAGAACACAAATAGTCTCAGAGCACAGGAGCATCATGCATGGTATCTCAAAGGGTAAAACATCGAAGAAAGTTTACCTGAGCGAAGATTGGAGATTCTGAGAAGGAGGAACTTCGAGTTTGCAAGCGAAAAAATCCTCGGCAAAACGTCTGAAAACCTTGAAGTTCGGGGCTCTGAGATATTTTTCTTGGGAGTTCTTGGCAAAAGATGGCGTGTAAAGAGTTAAAAAAAGATTGTGGGGATTATTTATAGAGCTGATGTATGCCAAAAGTGGGTAATCATGAGTTGCTTTTTTCAAAGCATGGGGGAGTGTAACAGCTGTCGGAATGGTTTCTTGAAAACTGAAAAGGCTTGATTAGACATGATTAGGTCACTGTTTTAAAAAACGCATGAGGGCTCTGACAGATTTCGTGGGGCATATGAAAAGTTGTTTTCCTATGTTTTCTTATTGCTGGTCGCAATAAATAAACTCGGGGGCAAATGTTTATCCATAAATCAATTGCTGATGACGTGGTAAGGATTCTTGACACGTGGCAGACACGTAGCAGAGATACGGATCGCCTATCGACCAACATTATTTCTGCACGACGAGATCAAGTTTTGTATACGACCAGACTGGTCGTATGTTTGTTCATTTATGTAAAAATCTGTACAATTGTGATGATGTCAGAGAATATCTCTTCATTATGACTTGCAGATCCGATCATTAAGGATAGATATTATTTCCTAATTCATGTAACCCTTCCTGAGCCTATAAATACACAAGAAATAGCTCAAGGAAGGGGATCGATCTCTTTTTTCTGAGAGAATTATATTACTATTATCCATTGTATTTTTTTTCTTCTTCTAAGGTTTGTGAAACTCAGGAACCCTTGTTCTTTGATCACACATTGAGAGTTTAATATTAATAATAGTATAAAGTGGACGTAGGTCATTACCAATTCTTGGGGTCGAACCACTATAAATCACTGTGTTCTTTATCTTTCCATTAGATCATTTTCAAGCTCTATATAATCTTTTTGTCGTTTTCTAGACTCTGTGTCGTTGACCAAAATCAGGGTCAACAATATTAATATAAATTCAAATTTATGTTATAAAATATCATTATAATAATATATAATACACGACTAGATATATAATAATTATATGAATATAAATTTGAATGATATAAAATATTTTTATGATAATAATATATAATCCTAATATTTTACTAATTATATTAATATGAATTCAAATATTATAAAATATTATTATTATATTAATATTTAATACTTATATTAATATAAATTTGATTATTATAAAATATCAATATAATAATATATAATACATAATCTTAATTTTTACTAAGAAATTGTCATGTATGTTTAAAAAGGCTAGCAAATTATATATATATTTAAAAAAGTTATAAACAATATTTTGGTTTAATTTTTCAGCTAATATGTTTGTGTCATTCTTTTATATATATTATTTTTATATTTTTTAAATTTATATGACAATGATACAAATTTAATAAAAATAATTTATAAATTCTATAAATAAAACTAAACAAACGTGCATTGAATGTTGCTTGAATATATATATATATATATATATGGAAAAGTTCTCAACAATATTACCCACACATTAATACCTAGAAAAATATGCAAATATGCTGACATAACATGTAGGTGACTTAGAACATCAAGTTACCAACAAGTAAATATTTTTTTTGGACATAAATTTCAAAATTTAATATTTTTTTGGCCATCAGGAATGGTGATTCCAACCAATAAGAGGTAAACTCTCTTTTTCATATTTTGACTTAATTTAAAAATTTAAAAATTAAGGTTTCATAATAAATGCACACCCATTTCTTAAGCTCGCTATTCTTCTTCTTCATTTAAAGTAAAAAAAATAAACATAAAAAACAATAATTTCACCACAAATTTCGTGAGCTTATGAAGGAGAGAAAGAAGAAAAAAAAATGTGCATGGAAAAAGATAGAGAGGGAGAGAGAGAAAACGCATGGGAGGAGAGGGGAAGAGGGAATGAAAGAAGTAGATCTAATGATTTAGAAGGAAGAGTTGGAAAGAAGAGACAAATTTTTTATGAGACCTCATTGTCTCCTAATCGGACTAGGTCCAAATTGCTTTTAGTTTGCGCTCATCGGTATCGATCTCCTATGAAAAGTTTGGAGTCATCCTCCTCAATGTTCGAAAGTAGAACTCGACCTTGTCTTCGTAATGAGTCTTATTATTATTTTTGCAAGGTAATATCTTCATATCTATATATTTGTCTATGATTGAGATCTTATTTTTTGTTTATGTTAGAACATTTGGATTATTATTTTTCTAAAATCTTTTTTCTTTTTCCTATTTAAAAAATAGGTGTTATCCAGATTTCCGGATAGCGTTTAGATTGATGACTTCGGGGAAGCAGAATTATCGATGTCTTTCACGGTAGGTGACCAGAGCTCGCGGATGGACAGAAAGGCTTCGCCTCCCCTGTTTGATATCCGGATTACTCTTCCAAGCAAGCACAACACGGAAACTCGTTGACTCTCCCGGACTCCCGAAGGATACCCCTCGGGGAGGCCCCTTCCAGGAGAGGCCCTTCGAGTGGTCTCCGCGGAAACAGTTCCGTGCCTCGCACAGAACAAAACCGAACTGTCGAGTCCGGGAGAAGGCATATTTGGAATGATATCCGTCTGACACAGGATCCCGCCTGACACGCCCGTCAGGACAAAGCCGCACACATCCCAGCACGCCTAAAGGTACCTTTTCGCCTACTGTTCCGCTGACAACTTGGAAAAGACGGCTGACTTTGTGTGTTCCCCATACTTTCACGTAAATATACCCACATAGAGTCTTGTAGCCATGCGACTACAATAATTGTATCCCCTATTTATGGCTGGTGTAATTAAGACTCATGTACGTGAAGGAAAACCCTAATCCAAAACCCTAGCTATAAAGGCCTCTTCATTTTACAAGAAGAGGGGGGGACCGAGAGATCACATAGCAAAAACTCTACAAAAATCTCTCTAGCTTCATCTTCTTCAAGAGAACCCGAGAGAAACATTGGGAGTGTGTGAAGTTCTTATGCACCAGCCATCTTATTGTAACCTTTTCCAAGTATAATAACATCGACTCGTGGACTAGGGCTTGTTAACGCCTGAACCACGTAAAAACACTGTTTGTTTAGTTACATTTCAGTATTTCTACAGTTCTTATCATTTTATTATTCTGTTAGTTATTCGTTTCCGAAAAACTCGGTAAACATTTTGGTGCTTTCATTGAGAGCTGTAGGAAGTTGTTAGTCAGCTCTTTTTCTGTGTACGTTTTTTGTATTCACTTCGTACTAAAGAGATGGTGACTACGCGAAAATCCGCTGTTGACAAAAATGCTACGGTCAACCCCGATACCGTGATGGAAGATGTGGTGCAAAGCGAACCCTTAGACTACCGAGGTGAAGACCCGACATCCCGCCATGATCAGGTCAGTACCGAAGATACAACATACTTAGAAGACGAAGAAGAGTATGTCCAAGACGGTTATTACAAGGACGGCTGCTACTATGAGAAGGACCCCGAACTGGTCCAAGTAGCCGAAGAACTGGTGGCCACTAAGGCCAAGCTTGCTGAGCAGGAGCGCGTCTCCGAAAGAATGCAACGCATGATGGAACGCCTCCAAAGTAAGTTCGGAGAGCTAGGCGACTCGGACGAGGATACCTCTGTTCGAGGTGGTGCTGATGCCCCCATGCCGGATCCAGCCGCTGGTGGACCATCCAAAGCCGCCCCTAACAAGGGCAAAGAAAAAGTTGGAGAGCCTGTGCGCGCTGACGCCCCTGCACCTCCTACAGGCGTGAATCACCAGGCCGACTGCCCCCCCCCCCGCGCGCAGAAGGTCTCTGGCGCTCCTAAGCCCAGACGCCCTTCAGCCCCAAGGGGGCACTCTGTGCCTAAAGGGGCCGGTGCTAAGGCACCCAGGCCTAGGGGAAGGAACAACCGCCCCAGTGATTCCGTCAATCAGGACGGTGGGGCTGCGAACTCGCACTCCGAAGATAGCTGGTCCACGGTGGACCTAAGAAGAAGGTTGGAGGCCAAGTATGAGAAGGCCAAAGGGGAAAAAGCCCGGCCTCGCGGAGATGACCTCCGAAATCATATTAATGACAAGCTCCGGGGACGTGACCTCCCGGAAAGTGATACGAAGAGGCTCGAGGAACAAATTGCTGCCTTGACCAAGCTGGTCCGGAAGCAAAGTGGGGCCCTGTCAGATTCTGAGGAGGAAGACCCGGAACCATGTATTAGGAGGATCGCGGAAACGTCCCTCCCGGATAACTTCAAAATGCCTCACATAGAATTATATGATGGGAGGACAGACCCGCGTACCCACCTAGCTAAATACAATAAAATGATGCAAGTGGCGCGCGTCAGTGAGGACGCCAAATGCATGTGTTTCTCACTCACCCTTACCAAGTCCGCGGAGGACTGGTGGAAAAGATTAGCTCCCGGATCAATCCACAGTTGGAAGGAGCTACAGTCCGCGTTTAGGAGGCAGTTTATTGCCGCCCGCGACCACGACATGGAGGTTGGTTCCTTAACCAACATCAAGCAGCAACCCACTGAGAACCTCAAAGCTTTCATTCAGAGAATGATGGAAGCTGCTGCAAAAACCAAGGTCAGCGATGACATGAAGCTGATCGCCCTTCAATCGGGCCTTACTGTCGGCTCCCTGCTATGGGGGGAAATGCAAAGGAGACGGGCAGAAACCCTGTCCGAATTCATGTCAAAAGCTCAGGGAATCATCAACCTTGAGGATGCCTACCAGCAAGCCTTTGGAGTTCCCCCGGCTCCAACCCCTTCCGTGACTGCGCCGAGCTTTGCTTCGCAAGCTCCCGCACCAGCCCTAACGCTTCTAGGAGCCCGATTCACTCCGAGTGTGTATGGACCTTCCGCGTCTGCTCAGACGCCGGGTCAAACCCATTTCTCTGGGTATGGAGCAGTACAAACCGGATGTAGTTTCGCTCCTAGCATGCCGCAGCCGCAAGCGGAAGCCCCGGAACGAAGTTTGAGCCAATCGTGGAGCAAACGAAGCGGAAGAAACTCCAACCGGGGAGACCATTCAAAGAAACCCCGAAAGGACTATGAGCCCAAGTTCACGGAATATACCAGTTTGATAGACTCGCGAGAGAATGTCTATCGGGCGACCTGTAATATGGTCAACTACAGGAAGCCCCCGAAAGTGTCTCACGGAGGAAGGCGTCCGCGAGACTCCAATAAGAGGTGTGAGTTCCACGGAGACGTGGGGCACACCACGAATGAGTGCCTTCAGCTGAAGGATGAGATTGAGTCCCTGGCAAGAGCGGGACACCTCGGTCAGTGGGTGAGAATACCCATAATCTATCCCGGACAGGGGGTAGTTCACGGAGCTGCATATTCCCCGGGACAGAGGGGGGCCGCTAGCGCTCCTGGAGCCGGTCACCCCCAAGCTCCCGGGTCTCAGTTCCCAGCACTTCCTCCTCCACCTGCTCCGGCGCCCATTGCCTTGTTGGCTCCAGGACCAGGCAACCCATATCCGCCCGGCCTTGCTCCGCCACCCGTTGACGGACACGTCGCCACCATTTCCGGAGGACCACACCTTGCCGGAAGCACCCGCAACTCCCAGAAGAGGTACTTGAGGGAGTTAGAGCACGCCGAGGAGATGTGCGCCTTGGTCCAATCACCTGCTCAACGTCCCCGAATGATGGATCTTCCCATCACCTTCACGGAGGACGATGCTCGATATGTGCACTTCCCCCACAACGATCCCTTCATGGTGGAAGCCCAGATTGCCAATAAGAAGGTCTCACGGATCTTGATCGATAACGGAAGCTCCGTGAACATCCTCTTCAAAGCGGCCTTCCACGCGATCGGATTGACCGAGACGGACCTGGCCCCATGCCCTATCCAGCTTCAAGGTTTCAATGGGGACGCACTCATGCCATTAGGCAAAATTCAACTTCCAGTCACCCTCAGAGGAGAAAGCGACGCTTGTGCCTTCAAGCATAGCACATTCGTGGTGGTCGACTGCCCCACGGCGTATAATGCCATCTTAGGCCGACCGGTCCTGATCGATTGTGGGGCCATAACCTCGATACGTCACTTATGCTTGAAGTTTCCCTGCGACGATGGGCGTATTGGCACCCTCCGAGGAGACCAAAGAAGTGCACGGAGCTGTTATAACGTCTCCGTCCGAGCCGTCTACACGGTCCGAGAGACGTTTGCTGCCATTCCTTTGGCGGAAGTATTGCCAGAAACTAGGGGTGCTCAGGAGGCATACTTTGACGAACTCGACCCAAGAGTGGGAATCGAGAAAGCAATAGAGCCGATGGAGGAAGTCGAAGAGGTGATCCTCAATCCGGGAGAACCCACCAAGGTCATTCAGGTGGGGAAAAACCTGCCGTCGGCCGTTCGAGATAAGATCGTTGCCACTGTGAAGGATAATCAGGATATCCTGGCATGGTGCCACGCTGATATGACGGGGATTAATCCCAATGTTGCGTGCCACGCACTCAACATAGACCCAGCTGCAACTCCAATTCGCCAAAAGAGGAGGCCGCTGGACCCAGTGAGAGCCGAAGCCGTCAAAGCTGAAGTGGACAAATTGATGTCCATAGGCTTTCTCCAGGAGTCACACTATCCCGTGTGGTTGGCCAACCCAGTTCTGGTCCCGAAACCCGATGGGTCCTGGAGAATGTGCATTGACTTCACGGACCTAAACAGGGCCTGCCCGAAAGATTGTTTCCCTCTCCCGCGAATCGATCAGATGGTGGACGCTACTTCCGGGTACGAACTCTTATCCTTCATGGATGCGTACTCCGGATACAACCAGATCAAGATGCATGTCGCGGACCAGGAACACACCAGCTTCCTCACGGATAAGGGTGTCTACTGTTACGTGGTCATGCCTTTCGGTTTGAAGAATGCTGGGGCGACTTACCAGCGTCTGGTAAACAGAATGTTCAAGGACCAACTGGGGAGGAACATGGAGGTGTACGTGGACGACATGTTGGTAAAGTCCAAGACCTCCGGGGACCACAGTAACGACCTTGAGGAAGCTTTCGCCGTGATCCGAAAGTACGGGATGAAACTAAATCCAAAGAAATGTACTTTCGGGGTCTCGTCTGGGAAGTTCCTCGGTTTTATTGTCAGCTCCCGCGGAGTGGAAGCCAACACTGAGAAAATAAAGGCGTTCATAGATATGCCTTCCCCCCGGAAGCATAAGGATGTCCAGAGCGTTACCAGAAGGATAGCTGCTCTCAGCCGCTTCGTATCCAAGGCCACCGACAAGTGTATCCCCTTCTTCAATGTTCTGCGAGGGAACAAGAAGTTCGAGTGGACCCCCGAATGCGAAGCGGCCTTCCAACACCTCAAAGAACATTTAACCCGAGCCCCCATTCTGTCCAAACCGGTCGAAGGAGAGGCGTTGTTCTTATACCTAGCTGTGACTGAGCACGCAGTAAGTGCCGCTCTCGTCCGGGAAGATGGCCGTATCCAGCTCCCTGTGTATTACGTAAGCAAGAGGTTATTGGACGCCGAGTCCAGATATTCGATGATCGAGAAACTCTCCCTCTGCTTGCTGATCGCTTCACGGAAGCTGAGGCCATATTTCCAGGCGCACACCATCAAAGTACTCACCAACCACCCTCTTCGACAAGTCCTACAGAAGCCCGAGTCTTCTGGCAGATTGCTTAAGTGGGCCATGGAACTAAGCCAGTTCGACGTCCACTACCAACCGCGTGTTTCCATAAAAGGTCAAGCTCTCGTGGACTTTATTGTGGAGTGCTCGGGAATGAATGACCTCCCAGAAGATCCTGTCCCGGAACTTCCCACCTGGAAGGTCTACGTAGACGGAGCCTCAAATGAAAAAGGAGCTGGAGCGGGGGTCATCCTAATATCTCCCCAAGGGCATCAGCTCCAGAGCGCCATCCGTTTCGCATTCCCAGCATCCAACAACGAGGCAGAACACGAAGCCATGTTAGCTGGGTTACGACTGGCCAGAGAAGTCGGAGCCCAAAAAATCGAAGTGTACAGCGACTCCCTACTTGTGGTAAACCAAATATCCGGGGAATACCAGATGAAAGGCGAAAGGATGGCTGCCTACGTGTCTCTCTCCCGCGACCTACTGCAGCATTTCAAAGGCTACCAAATCCGCCAGGTCCCCCGGGACCAGAACTCACTCGCGGACACGCTGGCCAAGCTTGCAACGGACCCGGAGATTGAACAGTATGGCTTAGTCCCCATCGGGCACTTAGAAGCCCCCAGTACTGAGACGCGAAGGATAAACGCCATCATCGACCATTCCCACTCCTGGATAGGACCCATCCTCAGATTTCTCACCACCGGAGAACTCCCCACTGATAAAGCTGACGCAAGGAAGCTCCAGTATCAAGCCCCCCGATACGTGGTTATGGATGGAAAGCTTTACCGCAGGGGGTTGTCCATACCCTTCCTTAGGTGTGTTGCCGGAACCGAAGTCAGCACCATCATCCATGAGATTCACGGAGGCTTTTGTGGCGATCATACCTCCGGGCTGAGCCTCTCCAAAAAAATCCTTCGACAAGGATACTTCTGGCCCACCATGAAGAAGGATTGTGTGGATTATGTCAGGAAGTGTGAGCAGTGCCAGAGGTACGCCAAGGTTCCGCGAGCGCCGCCTACGGAAATTACCCTAATGACCAGCCCCTGGCCGTTCGCCGTTTGGGGCATTGACCTAGTAGGTTCCCTCCCCACTGGAAAGGGTGGAGTGAAGTACGCCATAGTCGCGGTAGACTACTTCACCAAATGGGCTGAAGCTGAACCTATGAACACGGTCACATCTAAAAAAGCACTGGATTTTGTCATCAGGAATATAGTGTGTCGTTTTGGGCTTCCACGGAAAATTGTGTCCGACAACGGAAAGCTGTTTGACAGTGAACACTTCACGAACTTCTGTGCTTCGCATGGAATTATCAAAAGCTTTTCCGCAGTCGCCAGACCCCAGGCTAATGGACAAGTGGAAGCTGTAAACAAAATATTAAAGACCACGTTGAAGAAAAAACTCCAAGCCTGCAAGGCTCACTGGCCGGAAGAACTTCCGCGAGTACTTTGGGCCTATCGCACAACAGAGAGAACTTCGACGGGGCACACGCCTTATTCCATGACCTTCGGTTGCGAGGCCGTCATCCCAGTAGAAGCTATGATCCCCTCTCACAGGCAAGACACCTACGATCCTACCCGGAACCATGCCCTCCTCCAGGAGTCCTTAGACATGATCGAAGAGCTCCGGGAGCAGTCGCAGGTCCAACTAAAAATGTACCAAGGCAAGATAGCCCGACACTTTAACACGAGAGTCCAGAGCCGTGCATTCGAAGTTGGGGACCTTGTCCTACGGAGAGTATTTCCTGCTACGCAGGATCCGGGAGTAGGAGTCCTCGGACCCAACTGGGAAGGCCCCTACGAAGTCCAAGAAAAAGTGGGCCATGGGACGTATCACTTAAAGAGACTCGACGGATCTAAAGTCCCGCGCGCCTGGAACGCGGAGCACCTCCGCCGTTACTACCAGTAGGCCCCGGACCATCCAGTCGGAAGTCCTTGGTGAAAATAACAAAAGTGAAAAATGTGGAAATAATCCTCCCTGTTGTAAAACTAACGCCTAGCAGGCTATTTTAATGAAACACGGAGGGATTCACTCCGCTTTTACTGCACTTTTTATCCCTATGTTCAAAGCTGCGTTTTAACAAGTGACCACGCGGTCCGGAGACGTCCGGACCCCACGCTCACTTGGGGGGTATACATGGCTAAGGCTTAGCCATACGCCCCTTGAACAAAACGTACACAGAACACCACTTATGTGCTAGCATTGTGTTTGAAGTTTTTAAATTGTTTTGCTCTAATTGTTAAGCTTAGGTTTATTTGTTGCCATGAACATGCTTGCATTACGTGTCATATGTGCATTATGTGCTTAAGTGAAAATTGCCACGGAAAGGCCTGCCATTATGTATCATGAGAATTATCTCTTGTGTAGCCCAGCGATGGACGGGACTGGGGGTTGAGGCACGTTCATAGAGCTACGCCAAAACACCCCCAACTCCTTGACAAGTCCTTTGCAGAATTCTCCGCGAGCTCTGTAGAGCTTTGCTTCGCAAGCTCCAGCTCCGAGTCCCGCAAGGCAAAAGATGGCAAGATCCACGAGCGCTGTAGAGCTTTGCTTCGCAAGCTCCAGCTCCGGGTCCCGCACGACGAAAGATGGCAAGATCCGCGAGCGCTGTAAAGCTTTGCTTCGCATGCTCCAGCTCCGGATCCCGCAAGGCAAAAGATGGCAAGACCCGCGAGCGCTCTAAAGCTTTGCTTCGCGCGGATCTAGCCTCGCAGGGCTCCATGCCAGGTCCCTGAAGCCAGCCACCATGAGGTTCGCAACAACAGTTAGTTTTGCTTCGCAAAGATCTAACCTTAAGTCTAGCGACGCTCACCAAAAGAACTCCCGTTCCAAACAATGGAACGACTCACCTTAGCAATCCCAGCGAACAGTATAACTACAAGTCCCGGGATTGGCTATTTGCCTCAGGAAAGATAAAGTACGGTGAAAGGAGCCTGGCCGTTGGAACCAGGAAACCTTCGTAACCTAGAAACTACGTGGGGAAAGACATCATCCGTTAAAGCTTCAAGTGGGAAGTGCATAAGTTTTGGCCGTTGGAACCAAAACCCCATACGCCCCTACAACAGTTTCTACCGTATAAATGTCTACCCTAAGCGCAAAGATAAATAAAGAACTCGGCAGAAAAGAAAGGAGAATGCTATGATTATGGCAAAAATGTCCGCAATGAAAAACTCAAAATGAAAAACAATTAAAGATAAAACCCCTTCAAGCATTGGGGGTAACTACAGCGTCCACGACCGCAGCTTCGGGGGCATCTGTTTCAGCTGAGGCTGGCGGAGTCGGCTCATTGGAAGGAGGGATTTGGTCATGAGAAGGTTCAGAGGTCCCCGCCTCTCCGGGATCTCCCGCCTCAGGAGCTTCAGCACGTTCGTCAATGTTATAAGTTTGGACGTACGCCTCTGGGCCCTGATCCCACACGAGTAGCTTCTCCCTCATGGCTTCGGCATCATCTCCCAGATAGCCTAACACCTCCGGGTTCACTTTCCAGAGTTGATGCATGAGGACCACATGCGATATATTAATAGTTCTGTTCAGTATCACCTCAGCATCCTCCTTCTCCTTCAACCGCTCCGCCTCGGAGGTTGCCAGCTGTGCTTCCGCGGCAGTTAGTTGGGCCCTCAATTTTTCCATTTCGGCCTTGGAGGCATCCCGCTCCCCCTTAAGAGAATCAATCGCCTTGCGCTGCTCCTTATTTTGGTTCAGCACGGATTGCTTCTCGGTCACATGCCCCCTGGCAGTGAATTGCAAAGCCCTGATCTCTTTATCCTTCTCGGCGAGCCCCAACTGAAGCATAGACACGAGATCCCTGCTCCTCTTATGGAGTTGCTCCTCGTCGTGCAGCTTACTCTGAAGAGTGGAATATTCCTCTTGCCGCTTAAGGAGGAGATCGTTCTTTGATTGCAAGCGGGCTTCCAGGGTATCTTTCTCCACCTTGGCTTGGGACAGCTCTTCCCGGAGCTTGGAGTTTTCGGTCTTAATCCCATCCGACCGCTGTCTAAACTCATTCTCTGCCTTGGCCCGGTACTCTTGATATTTGGCAAGATATTTCTTCTCCGCCTCTTCTTCAGCCGTGCGCCGGGCCTGATCAATCTTCTCCGAAGCCCCCAAGGCCTGTTGGGTCAGTTTCTGTTTCTCCGCCTCCAAGGCCTGGCGAGCCAGTTGGCTCTCCTCCAGCTGAACCAGAGCTGCACCAACCTCCCGGAACGAGCGTTCCGCGATCATAGAGGCCTGCCAGGAAAGACAACAGAATGAGCTAAAGCAGGACCAAAAGACAGGTGATCCCAAAAAATAACAACTGACGGCTTACCCCGGACAGTTGCTGCTTCACAGCGTGTGTCAGCAACAGCGGATCCTTGCTGCTGCTGATGGCCCATTTCTCAGAATTGAGCTCGCATAAGCTCAGGGCCATGTCCTCC
The DNA here is from genome assembly GCF_963169125.1 of Humulus lupulus. Classification (NCBI taxonomy): domain Eukaryota; kingdom Viridiplantae; phylum Streptophyta; class Magnoliopsida; order Rosales; family Cannabaceae; genus Humulus; species Humulus lupulus. The sequence goes on along the minus strand of NC_084797.1, from coordinate 156,813,180 downwards.
ATCATCTCAGCTCCGAACGGCGCCAATGCACGTCCGAGCCTAGGCACCAGCCTCTTCTCCAAGGCTGGACCATCCAGAACCGCTCCGGCCGGGTGAGGAGATCTCACCCCTTCGGCCAGCTCAGCTCTCTTCACGGCAGACAAGTTATCTGCCCTTCCCTGAGTAACGGCCTTCTCCGCCTCTAGCCGCCTCTTCAAAAAACTATCGGCCCGTCTTACACCCTCCAGGAGGGCAGCGGGAAAACTGGTTGGCTTCCGCGGAAAGTGGAACTTCAGGCCAGGCAGGGGAAGATTGGTTGTCTGAGAAGACGGAGACCCCGGAAGGGTGGACCCCCTTTGGGCTGGAGGAGGAGGCAGCCGGGGTATTAAGGCCCCGGTCTGTTGCTTTTGCTGCTGCGGTAACAGAGGTAATTGCCCTTGTTGCTGCTGCTGGTTTGGATGTTGTTGTTGCTGCTGCTGCGGCGTTGGTGATTGTCTCTCTTGTTCCTGTTGCTGCTGTTGTTGTAGTTGTGATTGCTGTCGTTGCTGTTGTTGTTGCCTTCGACCAGGAGAAGAGTGTCTAAGGCGTTTGTTCTTAGCACCCTCAGCATCTTCTCCGGGACGCTTGCTCACCCCAGTTGTCCTCACGGGGAACACAAGCCCTTCCCCGTCGCTACTACTACTCGAGACCATCATAGTCTCGGAAGGCCCGTCAGCAGGGGACTTCTCTACCCTCGGAGACGCTTGCGCCTCGCCTCTTGTCTTCTTGGGGGAGGCAGCCTTACCTCCCCTACCAGCCTTGGTCTTCCGTCCTTTCCCCGTGGGCGGGTCTTGGCTGGTGGCAGCCTTCTTAATAAGCAAAGTAACCCTCCCCAACATCTTGGCTTCGGGATACTCTGCAAGAAACGTACAAAGCAAGGTTAACGAACCAACAAGAAATGAGAAAGAAGATAAGCGGAAGACAAGACAATCAGCAACATAAAAGTACAAGCAAGCCCGCCAGCAGGGAACAAGAAACAAGAAAAAGAAAAGTTTGAAAGGGACGACCATGCACGAGAAACGTGGATGGCCTTCCCCGAGCAAAACAAAACATCGCTTCCTGCTCCAGGAAGCTCCCGTACTCCTTGAAGTCCGGGAAGAACATGCTGAGAGAAGAAGGGTCAACCATGATGACACCTTCTGGCAGACTACCATCACTCAGACACCAGAGGAGCTCATCTACCCTATCACAGTACCTGTCGAAAGGTATCCTACGCGGATCTAGCCTAAGGAAACGGGGATCAATCGAAAACTAGTCTTACCTCTCCCGGAGGAACTAGCCCCCGGAGCCCCTTCGTTAGGGTAAGCCGCGGCGTGGCGAGCCTCGATCTACTCTCCCTCCGGCTGGGGGTCGGGGAACCTCTCCGCCCAACTAGGTGATAGAGTATTTTCGTCCCGAGCGTCTTGGGTGATCACCTTAGACAGCTCCAGGGCAATCTGCTCCCGGATGTCAGCCGACACCTGAGTCTGCCCCCTACCACTTACTGGCTCGATATTTTGGAAGGAGGCGAGTAACCCATACTCCCTCAACGATTCGGAGGTCACAAGTCCCTCCACTCTCAACTCTTCCTCAGAGAGCCCTTCGTTGAACTTGGACCTCCTTATCATCTCCGCGCAGCGAGGTGTCCGCGGAACGACTTCTGCAAAAATCAAATACAAGCGTTAGAGATCCTCCCAAAAGGCAAATCTAACGCAAAGAAACAAAGTTGAAAAGGAAAAGAAGGAGCACTTACCAGGGATTTTGAAGTCCAAAGATAGGGCTGGCACCCTCTTCAGCGGGAAGCCAGTCGTCAGGAACCAGTATTCCCGGAGGTCTGGAACCCTCGCGGTATGACAAGTGGGGCACATCACATCCGGGTGCCTTTCTAGCCTGTAAAACTCCACCTTGTCTGAGTGACCCCTCATAGGCTGAGACTTCAACCCATAAAAGTACAGCACCTCCTCCGGGGTAGGAGCTTCCAGTCTCCGGGACATGCAAAAGATGAACCACCCCGCTAAGAGCTTGTAGCTGGGAGGAATTAACTGGAAGGGGGCAATCCCCGCCTTCACACAGAAATTGGCGAAGTAACTCCTTAGGGGCAAGTGCGCTCCGCACACTATGTGTGCCCAGCTCCAGGCACCAAAGCCCTCGTGGCTCTGGCTAGCTGACTCGCCCAGCACCGACAGACGGTGCCACATCAGACCTGGGATGTTCTTCAGGCCTGCCTCAGAGGAATACAGCTCCAGCATGCCATAATTCCTGAAAAGGTTCTGTTTTTGGTCCATCTCCCAGATGGAACTATTGAAGGTTGGTGGGCTAGCCGCGACCGCTTTCGCCTTTCCTTTCCCCTTTCCACCAGCGACAGGAGAGCCCTTCTCTTGGGCAGATTCAGCCTCCCCCGCAGCAAGGAGTTGTTCCTTCGAGATGTTCGTCACTGGACAAAAGAAAAGAAAGAAGAAAACACTCTAAGCAGTCAGCACCCTTGTCATACCCTAGTGGTATCAAAGGCGTCGGGGAGACCCTCCCCGAAAACTGCTTGGAGAGGCTCCCACCGAGCTTGCCGAGGGATTGGCACCATGCCACCCGAAGGACAGCAAGGAACCAGACTCAGACCCCGAGCCTAAGCCCACCAAAAGAAGTGTTTTTCCAGAGAAAGACACCCTAAAGGCGTTCCTGCTTATGCCCTAAAACAGCAAAACAAGGGACGACTTTCCAAACGCAAATCGCCAAAACACGCAGAAAAGGATACTTATCGACTCACAATCAATCACATGCCTACCAAAGCCCTATTCACACATGCACATAAGCAATAATGGCAGAAACCTCTACTCTAACAACTACCAGCAACCTAAGGTTTGGGAGGAAAGAGCAAAGTAGAAATACTTACTGATATTCGGGTAGGTGGAGGTTGAAGGAGTGACTGGATCACTGCACAGCACGATCGCGAGAAGTAAAAGCTGCAAAGACGAACGGCGATTCAAACCAGGAACTTCGGGGAATAAACCCACTGCCAAATCAAAAAGAAAAGTTTCCAGATACTTACCAAAAGAAATGGCAAGTTCGGAGGAACGTAAGCTGGGAAGCCTGAGAGTTCGAAGGTTTGGAAATCTGAAAATCCTAAAGATGGAGAATCTGAAAGCGTAAAGAGGAAGAAAGGTCCTTTCCCTCGTTTTTATAGCAGGGAAGAGGCCGTTTCGAATTCCTCAAATGGACGGTCCCGTTCTTCCCATTCCGTGTGCATCAGATCTGACGGCTGGAGAGGAAGCGACGGTCCTATTTATGACTCCTCGGATGGGAATAAAGTATTTATTTCCCATCATTACACCACCTCGGGCCCTGAGTACCATTAAAAACTGTCAAATCATTGGTCAGATGACTGACGCACGCATCCTCAACCAGTCGCCTCACGCACACGTCTTGGTTGCAGAACCATTCCCAGAATGACACGTGATCCTTGCCGCACTTGAGTACTTGGTCTCAAACAGAAGAAATTCCTTTTCTCTTTCATACTAATACTCAGGCGGGAAAAAGGAACCTTTTCGGGAACACAGAAAGTGCCCCCTCGCCTAGTCTAAGAAACTGATTGTACAAGCTCCCGGATCTCTCAAAGCTCCGCGACCTTGGGGGGTAAATGTTATCCAGATTTCCGGATAGCGTTTAGATTGATGACTTCGGGGAAGCAGAATTATCGATGTCTTTCACGGTAGGTGACCAGAGCTCGCGGATGGACAGAAAGGCTTCGCCTCCCCTGTTTGATATCCGGATTACTCTTCCAAGCAAGCACAACACGGAAACTCGTTGACTCTCCCGGACTCCCGAAGGATACCCCTCGGGGAGGCCCCTTCCAGGAGAGGCCCTTCGAGTGGTCTCCGCGGAAACAGTTCCGTGCCTCGCACAGAACAAAACCGAACTGTCGAGTCCGGGAGAAGGCATATTTGGAATGATATCCGTCTGACACAGGATCCCGCCTGACACGCCCGTCAGGACAAAGACGCACACATCCCAGCACGCCTAAAGGTACCTTTTCGCCTACTGTTCCGCTGACAACTTGGAAAAGACGGCTGACTTTGTGTGTTCCCCATACTTTCACGTAAATATACCCACATAGAGTCTTGTAGCCATGCGACTACAGTAATTGTATCCCCTATTTATGGCTGGTGTAATTAAGACTCATGTACGTGAAGGAAAACCCTAATCCAAAACCCTAGCTATAAAGGCCTCTTCATTTTACAAGAAGAGGGGGGGACCGAGAGATCACATAGCAAAAACTCTACAAAAATCTCTCTAGCTTCATCTTCTTCAAGAGAACCCGAGAGAAACATTGGGAGTGTGTGAAGTTCTTATGCACCAGCCATCTTATTGTAACCTTTTCCAAGTATAATAACATCGACTCGTGGACTAGGGATTGTTAACGGCTGAACCACGTAAAAACACTGTTTGTTTAGTTACATTTCAGTATTTCTACAGTTCTTATCTTTTTATTATTCTGTTAGTTATTCGTTTCCGAAAAACTCGGTAAACAATAGGAATATGAAAACCATATATGTATAAATGAGGTAAATCGTGATGTTCCTATTCCACCATGGAGTTTTGTCATACCTGATGAGGATAGTGATGCAATGACCATTAATATATCATCAGATGTAAACAAAGGGAATCTTAAAATTTCCGACCATGTAAAATGTGTATGTATTATTTTAATTATTTTTGAAATTTTAAATTAATTTATTTTTTATAGGTTGGGGTGACAAAAGTAAATGTTTTTCTCACAATGGTTGTTGGTTTGAAAAATATTTTGGTTACAAAGATCCTTGAATCTAGAGATATGTTAAATGGTTCAAATAATATTATCCAACAACTTCGTCATCGTCTAGTTGGTATATTTTAATTAATTTCATAATTTTATGGTAAGAAACATTATCGCAATAGTATATGTTCATCTGGATTGTTTACTTTTTTTTGTTATTTTGTACAACAACTATGTGAAGCATCTCAAAGTTATGAAGACCAAAATAAGGATATCATTGTTAGTAGTAATGTAATCAATAATCATGGAAATATGGAGTAGAAATTTGGTTTACTTTTGTATTTTTATATTGTTGGAAGAAATAAGTTTGTTTAATTTCCAATATAGTAATTTAAATATTATTTGGTGAAAGTTTATGTGATTTCCAATGTACTAATTTAAATTTATTTTTTTGCAATATTTTTTAAATTTCTTTTACTTATTAAATTCTAATAAATGTCTTTAGGGTCTTATCCCAAAGTATTATATTACCAAATTGAAAATGAACAGAATAAACTTTATGATACAAGCACATAATATTTAAATTTCAAAAATAGAAATATTTATATTTTTTGAAAATATAATTTGGAAGATGAGTATTTAAAAACTTCTCTTGGAAATGACAACTAATTAATGATTTTTTTAATGTACTCTAAAATAATGGATGACTATTGGGGTTTCTAACAATAAATGAACATCAAAACAAAAATAAAAAATAAAACTTTCCATATTACATAATAAAATAGAAATTTAAAATTCATAATTAATAATAATGTACAGTTGGGAATTTCGAATTATTATAGGAATAATTAATAAATTTTGATTTTTTCTTAAATAGTAATTTGAAAATATGAGTAAAGGAAGAATTTATAATATTTCGAATTTATCAAAATTTATTTTTAAAATGACAACTAATTAATGACTTTTTATCTACCAAAAAATAATGGATGACTATTATTTTTGTAAAGTTTTGACAAATTGAAATAAAATTTTGAATAAAAATATTCCAACAATAACGAAACATTATAGAAAAAACAAAAAAAAAAAAAAAATCTTTCCATTACAATATTAAAATAAAAATTTAAAAACTTAATTGTTTGTAACATTGAAGAACTAATTAATCTCGATCTTCCATTACTTTAGAAAAATTGTTGTTGGGTCGCTTTAACTTCTTGTTAAGTGTATCTCCAAGGTCAACGATGTCAATGTTAGTAAAATTATTTTCTAATTCATCACAAATAGTTTTACCCTTCTTTGAGCATCCTACATTGTTTTCACCTTGTAAATAAGTCATCACCACATCCACGGACTTCATTAAATCTTCAATGTTTCAACCACATGTATCCTTGGTCTTCCCATGAAGTAAACGCTGTTGCATCCTCCAATGTAGTAAGTTATCCGTTGGATTTTGGAGAATCATTGTGGGATACTCTTTTCTCATCCTCCTATAAGTATTGGGAAGTTTATTGTTAATCAAATCGGTAGACTCTTCCTTCATTTAAGTAGAGTGCCATATATTCGAACTCTTTTAGAAGTTTTTCTATCTTTGATTCGTAAATGGAATCACAAAATTTTCTCTTCAAATCCATGGCTCGCTTATCATCTACACAAGGATTCATATTATAAACTCTGTAGTACAGAGAAAGATATTGTGAGAAGAGAAAATATATTGTGTGGATATATACAGAAGAATAGCATTTATTTATAGGTAAATGAATAAATACAATTCTTCATTTTTTCTCGAAAAAATGTTCATTTAATTCATTTCCCATTAACAAATACAACTGTTCAATTTTTATATTCTATTATTTCAAATATTAAACAAACACAACTATTCAACTTCCCATTAATTCCATTTTTTTTCCATAAACTACAAAAAATATGACTATTCAAATTTTCTATTATCAATAAATGAGCATTTATTGATAAGATTACATCATAACCAATACCTAAGACAACTATTGATATTATTTACCATGAAAATAGGAAATTCATTGAATCCTTTTTTTAAATGCATTAATTTCGGTCAAAACTTGTGTTATTAAAAAAAATGAAAAATGAAATACCCATTTTATCAAAAAAAAAAAAAAAAACTACTTTGATTTATGGCAAACTACTTTGATTATAGGTAAAATGAATCAATACAAGTCTTCATTTTTTTCCCAAAAAATGATAATTTAATTAATTATTTTTTTCCATAATCTACAAAACAATACAACTATTCAAATTTTCTATTATCAATAAACGAGCATTTATTGATAAGATTACATCAGACCTTGAAAAAAGAGAATTAATTGAAACTTTTTAAAATTAATTTTGGCCAAAACTTGTGTTATTAAAAATAATCAAAAAATTTTAAAATTATATATATATATATATTTAAAAAAACTACTTTGATTTTTGAAAAGATGCATCTCCTTGTACTCTCATGGAAAAATTAAATTATTTTTGTTGTGAAACTATATATTTATTCATTAGTCCTATATTACCCAATAAACAAATATATTCATATAATATAATTAGTTAGGTAATTTATGAAGACCATTAATTTAGAGATTGCTTAATGGTTAATTGCTAATTATTAATTAAAATTAAACTATATTTTTAAAATTAAAAATATAAAATTATTGTACAATTCGACAATAATTTTTTTTTAAAAAAAACGGACAATTTCTCTCCAAAAAATATATTAATTATAACATTATTAATGAATAAATAAATATTAATAGGATTTTATTTGAAGACCCAAAATGAAATATAAGTTTCTATTCATAACAAACCCTAATAAGAAAATGTCCATAATTTTTTTAAACATAATAGAATAAAATTATTAGGTAAGACCTAAAGACACTAAACCACATAGAAACATTAAATTTAAAAAAAATAATTTTTAAGCATTTTTACAGATGATCATTCTTCTTTCTCTTCTTCTTCTCCTTCAAATATTTCTCCCACACCTCGTTCTTTTTCCTTTCTGAATAAAAATAGTTGGCCATTGATCCATGCAGAGTTTGCATCGCAAAGGCACGTCTTCTCATCTCTCGAACAAATTCGTCCATGCTGTTCTTCAATTCAAGTAGACGACTGAAATTTTCATAAGATTTTTGGAACATAATATCGAAATATATTCCATTTGGATTGTACTCTAGTTGAGCATCAAGTGGATTCACATCTTTCTTATCATTTATAAACTTCTCAATCTTCATATTCTTCAATGGAGACTCTACGTCATTGTCAAACTTCTCAATCTTGATCTTCTTCAATGGAGAATCTACTTCATCATCTTTGGAATGAAAGGATGAAGTGTTATCTTCATTTTTTAAATAGGTTGAATATGTTATGTTGATGATAGACATGTGTTGACGTGGTTTTTCGCCAATAATGGATTAAGAAATCTGACAACAGAGATAATAGTGCTCTCTTTCTAAACCGTAATGAATCAAATGAACAATATCTCAAACACTCACACTTTTATGTGGTTCAGTGGTTAAAATCCACCTAGTCCACGAGACAATATTATTAATCTCTTTTAGGCTATGGATGAAATAGTTTCTTACAATTTCAACAAAGTTTCATTATATAAAAAAGCAGCCCCTTTTCCAGTCCATTCCCCTGATATTTAGAGAGGGTTTTCCTGGAAAGCTTTGGGTAACCGTGTGCATAAATATGGTAAATAATCAATCAAAATAATATCCCATATACGTAGGGATATGATTGCCTATGAAATTTTCGTTCATTATCTCGAGTAATAAATGTGTAATACAATCTGGGCATTAATGAGCTATAAGGAATCTCCAAGTCTTTTGGGATCCTTCACTGTGTGTCATGATCAGGATTTTGCGTGTTGAACACTTCCCTCGAGCTAGCTGTCGAAGAGCTAACAGAACTTGACATGGGCCAAGTTCAGATTACCTAGAAGGCAATCTAGTCATCATGCGTCTCGAGCTAGGTTATTGGCGTAATAGGAAACCTGGAGATCATCTAGTTGTCATACTTCCAAGTTTGACTCAAACTGCTCATGCCATAATTAGCTAGATGTTGTACCTGTTCTCATTCTCCATTTTCTTATCTGCCAGCCGCACCCGAAACTGAGTGATTCACTTTGTGTTTATTTTTTGGTACAACATTTTCCCCTGAAGCTCCTGCTCGTGCATGGCGTCACCTCTGACACGCACAGTAGGGGCTTTTAGGCTTTGTTTTATGTGAAATCGTGCCCACCCACTACTCGAGTGTTAAACACATGTCCGTCTGTGATAGGTACCTATTCGGGTTTTGAGTACAATGACAACTTTCCTGTCAAGTTTTTTCGCCGCATGGGTTATTTAATCTTGGCCTTTGGATCCCGAACTGACCTAATTGAGTGGCCCATATTGGTTCCCGAAGTTTACGTATAAATAGGAGAAACAGACCTGAACCTCACCACCTTTACATTAAAAACATTTCCCTTTTCTTCTCAGAGAACTTTCAGAAACCTTCGCCATCCTCCCATTTTTCAGAAGCTCTCAGGCTACTATCATTGGAGCTATCATTATTTCCCTCGATCAATCATCTGAATTGTAAGTATTCCTATACCCCGTTTAAATTTCTCTGTCTTATTATTTAATAAGTTTTATGAAATTTCCAATATATTTTCTTACTTTGGGTATGTTTGAGTTTAATAGGGTTTTGTGATAGGCCAAAAGCACAATACTAGGTTTGGTTAGAAATAATGTGCGTAAAAAATGGGTAATTTTCTGGGTTTTGAAAGAGGGTTGTTTGTGTATGCTTAGAAATTTGAGGGCTTTTAGGTTAAGTTCTGGGTGGCTTAAGGGTTACGATTCCCCGAGCGATTTTGCATTAAACATCCCTAAAAAATGTATTGGGTCTGACAAACGAATCATGAAGTATCAGAGGATTTCCCCAGTTTATTGTGCGTGGCTACTAAACATGCGTGGACATACGCGTTGTTGCTAGGAGATAACTTAGCTCGAGTATATTTTTTAGATTGAATAAATCAAATTCAAACCCTTAGGTTTTGTCTTAGGTCGTCGTACCTTTATTGTCGTACAAAGGCTTTGTCTTAGGTCACCTCTAACAGACCGCTTTGTCGTTAGGCGAGCTAGATCATGGCCCATCAGAAGAAGTCAATCGTGAGCTCCTCTTCTCAAAGCAAGAGTAAGGGCAAGCAGATCGCATCTGAGACCCCTATTCCCCACTTCGGCCCAATGGTGGTTAAGGAGATCGTAGTTGACCCAAACACCTTCTTTGAGGCTGAGCGCATCGAATCCCGAATAAAGACCTAGGGCAAGGTGAGTAAAATTTTGCTGAGCCATGGGATCTAATTGGGGTCCAAGGGCTTTGTTTTTCGACCTCCACTGGAAGGGGAGCGGACCTACACTCCTCTTCAGGATGACTTTGGGGCCGGGAGTGACGAGCACCTGAAGCCAGGTGCCTTTCTCCCGTTGGACTAGTACCTCGTGGACTTTCTGAACTACGTCGAGCTGGCGGCATTCCAGCTTCCCCCTAATTCATAACGGCTTTTGGCGTGGCTGAAGTATTTGTTTTTAAAACATGAGTGGAAGGTCCCCACCCCTGCCGACATCATGTATTTTTTCTGCCTCAAATCCAACCCCGAACAGAAAGGGCGAGGTGACGGTTTCTACTACCTCAGCAAATTCCCCAATACGACTTTCGTCATTGACCTCCCTAGCCACTAGAATGACTACAATGATCAATTCTTCATATCAAATGGGTTCAAGAACTACACGCATTGGTATTTCAACCAACCTCGTAAGTTATTTATTTCTTTTGAAATGTCTTCAATGTTTATTTTTACACACGCCTTTTTTTAGGGGGCCTACAACTTTCTTAGCTCTTCGAATTTTGTACTTAAATTCCTTCTTGATTGAACTTAAACATATTCTGATTGAGTTGTTATTTTGTGTAGCTATATACAAGAGAACATGGCGATCATAGACCCTTGGGGATCAATATGAGATGTTGTCTCGTATCCATGCCAAGGAGGAGTTCCGGATGGTAGTTAATGACACTACCATGGTGCCCTGCAAACTGATCCGGAAGGATAAGCCACTGGCCATTAGAGCTTGAGGTCCTTCCCCCAGGCTCCATCCTCCTCAAGCGGAAGAGGAAGAAGTTGCGCAATTGACGTGCAAGAGAAAGGTCTCTGAAGATGGGGAACATCATGACCCAGACCGAGCTGAATATGGGGCAGCAATCGACACTTTCGGCCAAGGTAACCCATATAGAGAATTAAATCGAGCTTCTGCAAGTTTTAGACTATTTCGATTCAACCCACAAAATCTTGTGAGTCAACATCCGCCCTACCCTGACCTGAACACGACCCTCCTCCAATGTGTGGATCACTTGGTTGTACGTTACGACCATAGCTATCCCCGGTGTACTATAGTGGTAGATAACACCCTTCAGTTTAGGTCCAACATCTTTGAGGAGTACGATAGAAATATTTTGTCGTGGCCTTCCCTCCGTTAGGGTGTTTTTTCCCTGGGTATTAGGCAGACCATGCATGAGCTTAGATCAGATGAAGAGCCTGAACCTCGTAGGACCCGAAACGTAATAATATTAGAGTGCCCCCCTCCTCCGATAGTCCATGAGTTAGAGATTTTATCCAGTCCTGTTTGTAACCTAGAGCCGATCATAGTAATTTCCTCCTCTAGCTCGAAGGGTAGGGGTCTTGCTCTATTCTTTCCTTGCATTACCTTGACTAACTATTCCTTGTATCTGAATTTTTTGCTCTTCCCTTTTCAAGCGAAGATATGGACCTGAAGGGTGCCTTTAAGTCTTGTGGGGCAAAAGTTGGACCCATAATCAAGAAGGCAATAATATCAAAGGAGAGTGCCTCCAAATCCAGAGCTGCCTTTGAATCTCCAGTGAAGGATAAAGGTGCTAGCTCCGGTCAGAATCAACAACAACTAGCTCCGACAACTACAATTACCGTTCTTGAGGCTCCTCCCTCACAATGAACCTGCTCTGGTCTCCCAACTTGTTCACCCCATCTATTCAGATCCCAGTCAAACCCCTCGAGGTGGCAAGGATCCCAGAAGCACTCCAAGGAATTGTCTATGACATGGCGAACCATATGGTGGGTCACACCTATCGAGCGAACGTTAAGGGCCCGAGGGTCATGGAGAAGCATTCCCATGGGAATGTTTTGGAATCTGCCTTGGGAATGAACTTGACTGTGAGTCATCTTTCTTCTCCTTATAGTATTTCCTCTTTTTTTTTTACTTTCACGAGCTAATCTTGTCTTGCGTCTTTCTCTTGTAGTTTGCTTTAGCTCAAATCTGTAGCATCGCCTGATTCTGAGCTGAAAGAGAGGAACTCAAGGCCGCCCTAGCTGCATCTCAGGAGAATGAGTAGATAGCCAAGGACCAGGTCGTTGAGGTGAGCCAGTGATGAGATCAGCTGCAGGCCAAGATTGACAACCTCAATAAGAAACTTGAGGAGGTCGATGTACAAAAGAACAAGCTATCCAAGGTCGAGCCCAAGGCCAAGGAAGATACTGAGAAGGCAAAGCCCAATTCGTTGGAGGAGATGCTCTATCGGTGCTAGGCTTACAACTAGGAAGGGGATTTCTCTTTATGGAGACAGAGCTTTAGGGGCGTTATCTTGCCAAGTTTTAGAGATGATTCTCGCAAGAGCCCTCTAAAACCGCGGATGCTTCTGGGGCTGCCGAAGGGGTTGGTGAAGAGGTGTCATCACATGAGCATATTTCCAGAGCTCAGTGATGTTTTAGTGCGACCTTGTCTTTCTTTTTCCTATATTTTTTTTCTTTCTTTGTAATTTTGCTTAATGAGACAATTGCCTACAGGCTTAGATTGAGGTTATTTCTCCTCGTGATAATCATACACTTATAAGTATATGTTCATTATTTTTTGATCTACTTTATTCCCCTTAATATCTTAACTTGTCATGCTTATTGTTATCCCTGTTTCCCACCCATGACACATGGCATGACCAAATGGATCCGTAGGCCCTCTTAAGAGGTCCAGCCACATCCTGAGCTTAATGAACAGGGAAGGAGGAAACCCTGACTGCCCTAATACTATTGAGCCCAACAACATTCAATGGGCGCTAGCATAATGAAGGAACCAAGACTGAGATGCAGGCCCAACACATCTCCTCGGCCGCGACCAACATACATCATTCGGGATGCTAATTAAGGTGGCAGACTAACTGTTCACTGGAGACAAACCTTATCAAGAATCCAAGGGAGATATTCAGTGTTACGGTGTCCACCCTGACAAATGAACCAGGGTCCTGGTGAACGAACCAAGACTCTGGTAATTGAACCGGGACAATAGTAAACGAACCCGGACCAGACGTCCAGATAGGGCAAGCCTAGTTTTCCTTGATGCTAACCTGTCCCCATGAAATTTGACAGTTGGTCTCCACAACTAACCTGCAGAAGAGGGTTTGCACAGAATGCACATTGTTCCTATGGAACAATAATGCCACTACTCTGATAGATCTCGTCTCCATGATCCTCTTAGTAGCCTTTGCAACCCAGTCCGTGCTAACGTACAATGGGCAGTTGTAAGGCTTGGCCACACCTAAGCCGGACCAATGGGCCTAGAATAACAACATCTAATTATGTTACATTCTTTGTATTATGGCTTCATTAGCGAGAAAATTGTAATAACATCCCTATTGGACCCAGATTAGTCCAGCCCAAGGTGCTTGATTGCCTATAAATAAGACCAGTTGTGCACTGTAGTAGGGATCCCAAAATTTCTCTAGTAAGCAAAAATTCTGCTAAAACTGGTAGAAAAACTTCCTTGTCAAAACTCTCTAAAGCCTAATACTAGTGACCCGTGGACTAAGGCTTATTAACACCCCAACTACGTAAAAACTGTGATTGTCCATCTTTTATCCTTTCTTTCCAGTTCTTACTTCATGACATATTTCTAGTTTCTGAAGAACTTGGTAAACATTTTGGTGCTTTCATTGAGAGCTGAAGAAAGCTTGAGTCAACCTTGATCATCTGTGAAAATGGTGAACACCAGACATACAATGTTCGATCCTACTCACCAACAACCAAGACAATGGAGAACCATTGCCCAATCAACCACTTCCTCAAGACCAACCCGAGGATGCACCTTACTAGGGGCCTTTGCCCTGCGACTCACAAAACATCGGGGATGGGGGTGACTATGACAAAGGCTATTACGAGGAAGATGAAGGGGAGTATGAGGATCATGAGGCCAGAAACCCTGTTGATCTTGATGAAAAGGATATGGATTATGAACAGGAGGATCCAGAGGAAGTCCGTTTGAGACAACAGGTCCTGGATCATGAAGCCAGGATGGTTGAACAATAGGAGGCCACCCGCCAAATGCAAGAGTCCCTCCTGGCCCTACAAGCCTTTATTGCTGCCCAAGGATTGGCAGCCAATCCACAAGTCGTTCCTCCCCCAGGAATGCAGCCGCCTATCCCATCTGTAAGGGCTGGCGTGCCCAACAATGCTACCCCTGTTCCTCCTCCGGGACCATCCCCATATTTGGGATTTGGCCTGTCGAATCGTACTCAGGAAAAAGGGAAGGCCAAAACGGCTGATCCCTTTGAAAAAAAACCTCCAAAAGAGAGCTCATCCCGTTCCTAAAACTAGGGCTAACCCAGGGCAATTCCTTAGGAAAGAACGGATGAATCCTGTCCCAGCACGGGATCATCCGAATGACTTGCAGGGGAAGCGCTCACAGGGTACTAAGCCCCATAACATCCCTAGACAAGACAATTAGGGACGACGTTGTTATCCCAATGCCTCCATGAACAAGGATCATAGAGGGTACAAACGTGGAGAAGTATCAAAACCAATCAGTTTGGGAGACGAACTTTCCGAGTGGACTTGCGCGATGACCTCAATGCCTGAAATGAGAGGGCCCGCAAAGAAAAGATTTTCCCCAGAGCAGGCAACTTGAGGAATAACCTCAATGAAAGGAGGAACGAGAGAGTCCCTTTGTATGATGGAATGGCCAGGCAGTTCATGGAGCTGCTGGTCGCTCTTAAAAATGTCACAAACTGCCTGGTCTAGAAGCAAGAAGGTGGAGGTTCCAATTTCGAAGAAGAGGAAAAGGAGCCACACACCTAGCACATACTAGATGTCGTGCTAAAAGGGTTCAAGATGCTGGATATACCCGCCTATACCGGGGACACTGACCTCAGAGATCACTTGTCCTACTACAATCGTCTAATGACTGTAGCTCACGTCTGTGACAACGACAAGTTCCTATGTTTCTCAATCACTCTGGCTGGACTCATGGAAGAGTAATGGAAGAGACTTAAGATGTGATCGATCCATTCTTGGTCCAGATTGCAGTTAGCTTTTTGTAAATAGTTCGTGGCCGCCATAAAGTTGGACATGGAAGTCAGCGCGCTGGCCAACATCAAACCGCATCCCATGGAGACCCTCAGGGCTTACATCCAACGCTTCACGGAAGAAGCCTAAAAAAATAAGGTGGATGACGGACACCGGCTGGTCGCTCTCCAGTGCGGAATCAGAGCTGGGTCCCCTCTATGGGATAACATGCAATGCAGTAAGGCGGCCACCCTTGAAGAATTCATTAGGAGAGCAAAAGGTTCCATCAACTAGGAGTAGGCTCAAATCCAAGCATGCAGCAAGGCCGCCACCCTTGAAATATTAATCAGGAGGGCAAAAGGTTCCATCAACTGGGAGGAGGCTCAAATCCAAGCCTTTGAATGGCAGCCAACAACTCAGTCGACAACATAAACCTTTCCTGAATACAGAGTTTAGTATCCGACAAATATCTATCCGGCACCTCCACCAGCATCTGGATCCGCTGAAAACCTTGGGTTACCATTCATAATCCCGAGGGTCTATGGGCCCACTTAGACGGGATGATTTCTGGCTCAATCGACCCCATTCTCCAAGTACGGAGTGGCACCCACCGGGTATAGTGCCGCTCCCGGTGGTGCCCAACCGCCTCAGGTAGAAGCAGCTGAGGCTAGCATAAACCCCTCCCGGGGAAAGAGAATGGGCAAAAGTCAGAACCGATTCGAGTCCTCAAAGAAGGGGAAAATGGAGTACGAGCCCCAATACATGGAGTATACCAACTTAGCGGACACCCGAGAAAACATCTACCTTGCAACAGGAATTGTAGTCCATTACTGAAAACCAAGCCCCATGTTTAAAAGGGGAAAGAATTCAAGGGACACCAGCAAAATGTGTGCCTACCTTAAGGACGTGGGCCACACGACCAAAGAATGTCGTCAGCTGAAGGACGAAATCAAGAATCTAATCAAACTGGGGCATCTCCACTAATCGGTTAGGATGCCAACAGGGGTTCCGGCACTACCAGTTGCTCCCGGATAACCTTTGGCTCTGGGTGCACAGGCATCGTACCGAACTCCTAAGGGAGGGTACGCTCCTGGTCTAGGAGCACATGCCCCTCAGGGGGCCCCAATAGTGCAACCACTTGGAGGTCCAATGGCTCCTACACCCAGAATTCCATATCCTACCAGAACAGCACCTCCTCGAGTTGATGGCCACGTGGCCACGGTCCTCATCTGAAAGGACCATCCCCAAATGATTAAAAGAGATACCTCAGCAAACTCGATCACAACCATGAGGTATGCGCATTGGTCCAAACTCCAGCCCAGTGCCCGAAGTTGATGAACCTGCCCATCACGTTCATAGAGGAGATGCCCAGAACATTCATTTCCTGCAACACGACCCTTTGGTCATTGATTCCCAAATTTCCAACAAAAGGGTATCCCAAGTGTTGGTAGATGACGGGAGCTCTGTCAATGTTCTATTCAAGCTGACATTCATGACGATTGGCCTAACAGAAGTAGATCTAGTTTTCTGTCCAATACAGATCTACAATTTCAATGGGGATTCATTGCTCTCGATGGGCAAGATTCAGCTACCCGTGACATTGGGGAACGAGGTTCAGGGCTCGTTCAAGAATTGCACTTTCGTGGTGGTGGACTGCCCCACTGCATACAATGTGATCTATGACCATCCCGCTTTAGTCGACTTCGGCGCCATCACCTCCATCCGCCACCTTTGCATGAAGATCCCATGTGGTAATGGAGGAGTGGGAACTGTTCGAGGAGACCAGAAGAGCGCCTGAAAGTGCTATCACGTTTCCGACAGAACGATCTTCATGGTTCGCGAAGAACCCATTGAAGAGGAAGACGTGGATCCAGTTCCACCTCCACGGCCAGCACAGAGAGTGATCCAGGAAGACGGTGAACTAGATCTGCGAATAGAAGAAGATAGGGCATTAGAACCCATGGAGGAGGTGGAGGATGTATGAATCGATGACACCGACCTGAAAAAAGTGATCCGAGTTGGGAGAAATTTGAACCCAGAGGTCAGGGTTGCCATAATCGCCTGGGTGAAAGAGCACCATGATGTCCTGGCCTGGTCTCATTCAAATATGACCAGGATTGACCGCAACATCATATGTCACGCTTTGAACATCGACAGAAATGCAACTCCCATTCGGAAAAAGCGAAGGCCTTTAGGCGCGCAAAGGGCGAAGGCCCTCAAGTAAGAAGTCGAGAAGTTCTCCATGATCAACTTCATCTGGGAGGCCCTGTATCCCGTTTTGCTGGCCAATCCGGTGTTGGTACTGAAGCCAAATAGAACGTGGATGACTTGCATCGACTTCATTAACAAGGCTTGCCCAAAAGACTGCTTCCCTTTGTCCTAGATAGACCATATGGTGGATGCTACATTAGGGTACGAGTTGCTGAGATTCATGGATGCCTACTTTGGCTACAACCCGATTTCAATGCATGTAGCAGACTAGGAACACACCAGCTTCCTGATGGACAAGGGTGTTTACTACTACATCGTCATGCCCTTCGAGCATAAGAATGCTAGGGCCACCTATAAGATGCTGGTCAACTGGATGTTTTGGAACCAACTGGGAAGGAACATGGAAGTCTATATAGACGACATGTTGGTTAAGTCCAAGACCACCTCGAACCAACACATGGATGACCTGTCAGAAGCATTTTCCATTATCTGGAAGTATGGGATGAAGCTGAACCGCAAAAAGTGTACTTTTGGTGTGGCATCCGAGAAGTTTCTAGGCTTCATAGTAAGCTCGAGAGGAATAGAAACCAACCCGTACAAGATCAAAGCATCGATCGAGATGCCATCACCACGAAATCACAAAGACGTTCAAAGCTTGACGGGAACAATAACAACTTTAAGTTGTTTCGTCTCGAAGTCCACAGACAAGTGCATACCGTTCTTCAACATACTTCACAGAAATCAGAGGTTCGAATGTATGACCGAATGCGATGAGGCATTCCAAAAATTGAAGGAACATCTAGACCAAGCCCCGATCTTGTCGAAGCCAGTGGATGGGGAGCCATTGTACCTATACTTGGCAGTGTCAGAACATGCCATCAGCGTCGTTTTAGTGTGAGAAGAGGGAAAGGTCCAACTCCCGGTCTATTACGTAAGCAAAAGGTTGTTGGACGCAGAGTCCAGATATCCCTTAATTGAGAAGTTGAAAATTTTCTTATTGACTGCCTCTTGGAAGCCGAGACCCTAATTTCTAGCCCGTGCCATCAAGGTACTGATGAACCATCCCCTGCAATAAGTTTTATAGAAACCCAAATCATCGGGAAGACTTTTGAAGTGGGCCATGGAACTTAGCCAGTTTGACATTGCTTATGTCCCCAGAATTTCCATCAAGAGACAGGCCCTGGTCGAATTCATCTTAGAATTCACTGGGATAACTGAAGATGAAGAACCCGTCGACCCCATAATGCCCTTGTGAAAGATCTTTGTAGATGGAACTTCCAATGAGAATGGGGTCAAAGCCGGGATCATCAAAATATCCTTGCAAGGTCAACAGTTGCAAAGCGCCCTACACTTCCCGTTCGAAGCATCAAACAATGAGGCTGAGCACGAGGCCATGCTAGTCGGAGTACGCTTGGCCCGGGAAGTAGGGGTAGAAAATATTGAATTTCATAACGACTCCCAGTTGGTGGTCAGATAGAGGGAACATAATGTGTTTCAGATACATTGGCAAAATTGGCCACAAATGTTGAAGTGGAACTCTCCAGGGTGGTCCTGATCGACCATCTGCCTGCGCCCAGTATCCAAGAACCCGTAATCATCAACTTCATCAATTACTCTACGTTCTGGATGGGCCCTCTCATCTAGCACCTAACCACATGGGAATTTCCCGCGGATAAGACTGTCGACAGGGAACTTCAGTACCAAGCTCCTATATACGTCATGATGGTTGAAAAAATCTATCGCAGGGGGTTGTCGATGCCCTATCTTCGATGTGTATTTGGGACAGAAATGAGGGCAATCATGCATGAAGTGCACAAAGGATTTTGAGGAGATAACACAACCAGACTCAACTTGTCCAAGAAAATCCTAAGGCAATGATATTTCAAGCCAACGATAAGAAGGATTGTGTTGATTACGTTCGCAAATGTGAATAGTGCCTAAGGTACGTGAAGATCCCGTGAGCCCCTCCAACAAATATAACCTTGATGACTAGTCCTTGGCCTTTTGCAGTTTGGGGAATCGAATTAGTATGAACCTTCCCGACTGAGAAGTGTGGAGTAAAATATGCCATTGTAGTCATCGACTATTACACCAAGTGGGTCGAGGAGGAACCATTGAGCACCATCACCTCCAAAAAGGCCATGGACTTTGTCATCAACAACATTGTGTGCCGATACGGCCTCCCTCACAAAATCATGTCCGAAAACAGGAAGCAATTTGATAGCCTCCACTTCACTGACTTTTGTGAAAGACATGACATCACCAAAAGCTTCTCCGCGGTCGCAAGACCTCATGCAAACAGGAAAACAAAGGCTGTGAATACTCCCTATTCAATGGTGTACGAATGTGAAACGGTCATCCCAGTAGAAACGACGGTCATGTCTCACACACGGGACACATATGATCTTGTCTGGAACCACACATTACTCTAGGAATCCTTAGATCTCATCGAAGAGATTCTGGAGGAATCACAAGTGCAGTTGAAGATGTATCAGGGCAAGATCGCCAACCACTTCAACTCTAAAGTTGAGAGTCGGAGGTTCGAAACTGGCAATCTAGTCTTTAGAAGAGTCTTCCCTGCATCTTAAGATCTAGGAGTGGGGGTTCTGGGAACAAATTGGGAAGGACCCTATGAAATTTAAAACGAAATATGTCTGGGAACGTATCAATTAAGGCGACTAGATGGAACGGTGGTCCCAATGGCCTGGAACACAGAACACCTCCACTGGTACTATTAGTAGTCGGGGGAATCTAATTTTGTTTCTTTCTAACACTTTTTATTTCTAAGAATGTACACCCTAGGGAAATTTCTTTGAATGGAAATGGTGTATACAAAACAACATAAGAAATGTTGTAAAAAAAGAAAAAGTCTGCATCCGTCTTCAATTTTTACACAAACAAGTGCCCTAAGACTACACTCTTTGGTCACTTGGGGGGGGGGGGGTAAGGTCATCTATACAAGTCCAGGGTTAAAAACAAAAAAGATGCAAAGCTCAAAGCCTAGTCCTAATCCGGAACCACATGGTCCGGGGGGGTTCAAAACCTAAAAGAATGCAAGGCTCAAAGCCCAATCCTAACCCAGACCTATATGGTCCGGGGGTTTGAAACCCAACTCCTAAAAATTGGTCCGGACCTAACGTGGTCCCGGATAGCCAAATCCCTATTCATGTTTTCCTTACAATGGCCCAGAACCATTGAAACGTGAATCTTAGGTTTAAATCGGTTAAAGTTAACCTTATAAACGACCCATGCCGTTGGAGCACAGACCATTGGAACATGAACACCAGATTTAGGACAAATAAATTAGACGACAGTTGATAACTCTTTAACAGTCCAGGTCATTGGAACCTAAACCTCGGGTTCAGAACAAGTTAATTAATTAAGTCATATCTAAAAAATTCATAACGGTCTAGGCCGTTGGAACCTGAACCATAAAGTCGGGATAAATCAATTAAGTTATATTGGTTAAGTCCAAGATAATACAGGACGTCAAGACCCGAACGTGGGTCTCAGGACAGGTGAAATACCTTCTACATTATTTCCCCTAATGGTTCTGGCCATTGGAACCAGGACTCAATATTCAACCTGGATTCATGCAGAGTGATAAAACACTTAGTGAATTTGGAAGAAAAAAATAAACGAATATAAAGTGGGAACCATTATGCAGAGAAAAATCAGTACAATACCAATACACATAATTAAATAACTGTCTTGGACGCATTGGCATCCATAAAGATAGTACGAGTACAAAAAAAAAAAAAAAGAGAAAGAGAGCCCTAATCAAAATACAAAGGCTCAGGCCTGAGCTTCATTTTGATTTGGGGCGTCAAAAACATTCTCATCCTGTTAATCCCCAACTAGGAGCGCCGCATCAGCTTTCTCTTTGGCTTCGAATTCAACCCTTTTTTCAGCCGGATCCGGATAGAGGAGGAGATTCATGTTCTTGTTCTAGAGCCAGCCCTCTGTTCATGTTCTTGCTAATATCTCGTCAGCCTATTCCTTCTCTTGGCGAGTCTCCTTGCTCCGCTTTACCTCCAGCTGGACCATTCCCTCCAAAGCTTGGTTCCAGGACTCAAGGTTTGCCACCTTTTCCTGCTCCTAGAGAAGTTGGGCCTCAGCCACCTCCAGAAGGGCTTTATTCGATGCCTCCGAGCCACGAACAAGAGAAACTTCTGCCTTTAGTTCGTCCACCAACTTCTTATGTTTGACGTCTTTCTTGGACAAAGTTTCCTCGTGCTGAGCCTGAACCCAGGCAGCCTCCTCATGCTCGACCTGAACCCAAGAAACCTCCTTGGGAAGGGCCTCCCGAACAGCTTCCCGTTGATTGACGACCCTCTCCAGCTCCATTTGGGCCGTCTCCAACTTCACCGCCATCTCGGCCACCAAATCCATGTTCCTATGGGCCAACAGGGCATCCTGGAACAAATCAAAGTTAAAAAATTCTCAAGAAATAATGTTGATGGAAGAAAAGACCAAACATATATGTGGCTTAATGCAGTGGCCTGATGACGAATGGCCTGGGAGACAAAGAAGGCATCCTGACTAGCTAAGGTGGCGTACCACTTGAGCTAAAGGGTGGACATGGTAGTCCCTACCTGGGCCAACAAGTCTGCAGCAAATAGGGTCGTGTCCTGCCTCAACTTAGGCCGAAAACAAATCAAGGCCACAGTCGTTCACGATCTGCTGGAGGGCATTGAAGGCCTTTGGTTGATCAACAAACTCCATTTTCCATGGAATGATTAGGGCCCAGGCCACCCGTCCCGTTTGTTCCGACCTTCGTCCCTAGCCCGGGATATCATCTTTATCCTCTATTCTTGGAGGATCAAGTCCTCTTCCTCAGGATGGGATGGGTGGATGGGAAGCCTGGGAGCTTCTGCTACCTCCTGCGTGACAATGAGGCTCTCCCCAGAGGAATGCTCCTCAGCCAAGGCCAGATCCTTGGTTCTGGCCCTCTTGGCCCGCTTCGAGGGCTTCGCGGCGACCGAGTTCGCCTTCCTCTTGTCTACCCCTCCTCCTTCAGAAGGCTCCTGCTTCAAGTTAATAACCCGGAGAGGAGTGGCTTAGGGTGGATTTTGCTCAACGAGCACCACCGGAGTGGGGGCTGCAGTTGGAACTCCCTAAAAAGCCTCTAGGACTGGCTCTGAGTCCCCGAGTATCAATTTGATGATATTATTTTTGGCCTGGCCCTTGGCGGCCCTCTTTGCCGAAGCCTTGGATACGACCGCCCTGGCCTCAAGCATCTCTTTCATCTTGGCCACAGGATTGGACATCTCCGAATCACCTGAGATTGAAATAAAAACAAAATTGATCAGTAACATAAAGGAATAGTGATCACAAGCAAACAAAGAAAACATATAAGTGTAAGTCCTCTGGGACAGACCCTTATCCATAGATTGGGCCTGACTTAACTCCCCTAGTGCGAACACGTGAATCCGATCCCTCATGTCATTCAGGTCCAAAAAACTACCGTACTGAAGAAACCAGGATGGATGCATGAGGGACAACATGTCCATGGCAATGGGGAAAGGAAGCCCTGCGTTACTAACATTCCCGATCAAATAATGACGGTATCGTTGCCTATTCCTAACAAAGCCCTTAATATAGGGGGCATAAGTGAAGATCAGAGGCGTTTTACCTTGCCCCGAAATACTAGCCTTGGGAGCCAGGTGTTAGGCTACCTCCCCTCGAGAAGGGCATCTAGTTCATCGGATTCAACCCTTTATGCTTGATAGGCGTGCTCCTTTTTCACGTTCTTTGCGTCCGCCTTGGATGCGACCTTCACTTCCTCGATGTGGATAAGGGCCATCTTCTCCCACATGTTAGGATCCTTCTCAAATTGCAGCCCCAGGGAGCTAGGGGCATCTATCTACTGGTTCACAGACTTGACTAGTCGAAGGTTCTCTGTAGTCATGAAGCCCCCCACATCCAGCTCCTCGGCACTAAGAGTGGCATAGAAATTTTTTTGATCTAGGATCGATTTACTGAGCCGAGTCTGAGCATATGGACTTGTTTTCCACGATCATGAATGTCCAGTAAACAAAATTAAGCCTAGATAAAAAATGAAGAAGGATGACTTAACCACTTGCTGGAAGTCCAGCACCAAGGTGGGGTTCTTCTCCAGGAGGAACCCGGATGTAATGAACCAGTAGTGCCTGACATCCGGGGGCTGTTTCCACGTACTGAATGGAGTCGGACTAATGCCTCAGGCCTTCAGTCTATAAAATCCATCCCGTGTCTTGTCCTTGGTGTTAAGTTGCGGCTCCAACTTGTAAAAGTACAATACCTACGTACAAGTGGGAACCAGGTTCTCCTTCGATGCGTAGAATATGCGCCATCCCGCGAGCAATTTATATTCTTAGGGAAAAATCTGAAAAGGCGCGATCCCCACAAACTTGAGGAACCACGCAAAATAGTTGCAGAGCGGAAGAATAGCTCCCGCACTGATGTGGCCTATGCTCCAAGCCTCGATCATTCCTACTTCGGTATGGGCCTTCTCTTCCTTCCAGGTCAGTCGATTATAAAAAAGCGCCAGAGTCGACTCTACTCCAAGGGCCTTTTCCAGCTGATGCAACATCCGATAATTTCATAATTCATTCTTTTCCTCGTCCATTTCCCACGTGTTTCCAGTGGGAAGTTTGGTCCCCTCTAGTACTACGGGGCATGCTTGGAAGATGTCCTTAGCGTACAAAGTAATGTCGCGACTTATGATTAGGGACCTAGAAGCGATAAAGAAAAAAAGTACCAAGCAGTTAGCACCAAAATTGAAGAAAACTGGTTTAGGTATGGGGATTCCCCTAAAACTGCTTGGAGAGGTCCCCTCCGGACCAAGATCCGGGACCAATAGAGATCCCATGATCTTAAGTCTGGAACTAAAGGGCAAAGGTTTTTCTAATTCACCCCAAGCGGTCTTGAGGCGTCCAAATTGATCCAGGATAACTAGGCTAGGATGAGGTGTCACTCAGAAACTCTACGGTTCGTGTCTAACACTATCCTACCTAGAACCGCCTTAAACGGTAGTCACAGACCTAACCGTTTTATGGTCCCAGAAATAGCGTGACAATGAAAACATCCAAACAAGAATAAAAAGAGGAGAAAATGACCAAAAAACTTACTATGGGGTATTAGATTGGAGATTCGTAGAGTCTCAGGTGACAACATCGGTAGAATCTCAGTCTTGAACATGAGAAGATGATGCAATAGTTCGTCGACACACCCAGACGTGTGAACCGGGACAGAATTTCCTATTGCCTACTGCCTGAGTGGGTGGAGGTCTAGTCGGGAACAGACAGAGAATCTTGTCAGCAATGTTGGACATATAAATCTTTCTCCTATACTCTGTAGTTTGAATATATGGGATGAGTAAAGTGTGGAAATGAGCCTGTCGAGGTATCTAGTGGGTAAAAATCCATTGTTTGATCCAACGGTCCATAGTGGGGGTCCCAATATTATCCCCATTCGACGGTCCTGGAATGGGCAGACGCATTGATTGGCCCAATCAAGTACTAAACTTTGGATTCATCAATCCACGATCCACACCTACCTCATTTGACTCCACATTGAAAATCTCAAAGCTATACCAATCCAATGACTCTGGATGATGTAGAGGCATGAAATAACCCAATCGAGTACCCAAAGATCTGTTTTCGTATAGACGGGACGTCTCGAGAATTGCACTAACACCCATCGGTCACCTGGGCAATCAAAAGATTCTTTCCAGATATTTAGGGCGTGAGTGGCGCAGACACACCATCAACCTAGAGACACGTGTCTATAGTGTTGGGAATTTGAAAGGATGGGGATCACCCAAATGACCCCGAAGTAAATGAACTCGATTCCTGGTAAACAAACTGGGATATTTGAGATTGATCAGGGAGAGTGAGGCAAGTCTCCACCGTACGAACACGAATGAAGACTTGGGAGGTAAATGTTGTCCCTGTTTTCCACTCATGACACGTGGCATGACCAAATGGATCCGTAGGCCCTCTTAAGAGATCCGGGCCCATCTTGTGCCCAATGAACGTGGAAGGAGGAATCCTTGACCGCCCTAACAATATCGAGCCCAACTACATTCAATGGGCACGAGCATAATGAAGGAACCGAGACGGAGATGGAGGCACAACTCATCTCCCCGGCCACGACCAACATACATCATCCAGGATGCTAATTAAGGTGGCAGACTAACTGTTCACTGGAGACGGACCTTATCAAGATTCCAGGGAAGATCTTCAGTGTTACGATGTTCACCTTGAAAAATGAACCTGTGAATAAACCATGACTTCGGTAATTGAACCAAGATATTAGTAAACGAACCCGGACCAGAGGTTCAGATAGGGTAAGCCTAGTTTTCCTTGATGATGACATGTCCCCATGAAATCTGGTAGTTCGTCTCCTCAACTAAACTGTAGAAGAGGGTACGCACGGAACGCACACTCTTCCTAGGAAACAGTACTGCCACTACTCTGACAGATCCTGTCCCCAAGATCCTTTTAGTAGCCCACATGACCCAGTCCGTGCTAACGTACAATGGTCAGCTATAAGGCTTGGCCATGCCTAAGCCAGCCTAATGGGCCCAGATTAAGAACATCTAATTATGTTACATTCTTTGTATTATTGCTTCGTTAGCGAGAAAATTGTAATTACATCCCTATTGGGCCCGGATTAGTCCAACCCAAGTTGCTTGACTGCCTATAAAAAAGACCAGTTGTACACTGTAGTAGGGATCCCATAATTTCTCTGGTAAGCAAAAACTCTGCTAAAACTGGTAGAAAATTTTTATTGTCAACACTCTCTAAGGCCTAATACTAGCGACTCGTGGCCTAAGGCTCATTAATTCCCCAGCCACGTAAAAACTGTGATTGTCCATCTTTTATCCTTTCTTTCCGACTCTTACTTCATAACATATTTCTAGTTTATGAAAAACTCGGTAAACACTTATGAATTTCAAATCCTTCAACACTCGCATTCATAGGGGTCATCTTTAGAAATAGATAGGTTTCTGATGGCTTGACCAAACAATTCTGGTCGATATCCTGGTTATACCCAAGATTTTGCCCTTCTAATAATGTTATACCTGTTAGGAATTAGGTCTCTGACCTGGTTATGTCCAGGAGTTTGATTGCCAATAGTGTCATACCTGTTAGGAATCAGGTCTCAGACCTAGCTATGTTCAGGAGTTTGTCCGCCTAATAACGTCATACCTGTTAGGAATCAGGCCTCAGACCTGGTTGTGTCTAGGAGTTTGTCTTCTTAATAGCCTTATACCTGTTAGGAATCAGGCCTCGGACCTGGTTATATCTAGGATTCCCTAGTTGACTTCTAGGTTTTGTTTTTTTTCTTTTTGAATTTTCCTAGCTTAGTTTGTATTTGGAATTGCTTTGAAAATTTGATCTTTAAAAAGATGTTAAATAATCAATTATCCAAATTCTATGTTTCAAATTTTATGCAAATATGCTAAATACTTTTAAAAGCACTTCGGGGGTTATATGCCCCCAAGCGATCATAATTTATGGATATTCTAGGTCGTTTTTACAGAATGAGTGCGTGATACATCACATGACTAAGATAAAAATATTTGTTCTACGTTTTAATTACGTAGCAATCCAGTGTTATTTAAATAGAATGACTTTTATAAATAAGCTTTACACGGAAAAGTATTGAAAACATAAAAAATTTAACCAAATCGTCCTACTGATAGAAGTTTTTAAGATGTAGGGTATTCCAGGTTCATGGGACCAACTCTCCACTTAACCGACCTGGTTTGAAGGTTCCTTCTCTTAGGATTTCCATGATCTAAAAGGTTCCTTCCAAGTTCGTTCCCAATACACCTTCATAGGGATCTTTATTCGCCAAAAATACCCTACGAAGCACTAAATCACCGAGTCCGAGTCTACGGTCTTTTACCTTCAGAGTTAAAGTAACGAGTGATTCTCTGCTGATAATGAGCGAGCTATAATTGTGATTCTTCTCGCGTTTCCTCGATCAGACCTAGGGATGCATTGAGTAACTCATGGTTTCAAACTGGAACGAAGGTTTTCTGTCTATGTTTCATTACTAGTGCTTCAATTGGGAGCATAGCCTCACTTCCAAAGGTCAAAGAGAAGGGAGTGTGCCCTGTAACGACCCAAATTCGCTAATAAGGCTTAAGGGCCTTGATTAGTGTGCCAGGAGGGCAGGTTGGGATTTATGTGTGGTTTTAGGAATTAAATGCATGATTATGATTTAAAGCATGTTATGTGACTAATTTGATTATTTGATTATTTGAGATGCATGACTATGTATATTAGTATGCATGTAGGCCCGGATTGTGTTTGAAGGGCATAATTGTAATTTTGGCCATGTTGGGCATAACTGTATTAATATGTGATGATTGTTGAGACCACAGTGGTATGTGGGTATTTCCGTAATTGGTAACTTTCGGCACGAGGCGATCCTAGAGCTGAATAGCGGGGAAAGTCACAACGGGGCATTATAATTGACTTTGGGCAAGTCAAGGAGTATTTTTGATATTGGGTTATGAAAATAAATAATTGGAGATATATTTGAGGTTAGGATGTCTAGGCGGGAATACTGGGGGATTTTACCATTTTTGCCTCGGGGATATTTTGGTACCCCGAACCTTGAGGTAACCAACTTAAGTTATAAAAACAAAACAAACAAACCATTTGGAGACTTAGAGAAACCGACCCAGCCTCCACCCTCTCCTCTTCTTCTTTCTTTCCTCTTTCTTTCATGAATTCCACAGAAATATTAGGAGAAATCAAGCTTGAATTTCTGAAAATTGATGGTGGGATTTGGAGGTTTAGCTCAAGAGTTAACCAAGAACAAATCAGGGTAAAGGTAAGCAATTAATTCTTTTTCTCAAGTTAAATTTATGAGATTTTGTTGGGTTGTGAATGTTTGTGGGTTTTTGATATTCAAGGTGGAGTTTGAGGCTTGAAACTTTGAAGATAGGTCATGGGATCCTTTGGGAAACGATTCTACAACTGAGGTAAGGTTTAAAGTAAAGTTTGATGGTTGAAATTGAGAATTTCTATGGTTGGTTTTGAGTTTTAGGTTTGAAATTTCAGAAATTTGGAATTTGGATCTTGGTGAGTGTTAGGTTGGATTTTTGGTGGAATTGTGTTGTTTAAACCATCCTAATGTTGTGATTATTAATTGGTTTTGAATTGGGAGCTTTGGGATGGCTTTAGGTGAGGTTTTAAGCTTGAAAATGGTGGGTTTTTCTGGGTTCGAAGGGTCGGGCCGCGGCATAGTTCTTGGAGGGCCGCGGCCCTTGAAGGCTAAGTTGTGCTGAGGATGGAGGGCGGGCCGCGGCATGGTCCTTGTAGGGCCGCGGCCCTTACCTGTTTCTGGGCGTTTTTGTGGCCCTGTTTGGGGGCCATGCCGCGGCATGGTTGGGCCATGCCGGGGCGCTTAAGGAATTTTGGGATTTTGAGAATTTGGGCTTGGGAATTTAACCTAGGGTGCTCGGGGTTGAGTCTTTTACAATGTTTGGTGAATTTCAACGTTCCGAGTACTAGAACTTGGTTTAGAAACTCATTGGAGATTAATCTTATTGGTATCCATTATCTTGGTTGTGACTAGGTGTTAAGCTAGTGCTCGGGAAGTGGATCGTGCTCGGGGGCCGTCATTTTTCTATTTAAAGCATTTGGAATTAAGGTAAGAAAACCGTAACACCCGAGAATAGGGCATGGCCCCAGATTGTATTATGTGCAAATGTTTAAACCTTAAATGAATCATGATGTGTGTGAATGATTATTTCAAATGTACTATATGTGTGATTATGATGAAATGAACGGCAAGGGCCGAGTACGGCGTAGGCCGGGGCGGCAGTGGGCCGAGTACGGCGTAGGCCGGGGCGGCCGTGGGCCGAAAGTAACACCTAGCACATGGGATGCTATAATCAGGGCGGGGCCCGGTGGATTCATGTGTTATGCTATAATCAGGGCGGGGCCCGGTGGATACATGTGTTTGCTTAGTCTAATGGTTGACTTGTTTATCTGTGGATTATCTGTTATGATAAAACTGTATACATTGCATATGTTATGTTCTGCATGGGTTTTCTTGCTGGGCTTCGGCTCACGGGTGCTCCGTGTTGCAGGTAGGGCAAAGACCGAGTCAACCAACCATGAGTACGGAGAGCGTGAAGCGACGCGTACATGTTTGGCCTGCCCGACTGCTTTGGTTGGGGGTTTATTTGAAATTGGCTGTAATAATCTATGATTTTATAACTGATCAACTGTAAACTTACTTCAAGATGTAAATGGTTTTCAAACCTTATTTTTGGGATCCCGATTGTTTAAAACTAGAAGTTTTTATTGAGTCAACGCATTTTCAAAGATTACAGCCTTAACTTTTATTAGTCACACTTTTGCCTCAAAACCTCGGTTAGCGAGTTCATTGTACTTTTTTGTCTTAAAAATTCACTTAGTAACGGCTCTAAGGGAGTAGGGCGTTACATGCCCCGTGGAGGTGAGATGTGAGGTCCTATAGGCCCAAAGTACCTGTAGGAGCTGCTCGGGCCATAATCCCTTGGCTTCATCCAATCACTTCTTTAAGTTTGCCTTTAGGGTTTTATTTACAGCCTCGACCTGCCCATTAACTTGCGGATACGCCATTGAAGAGAAACTCTTGGTTATTATGTATTTCTCACAAAAGTTTGCGAAGAGATCCCTATCAAACTGAGTTCCATTGTCAGACACGATCTTCTTCGGGAGCCCAAAATGACATATGATGTTCTTCACGACAAAAGCCAGGGCTCTCTTCGAGGTTATGGTCGCCATGGGCTCGGCCTCAACCTACTTCGTAAATTAGTCGATGGAGACAACTGCATAGCAAACTCCTCCCTTTTCTGTTGGTAATGAACCAATCAAGTCGATTCCCCATACTGCAAATGGCCTTGGGGATGAGATCATGGTTAGCTCAATGGGCGTTGCCTTAACAATTGTTGTGAAGCATTGGCACTTGTTGCATTTCTGTACGTACGAGGTCGAGTCCTTATTGAGTGTAGGACAAAAATAGCCATGTCTCAATATCTATAAAGCTAAATTTTGCCCCCATCGTGGTCTCCGCAGAAGCCTTTATGTGTCTCTTGTAGGATAATCTATGCTTCCTCAGGAAGAATACACTGTAGGAGGGGCAGCGAATGCCCTTGCCGATATTGAATTCCCTCAATCATAACATACATTGGGGCTTAATTGTAACGCCCTGGATAACAAAGACCGTTACACTGTGTATTTTAAAATAGTGCAAGACTTGCTAATCAAGTCGTTTGAACGTAAATGTGACCCTATAGTCAACTAACAGGATAGGGTTAAAAGATTTTGATCATAAATGGTTAATTTTCATTAAAACAAATGTTTGATACATGGGATCCCAAAAACAGGGTATAAGTGGTAAATACAAATCCCAAAAGTTGTTACAACAAATGCCAGTCTAATGGCAAAATACAATTTAGAGCTCTATTCCTGTAACTTTCCCTCGACTGTGGCGGTCGAACTCCTGATGATGTACACTCCGCCCCCAGAGCTCTCCAACTCATGGTTAGTCCAATTTCCCTTTGCGTTTACCTGCACCACATTGCACCCGTGGGCTAAGGCCCAGCAAGAAAGCCATAAAGAATAAACACATATAGCAACAGTAGCATTCGATCAACTTTAATCCAACCAGGTCAATTATTCATCTGAGTACAAGTATTAAGCTAAACAATGGTAAACATATATTCTCAAGCATTCATCTCAATCAGTAATACAAATGTTCAGGGTTGGCGCCCTTAGGTCGAGCCCTCTGTTTGTCTAGCTGTTCCCGGCTCGCTTAGGCCGAGCTGCGTTCAATATGCTTATCATTAGCCCTGGCACCCTTAGGTCGTACTTTCATATAACTTATAACAACCATACAATCACACAATACATATATTCAATTACTGGGAACCTGAGTCCCATTCAAAACCACATGGTAACAATTTTCTTACCTCGAATCCCGAGCGATAAGTAAAGAGCAGTCTCGAGCATGATTCTCAGTCTTGAGCCTTAACGATAATCCCAGTCACAATAACAATGGGTAATTATCAATTTCTTATCCAAATAAATGTTTAGGAAATAAATTCAAGCCTCTGGGACCTCGAATTCTACTAAACCGGGTAGTAGAATTCGTCCCAAGCACTTAATTTGAATCCCCGAACCTAAAACCTTAGCTGCCCTTTATTTCCTATTTAGGGCCGCGAGTTTCCCTTAAGGGTCGCGACTCGCCTCTTAGACAGAGGCTAAGCCCTCCTTGCTGGAGGAAAAAGGCCGTGACTTGCACCCCCTAGGTTGCGGCATGCCTGGCGAATGGAGGCATCTAACCTCTTCAAGCACGCGTGCCATGGCGCTTGAAGAACAGGGCCCGAGGCCCAAACCCATAAATTCCATTTTTTTCAGCGTTTCCCTCGAGCCTTGACCTTAAAATCCAACCCAACCTTTAGCCAAACTCAGAATTGAACCAAGAATTTCATCCTTATAACCTAGACATCATAACTAGTCTACAAGCCAATTCTTACACCTATGAAACACCCAAAATCAGCTAAAACCCAGAATTTATGCAAGCTTTAAACTCAACAACGATTCAACAATATTCAACAGATTAGGACCTGAAATCTTACCTAAATTCGTAGCTTAGATCCTCAAAAGTTTCTGA
The DNA here is from genome assembly GCF_963169125.1 of Humulus lupulus. Lineage (NCBI taxonomy): Eukaryota > Viridiplantae > Streptophyta > Magnoliopsida > Rosales > Cannabaceae > Humulus > Humulus lupulus. Next base: position 156,781,201 of record NC_084797.1, on the reverse strand, counting down.
GTTGCCTAGCTTTAATTTCCCAGCTACCTTCAGTTCAATTCCCAGCATGAATCCTTGGCTTTTCTCCTTCAAACCTCAGAATTTCCCCTTGAGTTCTAGAGAGGGAAAGAGAAAACGTTTATGGTGAGAGAGGGAGAGTTCTATAGTTATCATGTAAGTTATGGCTGTTTTTTCTAAATCACATTAAGCTTATCCTTTGACCAAAAAGTCCCAACTGCCCTTGGTGTTAACTTAGCTTCTTATTTGCCCATAAGGAAAAAATGCTCATTTTGCCCCCCAATTCCCGCTAATTCCTCGAATCTTCCTACCAATTTCCAATTAATTCCATTATGCCCAAATAATTACCAAAAACTCACTTGTTACCAAATAAACCCCAAGATATATTCCAAGTTCCCAAAATACTCCTAAGCTCACCCCGAGCCGGGTATTAAACCCTGCGGTGACTATTTCGCTAATCCGCTCACTAGGATCGTCTCGAGCCATAAACTACAAGTATATCCATATAATAATGTGGTCTCAACCATTTATCACATATAATCACATTTGTGCCCTTAACTGCCCAAAATTACAAATATGCCCTTATAAACAGTAAAGGGCCCACATGCATATCTACTACTCATAAACATGCATATAATACATTCACATAATCACATAAATCATGCATGCCACATAATCACACATTTAACCAATTAAACACACATATATCCAATTATGCCCTCCCGACATGCTAATCAGGGCACTAAACTCTATTAGCATTTTTGGGTCCTTACATTGATATAGCAACTTTCTTGCGTCCTTAAGGTCGTCTGGTAGTTTATGTTGTGAGGTATTCCATTATGGAGGTTATCCAGGTTAGTTTTGTGTCAATCACTCTGACCTCAAACGGTTCCTCCATTATGCTTGGTTGTTCTAGGAACTCCACTGGGACTACGTTTAGTGTGTCCGCCTCCCTGGTGGTGGCAAGTCGGGCTAAAGCTTTAGCGTTAGAGTTCTGCTCGCGGGGTACCTGCTCAATGGAACATAACTCAAACTCAGACAACTCACCTTTAACCTAAGCTAGGTAAGCCGCCATTTTGATACCATGAGCTTGATATTCCCCTAATATCTGATTGACCACGAGCTGGGAATCATTATAACATTGGATCGCCTTTGCTTTTAGTTCTTTCGCCACCCTTATTCCTGCCAATAAAGCTTTGTACTCTGCCTCATTGTTGGATGCTTCGAACCCAAACCTTAGTGTAGTACATGCTAGACATAGTCCATAGACTGTGTGTGTCGTGTACCACCCTATATTGTAGGGATATTTGATTTTTCCATAATTATTTAATTATTTACTCAAACTACCTTATACGATAAAAATCCAACAACTTGATAATTAATTCACATTTGAATTAATTATCTTTTTAACTAATTATCAAATATAATTAATTATTTGAATAAATATCAATCTTTTAAATTCAAATCTAATTTGAACTTATCAGATTATTATCTCCCACTCAAATAAAGATATTTAATTAATTCTACCAATTAATTAAAACCAATGTAAATAAATAATAATTTTGAAATTAAATATTTAATTTATTATAATTTCAAAAATTATAATTAATTAATTATTTAATATAATTTCAAAAATAAATTTAATTGTTTAATATAATTTTGAAAATTACATAATAATTAAATATTAATTAATTTTTTAATTACAATAAATTTGTAATTAATTAATTAATCACTATTATCACATAATTGCATATTTGGCTTGAAGAATAAATTTCTTCTTAAATATGTCTTTCAACCAATTTTTCCTTATAACAACTCTTGCCATGAATAGTGTGGATAGAGCTGCTGTGGGGACCTATGGACCTATTATTCGAAGCTCCAAAAAAATTGAGATTATTAATTAAACTCTTTAATTAAATAATCTTAATTTATTAATCTCATGATTATTCCACTACAGGTACAAGTAGTTCTCTTACCTGTGTCCCGGGCTTTCCAAGCACCGATGTCCAGAGCACAGTCCCCTAGTCTGAGCCTCGCTGATTACCTAGTCACAACACATCAACAACATCCATCCATCAAGTTGTAATCCATTAAATAACTTTGGGCTACAACTATCTTTTCCGGAACCTTGGATTCAATCCAAGTGATAAAATTCATCCCGAGCCTTAACGATTGGGTTCCCAAGAAAAAACCTACAAAACAACCAACTCTTTGAACTAAGGCCGCGGCCCAATCCCTTAAGGGCCGCGACATGCCCCAAAACAGAGGCAAAACACCTCCCTGGAAGGAGACACGGGCCGCGGCATGCCCCTCCTAGGGCCGCGACTCGACCTGCAAACCCAGAAAACCAGCTTTTCTTTCAGGTTCTTCCTCGAGCTTAACCCCATTTCTCACACCCCAAACTTCAGCCAACCCCATAATTAAGTCTAGAATTCCTATCCATATGGCCTAAACATCTCAACATGCTCATAAACTAACTCTTACACCCATCAAACACACAAAACCAATCTTGAAAACCAATCCATGCATGTCTAATTTTAGCAATCAAACTAGCAGAATTTCATTTGATCAACAAGTTTTAAAGCTTACCTTGAACCTGAATAAATCTCTGAGTTAATTCCCTAAGTTCCAAGCTTCTAGCCCCCAATGTCCCAGCTTTGAATCCTTCCTTGACCCCAAAGAAGATGAACTCTTCTTCCTCTTCTTTGCTTAGCTTTTGCTTCCCTCTAACGCTTCCAAGAAATGTTTCCAGTTTAAGCCTTGGTGAGAAAAGGTGAATGACTTCTCCTCAACCAAGTCTATCCATCCTTAAAGCCAAATTACCCCTTTGCCTCTTAAACCTATCCTTAACCCTTAAGTAACCCCAAGGGAAATTTAGTCATTTATCAAATCCCGTTAAGTTCCCGAGTGTTCCTATAGATCCTCGTTTAATCCCAACATATCCCAACCATTACTAAATTACTACCCGCTACTCAATAATTCCTGAAAACATTATAATATTCAAAAAATACCCCTAAGCTCCTCCCGAGCTGGGTATTTGACCCCGTTGTGACTTTCTACCTAAACTGCTCCCTAGGATTGTCTCAGATCGTGCATCTCAAATATATCACCACTCACACTTGGTGTCAATCACAATAATCACAAATATTACATTTATGCCCTCAACGTGCTATAATTACAAACATGCCCCTAATAACCAAACGACGCCCACATGCATATTTTATTCACCTAAACATGCATTTCTAATAAGTACTCATTAAATTCACATATCAACATAATAAATCACATATTGCCTTCCAGGCACGCTAATCAAGGCCCTAAGCCTTATTAGCAAATTTGGGACGGTACATGAGCTCAATAACCTTTTCAGTCCCAAAAGTCAACCTTTAAGAGAACCATTATTCAATCTCTTATGAGAAGGTATAGATTCCATATCTGTATACTATGTCCCCAGCCATTTACATTAATGAGTTCCCAAAACAAAAGTTTCTAGCCTGATCATTCTGACAGACCCTAACAAGTGAATCAAAAAACTCATATAACATAAACAGGAGTTCATGGCAACTTCAGGATTGCACTCATGAATTCATAGAAAGCTCTATAAGCAATATTGATATGATATTAACTATCCATTCTTACAACCATAATTGTCACTCAATCCTCTATAGACGGTCTATAATGAGATGGGACTAAAATACCGTTTTACCTCTCATTGTATTTTATCCTTAAAAAACTTAGTTCCTTGTAAATGATATTCCAGTAAACTGGTATTAATGATTGAAATGAGATCTTTATCATTTAGCACCTTGAACAAAACTAAAAGGAAACCATCATTTCACTTCTTCATCAGAAGCTATAGATGTTCATATCTATGATTAACACTCCAACTATATTATACTACCAAGATCCCAAGATGTAAGTATGGGCTAGTCCGTAGGGTAAGCTGGTAACGAATAAGTCGAAGAACTCAAATAATACAATCAGTTAGAATACTAACCACTCAGAATTGAGATTGAATTGACATATGGTCAACTATATGATATGAATAGAATAGATAATAATGGTATGTTTACTTATCTTATCAACTGTCAATATCGGTCCAGTCCGATGTAACAAATACATCCGATCTTATCTACTTTGCTAATGATCTGGAAAGAACATAACACTGTGATGTGTAAGTAGAACATATCATAGATTGGAAAGTCAGCGTAATTCTTGTGCACTGATTAATCTTAGGACTAACTTATTTTGAACATATAATCATATTTATATTCCACTGCGTTATTATAAATACGATTTGCTATATGCTCGGGATGTAATAAAAGTTTATATTAAACAAATAATCATGAAAATAAAACATGTGAGCAAAGTGATTGACCAAGTCCAAAAATGATTTCTATTCTTTTATTGATAATAGATAAGATTACAAAGAAATTGGGTTTTAATTAGGGCATAAAACCCTAATAGTTACTTCCTTCCTGAGGTTCTTCCGCCACATGGGCAATTTCCATTGCCTGGGGCTCCTCTCCTCCTTCAATCACGACCATTTCTAGTTGCTCGGGTTTTGATTTTCCCTTCATTGAAATACTAGGTCTCCTCACACAGTACATATACCTAAGGTTAAGGGGAACTTCATCGCTAGGTGTCGAGTCCAGATGATAGCCTTAAAAGTCATCAGTGCGGGTCGTCCCAAAATCGCGTTGAAGGCGACTGGACAATCGATTAAGATGAAATTGAGTATTTTAGAAGTGGTTCGCGTATCATCCCCTAGCATGACTACCAGTCCGATCGTCCCTATGACTGCCGTTCCTTCTCTTGAGAATTCGACACAGTCATTGAGGTCGCCTTAAGATCGGTTACGGAAAATCCCATCTTTTCTAGGGTGGAATTGAACATCACATTTACTAAGCTCCCATTATCAACCAATATCGTTTGTACCCTTCGATTGGAAAGCTGAACGGTTATCACCAACAAATCATTATGCAAGAACTAAATGTGGCTAGTGTCCTCTTTCGTGAAAATGATTGGTTGTTTCTCCAACCACTGTTTTTTTGATAACCTCTGCTCCAGGATAATTTCAGTATCGTTGTGGGTTTTCAGCTCCTGTATGTTCCTTTCTTGGGCCCCATTGCTTGTGCCCACCAAATGGGGTCCTCCGGCGATTGTGGTTGTATCCCCTCCTATTATTGGAGGGGGATCGACTTGGTTCCCTTGGTCTTTCTAAGCCCTTGGCTTGCTGATAGGATTTTTCAGAATTGGATGAGTGTTTTGCCTGGTTGGCTGGTTGGGAACTAGTCGATTTTGGGTATACTAGGCTAACGGTCCAGCTCGAATGAGAGTTTCAATCTCATCCTTTAATTATCGGCAATCATGAGAGTTATGGCTGATGTCGTTGTGATATTGGTAGAACATAGTGGCTCTGGTTTCTTCCATGGAAAGTGATTTGAGTTCGCCAGGAAAGTAAGCTCTCACATATGAGTCAGGTCGGTATAATTGGTGTAAATGGGTTTGAACTTTTCTCTGAGATTATTCTTTTTGGTTTCGTTCTTGTCGCCCTCACCTGCCCCCTTCCTTTTGTTGTTCCCCACCTAGTTATTCTGGGTAATAGGTTGAGCTGTAGCTGCAACATCTGCCATCGCTCCATCGGGCTAAACATGGGTTTGGCTGGTTCCTGTGATAGAAGATGGCGCCTCCTCAAGATTTATTAATTCCTGAGCTTGGGCTAGGAATTCATCTATAGTTTTTACTCCTTTTCGCTGGAGTTCTTGCCATAAATCATCTCATACCATGATTCCCGTCCTCCTTGCCATGAGCTTGGAACTATAGTCAACATCCTTAGCTCTTGCTGCTACATTGGTGAACCTGCTCAGATATGCTTTCAGGGACTCACCAGGTTGCTGTTTTATGTTGGCCAATGAATCGACCTCAACGTGGGTTTCCTTCGAAGCTCGGAACTATCTCTTAAATCCAGAAAACAATTTCTTCCCGAGGTGATTGAATGTTTTTTGTACTTGTTGAACCACAAACTGGCGAGTCCGGTCAGAGTTGCGGGGAACAAGACACATCTCAGGTTTAACCCGACATTGTGGGAAGTGATGAGCGTATTGAAAGGCTTGAGGTGATTGGACGGGTTAGTATTTCCATCATATGCAAGCATAGTCAACATCCTGAAGCCTACATGATACGGAGCTGCCACAATGTTTGGAGTGAAAGGCTCAAGCTCCTCACAAGAATCACATTCATCCACTGCTTTTCCAGATATGAGCCTCTTCATCTGCTCCTCCATCAAGGGTTAGATCCTTGGCCTCTAGGTTATTTGGGAGTTGATCACCTGCCCCCATCCTATTATACGCGTTAGATGGGTTATTTTCCCTTCAAGCTGGAGCTTGGTTTGGTGTGACATTCCCATTGTCGCATACAATAGATGGATCTCCCCTGTGTTGAGTATAACTCATGTCATCATGGAGAACTGGATACCTCCTTTGTGAATTTAGATGATCACGCAGGTTAGGATGTGGGTTCGAACGAAGAATTTGTGCATAACTCAAATGATTCCTCAGGTCACTCTCAGATCTGCCTCCACGTTGGCTCTCTGTCCAGTAACTTCCGTTAGCAAAACTTACAACCCATGGCTGGGATAGAGGACCTTGATTATTTGCGCGAGGCAGTGGGACATGGATGTCTTTTGAGGGAGGAGGATTTCTCCTTCTATCCCATCGAGCTAGAGCATTTCTTTGTAGGCGAGGTGGTGTTGGATGTCGAACCGATGACGATGGGTGTCTTATCGGTGAGGCTATCCTCGTTCCATCGAGGTGCACTAGGTTAGCCCATCTTTGTTCTTCCTTGATCTCCCAGGTCCTCTGTGTCAGAGGTTCTGATCATGGCATGAATGAATTTGATAGGGTGTTCTTCCTCCTAAAATTGGTCCCAGCTAACCTTGTTGGGTTTTTCTGAATATTCCTTGGAATCTGCACAGAAGGCACAGAGCTTGGGGTCGCAATTCTAACTAATTGGCTGGCATAGGACCGATGGTTCCTATGAGGATTAGTTGGTTGGGTATTTCACTGATTCTGCTTCGAAGATATGGAGTTCGAGGTTGCAGTTCTGACAGAGCGAATGAGATTGAGTTGGTTATTCCTGTGGGACCTATGGGACCCACTTTGCCTCTTTCTGATATTAACATCTCGATGGCTGTTAGATACCCCAGAATGGGATTTGGTGGGCGTGATGCTGAACTCCCAATATTGTCTTCATCCAGATGTTGCTTTCCAGGACGTTGCTGAGCGTCTGGGCCTTTTCCAGCAGAAATGGTTGTATGAGGCGCCTCCAGATCACCAGGTTGTTTCATTTCATTGTCATGCATATACCAAAGACAACCTTTTGGACCAGGTATGGGCATTTTGAGTTTCTGGCGATGTCATTTGGACTGACTATTGCCCTAACATCATTTATGGATTTGACGAACAAGGTGTTCAAAGATTACCTGAATCAGTTTGTGATTGTATTTATCAAAGATATACTGGTATACTCTCAATCAGAGACAACGCACAAGCAACATCTCAGATTAGTACTATAGAGGTTGAGGGAGAACAGGCTGTATGCGAAATTCAAGAAGTGTGAGTTCTAGTTGCAACATGATACTTTCTTAGGTCACATAGTCAGTAAGGATGGGATTATGGTGGATCAAGCAAAGATTGAGGCAGTCAGAGATTTTCCAAGGCCGAAGAATGCTTCAGAGATTAGAAGTTTCTTGGGATTGGTAGGTTATTACAACACTATATGGAAGGGTTTTCCGAGATTGCATCACCACTGACAGTGTTAACACACAAGAATCAGAGGTTCATATGGTAAAACAGGTGTGAGGACAGTTTCCAAAGATTGAAGAAGAGTTTGATACTGCGCTAGTTCTGAGTCTTCCTACATATTAGAACAAGTTTATGGTTGTGTCCTTACGCAGACAAGAAAGGTTATTGCCTATGCATCATGTCAGCTGAAGGAGTATGAGCAGAGGTAACCCACACATGATCTAGAACTTGCAGCAATGGTTTTTGCACTGAAGGTGTGGTGACGCTACTTGTATGGTGAGAAGTGTAAGATATACACATATCATAAGAGTTTGAAATACTTCTCCACCGAGAAGGACTTGAACATGAGGCAATGACGTTTGTTAAAGCTGGTGAAAGGATATGATTATGAGATCCTCTATCACCTAGGGAAAGCCAACGTGGTGGCAGATGCCTTAAGCTGGAAGGGTCTGGGAAGTTGTACAATGCGAGTAAGTTATCTTAGGAGTTCGTAAAGGATATGAATAGAGCATGTATTGAGCTAGTGGTGGACCAGTTAGCCAACATCACCCTACAGTCTACTCTTTTAGAGAGGATCAAAGAGAAATAGTTGAGTGACCCACAGTTGGGAATGATTAGAAGGGACGTCCTAGTTGGAGTGGCTAAGGGCTATACAGTGTTAGACATGGGTTTATTGAGGTACAAGAATCAGATTTGTGTTCTGATGGAAACTGGGATCAGACGGGAGATTCTGGATGAATGTCATACTACCTCTTATTCTCTACATCCAAGCACCAAGAAGAAGTACCAGGATCTGAAAGCTTTATATTGGTGGCTTGGGATGAAGAGGGATGTGACTGAGTACGTGGCAAAGTGGTTGACCTGTCAGCAGGTCAAGGCAAAACATCAAAGACCAGCTGGGCTGCTACAGCCTCTGGATATCCCAGAGTGGAAGTTGGAGGACTTCAAGATGGATTTCGTGGTGGGATTGCCCAAGACGATGGGCCTGCAAGATTCATTCTGGGTCATTCTGGACCTGTATATGAAGTTAGCTCACTTTTTACCACTGAGGACGAATCACACGGTTGACCAGTATGCATATATTTATGTGAGAGATATAGTACGCCTTCATGGGACTCTGAGATCTATCGTGTCATATAGGGACCCTATCTTTACTTCCATGTTTTGGGGAAGTTTACAGAGGGCGAAAGGTACACAACTAAAGTTTAGTACAACTTAAGCATTCGTTCTCTTTGCTCTGTTCTCAGCTCAAGGGCTGGTGCCATGGCGAAGACAAGGGTTAAGGTGTAGGGGAAGCTTAAATCGACACAGAAGAAGCGGAAAAAGCGTGGTCCGGTTTCAACAGCTGATGTTCACAAAACGAAATCTATGGCTGCTATTCTTGGAATTGAGTTAATCTCTCTGATGAGGAGTATGGTATTGTGATGAATGAAGTTGATCAGGATTTAGGGATTGCTGATCTCTGGGATTGAGATTTGGAGCCAATTTCCCCCAAATCGGCTCTGAGAGAGTTACATCGGTAGTAAGAGATTCGAGAGGTTTTTTCGAATTTCTTAGTAGCTTCGAAGAAATGCTCACAGGAGGTTCATCAAGGTATGCATCCTTCTCCCCTAATTCTGAGATCTGGAAATATTGTGCAAAACTTAAGCTCTAAATTTGCTAATTCTGAATTTGGGGGTGAGAAGCAGAATTCGAATGGTAAGGGGGCGAAGATCACCACAGATGATATCGAGGATGAAGTAGCTTTTTGGAATACTTCTATTGTTTGTTACGTTTTGGGAGCAAATCCTCCCCTCTTTGTTCTGGATGGCTTTGCTCGCCGAATTTGGAAAACTAAGGGAGTTGACAAAGTTGGTTTATTGACTCATGGTGTTTTCATTGTCCATTTTTTATCCATGACTGAGAGAGATGCTGTACTTAATGGTGGATTTGTCTTCTTTGATAAAAAACCTTTGATTATGATACCGTGGGATGCATTTACAGACTTTAAGAAAGAAGATATTCGAAGAGTGCCCCCTTGGATTCATCTAAACGATCTAGAACTGAAATATTGGGGTGAATGATCTCTTTTCAAGATAGTGAGTCAAATAGGGAAGCCTTTAATGGTGGATTCTATTACAAGGGATAGGGACAAACTAAATTTTCCAAGAGTGTTAGTAGAAGTTTCTGTTTCACAGGAATTTCCTGAGTTTATTTCTTTTGAGAATGAGTTGGACAATCAAATTTCAGTGGCTGTTACTTATGAATGGAAACCTATGGTTTGTGGTCACTGTAAAGGAATGGGTCATAATACTCAAGATTGTAGGAAGAATGAAGGCAAGAAACAAGAATGGGTTGTCAAGAAGGTATTGAAACAACAAGATTCTGCTGTTGAACAGGTTTTAAGAGCTGATAGTGAAGGATTTCAACCAGTTACAAAGAGTTGGAGACCTAAGGATAAAGCCAAGCTTGACCTAGTTGTGCCACTTACTACTACTGTTAGTAATGCTTTTCAGGCTCTTGTAATTGAGGAAGGGGATAGTTCACTGGTGTCGGTAGCAGAGGAGATCAAAGGAGGAGGGGGAGTTCCTTCTCTTCCTAATGGATAGAATATGGATCTGGAATGTCAGGGGGATCAATAGCCAGCATAAGCAATTTGCAGTTAAAAATTCAATTTGTTCCAAGCGGGTTCAATTTGTTCCAAGCGGGTTGGCTTGGTTGATCTTCTTGAAACGAGGGTTAAGGCTTCAAACTTTGGAGCTTTATATCTTCGAGTGTTTTCTGATTGGTGTTTTACTTCGAATAATGCGTGGCATGATGGTGGGCGTATTGTAGTTATCTAGAATCCGTTAATGTTCAATGTTGCTATCTTAAATTGTTCTAGTCAATTGATTCATTTGCATGTTAGTTCAAACTCAAATAAGGATAGTTTTTATGTTACTTTTTTTATATGGTATAATTGATGAGGAAGGAAGGAATATCTTGTGGAAGGACTTGTAGGCTCTGGCTATGACTTCCCCTTGGATTGTATTAGGATATTTTAATGATATTCTGTCTAAGGAGGAACAGATTGGTACCCGTGTTAAGTATAATTCTTCCCATTCTTTTTAGATGTGTGTTGAGGCTTGCCATTTGGAGGATATAAAGTTTAGTGGGAACTTTTACACTAGGAACAATAAACAGTAGGGTCGAGATAGAATTTATTCGAAAATAGATCGTGTTTTGGCTAATCAAACGTGGCTGGATGCTTTTGCTACAGCTGAGGTTCATTTTTTGAATGAGGGGATTTTTGACCACTCTCCAGCTATCCTAACGGTGTACCCTGAGCTGATCTCTACCAGGAAACCTTTCAAGTATTTTCGCATGTGGAACCCATTTTCTGGTTTTCAGGAGTTGGTTCATGCCAATTGGAATAGAACTGTTGATGGCACGATGATGTACAGAGTAGTTCAGAAACTTAAGAGCCTTAAGGCCACATTGCGACTAATTAATAAGCAAGGTTTTTATGATATTCAAGCTACTGATTTGGAGGCCTTTCATACTCTCACAGGTTGTCAAGATATGTTGAGCAAGGACCCCCTCAACGCAAATTTAATTCAGATGGAAATTGCAGCTCGTCAAAAATATTCTGAGTTACATAGGTCTTATTGTTCTTTTTTACAGCAAAAAGCTAAGATCAAATGGAGCCAAGAGGGGGATGCTAACACTGCTTTCTTTCATGCAAGCATAAGGGAGAGGAGTAGTCAGAATATAATTTATTCTATTACTACTGAGTCAGGGGATTGGGTCGATAAACCTGATCAAGTTTCAGCAGCCTTCTTAGAATTCTACCAGAATTTATTAGGCAGTAGGATGGCTTTGAGGACTAAAGTGATTAAAAGAGTGGTTCATCAAGGTACTATTCTAACTTGTGAGCAAGCTAATTCTCTTCTTTTACCTTATAGTAAAGAGGAAGTTTAGAAAGCTATTTGGGAGATTCCTGGTACTAAGGCCCCTGGTCCGGATGGCTATTATAGTTATTTCTTCCAAGATAACTGGGAGTTAGTTGGACCTGAAATCAGTGATGCTATCCTTTCCTTTTTGCATTCTGGGAAAATTCTAAAGGAATTGAACACTACCATTATGACTCTAATTCCGAAAAGTAATTGTCCAAAATATATGAGTGATTATCAGCCAATTGCTTGCTGCAATGTTCTGTATAAGGTGGCTACTAAACTGATTTGCTCAAGATTGAGGTCTATTTTGCCTATGCTTATTGCTCAAATCAAGGAGGATTTGTTAAAGGGAGGTTTATTGCTCATAATATTATGATCTGTCAAGATCTTTTTTGGTATTATGGGAGGAAGGCTGGTAAACCGAAATGCATGATTAAGTTAAATTTGAGGAAAGCCAATGATACGATTGAATAGGATTTTATTGAGGAAATGCTTGAAGCATTTAATTTTCCAAATCAATTCATTCAGCTGGTTATGTAGTGTGTTAGAACTCCGAAATTCTCTATTATGTTCAATGGATCCTTACATGGTTTCTTTGAGTCCAAGAGGGGCCTGCGGCAGGGAGATCCCATGTCTCCATTATTGTTTGTGTTGGGGATGGAATATCTCTCCAGAATTTTGAAGCGAGTTTGAAGGAAAAAAGACTTTAAATTTCATGCAAGGTGTGAAGGGATCCAGCTTAATCATCTATGTTTTGTTGATGATGTTTTATTATTTTGTCATGGAGATTTCAGATCCATTGATTATTTGTTACAAGGCCTTCAGTTATTCTCTAACTCTTCAAGCCTCTTTCCAAATCAGTCCAAATCAGTCGTTTACTGTTGTGGCATGAATGAGTCTGAAATTCAAACGATTCTTGACGCCTCGGGTTATAACACAACTCATCTCCCAATCAAATATCTTGGAATTCCAATTTGTATTAAGAGGATTTCTGCTAAAGATTGTCAAATCCTTCTTGATAAAATGCTTGCTCGGCTAAAATGTTGGAGTTCTAGAAACATTTCTTTTGCTGGCCATGTAATCTTGATCAACTCAGCGTTGCTTTCAATACATGCTTACTGGAATCAGATCATGATCATTCCTGTTAAGATTTTGAAAGAGATTTTTGCTATGTGTAGGGCTTTTCTTTGGAGTGGTCAAGCTTATTCGACTGGTTCGGGTCGACTTGCCTGGGATTCTGTGTGCCAGTCGAAGAAATCTGGTGGTTTGGGTTTTAAAATTATCATAGCCTAGAATATTGCAGCTATTGGAAAGTATGTTTGGGCTATTGCTGAGAAGAAAGATAACCTTTGGGTTAAATGGGTTCATCATGTCTATATCAAACAAGAAGATTGGTGGAATTACACTGCCCCTGCTTCTAGCAGTTGGTATTGGAGGAAAATTGATGAAGTTAAAAGGAAATTTAAGAGGTTGATATTAATGCTGCAATTTCAAAAAGAAGAGTATCAGATCAGAATTGGTTATTCCTTTATTCATCCTGCTCTTGACAAAGTCCAATGGACTAAAGAGGTTTGGGGAAGATAGGATATTCCTAAACATAGTTTTATCCTTTGGCTGGCTATTCATAATAGATTGAATACCAAAGATAGACTTAAAGGACATGGTGTTCTTAAGCATTTTGATTGTTTCTTCTGTGGTCAAGTTGAAGAATCTTGTGATCATTTGTTTTTTAACTGCCATTTTAGTTTGACATGTTACCAACAGATTTTACATTGGCTGAATTGGAGAAGTGATCTAACTTCATTGGGGAAGGTCATTAGGTGGACTGAGAGGGCTTCAGTTAGTAAATTCTAGAAGCAAGTTCTTTCGACTGCCATAGCAGCTCTGCTCTATCATCTTTGGAAGGCTCGGAATGATGTTTTGTGGCTAGGGAAGCTTATTCAACCTGAGTTAATTGTTCAAAATACTATAGTTAGTGTTAAAAATAGAATTACGTACATATTGCCAAAGAAACTTAGTCAAAGGGATAAAGATTGGTTCGGGGTTCTGTAAAGGGGCTGTTAGATTTGTTTTTTCGATTTATTTTTGGCCTTGCATTGTGGTGCTAAAGTTGTTACTGTATGAAGTTGTTTGAAGTAATGAAATTTTCCTGATTTATCAACAAAAAAAAAAGTTTAGTACAACTTATCATCCATAGACTGATGGTCAGTCTGAGAGGACTATCCAGATATTGAAGGACATGTTAAGAGCATGTGTATTGGACTTTGAAGGGTCCTAGAGTAAATATTTTCCTCTGTTAGAGTTTTCCTATAATAGCAACTACCAGTCAACTATTGGAGTGGCACCTTATTAGATGTTGTATGGTAGGAAATGTAGATCACACATTAACTGGGATAAGATGCGTGAGAGGAAATACTTAGGTCCTTAGGCAGTTTTGAGGACTACTGAGGCTATTGAAAAGATTAGAGATCGGATGCTCGTGTCTCAGAGTAGATAGAAGAGTTACTCAGACCCAAAGCAAAGGAACGTGGAGTTCCAAGTGGGAGACTATGTCTTTCTTAGGGTTTCACCACTGAGAGGGGTGAAGAGATTTTGGAAGAAGGGCAAGTTGAGCCCTAGGTTTGTTGGACCATTTGAGATCCTGGAGACGAACGGTCAAAAGGCCTATAAGCTGGCCTTACCCCCAACATCATCTATTGTGCAGAATCTTTTTCATATTTCCTTGTTGAGGATGTATTTATCAAATGAGACTCATGTATTGAGTTACGAGGATCTAGTACTGGAGACAGATTTATCCTATGAGGAGGAGCCAGTTCAGATTTTAGAGAGGAAGGACAAGGTCTCGAGGAACAAGACTATACATTTAGTTAAGGTATTATGGAGGAACAACAAGGTCAAGGAAGCAACCTAGGAGCTAGAGTCAGATATGTAGAATCAATATTCCGAGCTGTTCAAGTAAAATTTTGAGGACGAACTTTCTGTAAGGAAGGGATAGTTGTAATGTCCCAAATTACCTAATAAAGCTTAAGGCCTTGATTAGGGGGCCAAGATGACGAATTATAGAAATTAGTTGTATTTATGTGATTTAATTATGAAATATGTGTTTTTGTGATATATATGTGTATCACTATATGATTACATGAGTTATATTATAACATGACTAGATATGCATGTTTAGGGGTATTAAATATGCTAGTGGACCCATTTCTTATTAGAAGGAATTTTTTTTTAATTTGGCCCGTTATAGGTATATTTGGAATATATGTGATATATGTGTGAGACCACATTATTATGTGGGTATATTTGGGTTACTCGGCACGGGGTGATCCTAGGGAGCAAGTTAGCGGGAAAGTCACAACGGGATCAAATACCTGACTCGAGGTGAGTCAAGGGGTATTTTGGTATTTAGCTCATGACTGAGTTATCGGGTAGTGGGAATATATATTTGAGGATATATTTGTTGTTAGTGAGATTAGGAGGGAATTATGGGAATTTTGACCATTTTACCCTCGGGGGCATTTTTTGTACCCTGAGCCTCGGGATTTACCTAATGTAACTTAAACTCTAAGTAACCTCACATAAAGAGAAAAAATAGAAATACAAACTCTCTCAACATTCACTCTCTCGTGTATACTCTCTCTCTCAATTCTTTGGGAATTTCTTGTGATTTAAGAGGAATCGAAGCTAGCTTAAGCTCGAGATTGCTTGGGGTAAAGCTTAGAATTATTTTGGGCCTCTGATTTCTAACCTTAATTCTCTATGTTTTTATGGTTTTAGCTAAGTTTTGGAGTTTTGAAAAATCAATTATGAATTTGGAGATTTGGTGAGGTTTTGGCCAAGTTTAAGCTTGTGTTTTGTGGGTATTGAAGTGCTGAGTTAATTAGGAACTTTACTTTTGGGTTTTGGCTATGTTTGGATAGGTTTTTGGTGAGATTTGGACTAAAGAAATGAGGGGAAAATCTAGATTTTCATGTCGAACCGTGACTTGGGGAGCCGCGACTCTCATGAACGAAGGGAGATGGAGGAGGTGCTGAACCTCCATTTGAGTTGCGGCTCTTTTAGGGGCACGACGCGCTGCATGTGTCTAGAGGAGAGCCCTTGGGCTCTTTAACTTGGGCGGGTCGCGATGCTTGTAGGGATTTTGAGCTCTAGGAAGGTTTTGAGTGCGGGAACTCAAACATAAAGGCTCTGGATCGATTTTACTGCTTGATTTAGTAGAATTCGACATCCCGGAGGCTCGGACTCGGTCTGGAAGCCTTTATTTGCTCGTTATTGATGGGGTTCTGTATTATGGTTGTGACTAGGTTATAAGTAGGGGCTCAGAACTGGGATCGTGCTCAAGGGTCATTCTTATTATATAGTGTACTAGGACCTCAGGTAAGAATAATGCACCCAATATGTGATATATATGATTAGGGCTTCGCTCGATTGTTAAATAGAATTATATATAGGGCTTGGGCCCATGAGAATGAAGATGAATAAGATTATGAATGTGTTCATTGATTAAGCATGCGTTAATGCTCTGTATCTTGATAATTATTCAATGAAGTATGATTATTTGCATTATCTGCGTAGTTAGGGCTCGACCCCATTAAGGAATGTGGGTATTACTATGTTTGCATTCAAGTGATTTAAACATATGATTAATATATATGCATACTTGTATTATCTGAAGTTTGCGTATCTATATTTGGTTAATTAGTTTATCTGGTTGTCTGAATATCTGGTTAAGACATTGACTTATTAGTGAACAACCTACAATAGCGCGCTGTGCTCTGGTCGAAAGGCTTAGGCCTAATCAGGGACGTACTTTTAGGTTGACCGATCATATGGTCGTTTGGAAAACAAAGCGCTTGGCTAGATCTTTGGCTAGTTACTCAGAGCTAGGGCAAAGGGCCCAAGATGACTCTATGGTCACTTAGCTAGGGCTCAGGACCCCGAGATGACTCTATGGTCATCTATTCAAGGCAGCAGACCCCAGAATGCTCTTATGATCATTTAACTGTAATTGTATGCATGCATGAGTAGGTTATTACTGCTGGGCATGCTAGATATGCATCTAGAAATCTATATTTACTGTTCATGCACATGTTCAAGTTTACTTGATGAGCCTTGGCTCACGGGTGCTATGTGGTACAAGTAAGGGGAAAGGGAAGCTGGACCAGCCATGAGTTGGAGAGCTTCGGTGGTGACATGTATATATGCGGCTGCTCAACAACCACGACTGAGGGTTATCTTAGAGGAACTAGGGTTGTATCCCTTATTTCACCGCCTAAGTCGGCTTGACCAGTAACTTTTTAATTGTATATAGCCCTTTTAAATGTCTGTTTATGTTTTTTTGGGATCCAATGTATATACTAAACTTTTAAATGAAAAGTAAATGTTTCTCTTGACCAAAATTTTTAACCCTAACCCATGTTACTAACCTTAGTTATACGTTTATAACCAAGGGACTTTATTAGAAATTCTGACACTATTTAAAGTATACGGTTTAGCGGTCATTGATTAGGAGGACATTAAAACTTGGTATCATAGCCAGGTTTAAAGGATGCTGAAAACTGGCCGGGCATGTACACTTGCCATTAAAGTCAAGCTCGACTCACTGTTTGGTAACTACTTATGTGATTAAGTGCTTAACTATTTAAATAAATGTATACACCTTATCTGCATGCCTTATTAGGGAGCATGGGTTATTTTGATAGGGCCTGACCCTTGATTGTTGCATGAATGATAAAAATATGCTTAATAACATTGTTATTTCTTGTGAATGCAAAGGAACTGTATATTAGCGTTGTTATATGGACATATAGGTCAAGACACGCTCATTAGCGTTGTTAATTGCATATAGGCCAGGAAATGCTTATTAACACTGCTAATACTGGCAGGGATTAAAGAACATGCCTATTAGCATTGCTATACATGTATAAATGCTTTAGCATGCTTATTTGCATCGTCAACTGCTTATGAATGTCATAAATGCTTATTGGCATCAGTATTTTTTGATGAATATCAGGAAGTGCTTATTAGCACAATGGTTGAATATATTATGTGTTGGCATGCTTATTAGCATTGCATCTATTTGTTTGTTCGGTCTTGGACCACCAGTCTGCAAGAGGTATAGTTATTACTTACCTAATGACCGAATTGATCACTACATAGTGGGACAGTTATGAGTATGATTCATCAAAGGTCAGAGAGGTTGGTTGGCCAAGAAATACAGGTCAGGAAAGAGAATGACCAGGGCTAGGCCCCACCGCAAGCTCCAGATAACTGGCAACATGTGCTTGCTGATATGCAAACCAGGTTACAGAGGCAAGAAGATGGGATTCTCCTCTTGAGACAACAATAATTTCCAGCAATGAACCTATAACCCACAGTACCAGCAGTGATACAGCCAACGGTACAAGTGGTAGAACAGCCCCAGGCAGTGGGAAATAGATGAGAACCCATGTATGAGAGGTTTAGGAAACAACACCCTCCGGTTTTTAAGGGCGGCTCAGACCCACTAAAGACTGAGCCATGGATGACTATGATAACCACCATCCTGGATTTCATGAGCGTGGGTGGTAATGAGAAAGTGGAATTTGGGAGGATGACCGAATATGGTGGGTGGTGGTATCCCAGACCAGGCCTGTAAATAATATGGAATGGGAAGAATTCAGAACTCTGTTCAATGAGAAATAGTACAACGACATAGTTAAAGTTGTGAAGGATGAAGAGTTCAGTAAGTTACTCCAAGGCAACATTACATTGACTGATTATTCCTTGAAGTTTTACAGATTGGAAAAATTTTCTGGGGATATGGTGCCCACTTATGGGATCAAAAGGGAGAGGTTTCTCCTAGGTCTGCAGACTATAATAGCCCGGGATGTTCGCATCACTACTGTGTTATGAGTGACTACTTATGCATATGTTGTTGAGAAGGCGTTCACTGTAATGACCCAACTATTTCTAAGACCTTGGACCATTAAAAACTACTAGACTTAACTACTACTTTTGAAGGAAACATAAGAAATAATCATAACTTTATTAAAACTCCAAAATAAATATTGTATAAATAACATAAAATTATAAGTTTAAAATATAATATGGCATGGGTACCCATTGTTTGTAAAACATAAAACATAACTTTAAATTAATTGTTCAAAAACTAAATGCGGAATTTCAAAAGAAACATAATTCAAAAGACTAAATAAACGTCATCCTCGATCGACACGCAGTCCACTCATTCCACTCAGTCCATTCATCCTTAACACACAAGCCAAGCTATCAAGAATCCTTCCGCCTCCATAATCACTTTCCTGCATCGCACTAAAAATAAAGGAGTGACCCTAATGCCCAGCAAGGAAAAATATACTAACAATCATAGATCATAAACATAAGCTATAAACATATACTATAAACATATGACTAATAAAACATATATCATATAGGATAATAATGGCCATCATACTTCTTGGGGCTTGTTAACTAAGCAAGTCATATGCCCATAAATTTTGTGGGGCTTGCTATCTAAGCAAATCATATGCCCAAGGACTATAAAACATACTACACATATACATATCATAACATAGCTTAACATAACATAAACATAACATAACATAACATAAATATAACATAACATAAAAGCACATAAAGTGTATCCTATTTTCCTTACCAAAAGCCAGGATATTTGGAAACAAGAACAGAATTTAGAAACTCCTATAAACCAAAAGTAGAAAAGGGTGAGAATCTTTAATAATAAAGATGAATATGGGAACTAAACCATCAAGAAGAAACTTACCAAGAAAGACCTTAAGTTTCAAGAACTTAAATACCTAATCAAGAATCAATAACAAGAGTTAGTATCTGAATAAAAGAAACTAAAGAAAACTAAAGAATTATATAGAATTTTACTTAAGGAATAGGAATACCTTTGTTGACCTTATGGATTGATCTAAACCTCAATACCGAAATCACACTATTTCTCACTTCCCAAGTGTTTATAAAAGCTTAGAATGATAAAGCTTTAACCCAAAACCCAAGTGTATCTCTCTATAGTAACACTAACACCTTGGAGGCTCTGATCAAATTCTTGAATAATGAAGAAAATGGCTGAGTACTAGGTCCTATTTATAGAGTTAAGGGAGTGATACTAACCCCTTTTAATTTGAATAAATAAATGATAATAAAATGAAAAAGATTTGAATTTTCGTTCAACTGACGCCTAGAACTCAGTCAAAATCGTGCAAAGGCAGGTTTAAGTGGTTAAGGGTATTTTTAAAATTCAAAAAGTCAAACTTTAAAAAATATACCCATGGAGCCGATATATCGCCCACCCAAGGCGATATATCGCCTCCCCCAGTATTCCCGAGGTTTGTTCGAACGTTTGTGCAAAGTCGACGTGTTTTCCGTATCTTCTGTTAGGCGATATATCGGCCCCTAAGCTGCGATATATCAGCATATGTTGATAAATTAAACACGTATTTGCACTTTTTCAGCATAATTTGAATTGGATAAAAAGCTTTGATTGAGTCATAATACGATCCTAACAGCTGCTGGAAGGTTCTAAAGCTTCTAGATCTTTCTTTTATTAAAACTACTCATCAAAATACTTAATTGCTTAATAATCATGATTATGACAAGTGTCATGCTCTTATTGGATCTATCTAAACCTTAGGTTATGATAAATAATATATCTATGACCAGCAATATTAATCAAACGTTATGTTATAATTAATATTCTTAAACTATAGGTTAAACTTATAAAATCCATAACTGTTGCTATTAGTATTCACCTAAGTCCCGACTTGAACCAAAATCCATGATAACTAACATACTACTAACTAATACTAAATACTACTATCTAGCTAGTTAAGTAAATATTCTGGAACACTACACTCAAAGTTGAGAGCGCAGAGAATAAGATCTGGCGCGAGAATGCGACTAGAAGGGATTCTAGGAGGTCGGGACCTCCATTTGCAGGCTTTGGTAGGGGTGGAGGCCCTAGCGATCAAAAGAGAAAGACTCTAGATACATTTTCAGCTACAGTGCTAGATAGGAGGCCACGGGGCATACAGATAGTCCGCCAGGGTGGCGGTGAGACTTGGAAAGCATTCCCAGAGTGTACTCGATGTAGGAGGCATGATATTGGGGAATGTCGGGTGAAGGTCTGTGTCGTCTGTGGGATTGTGGGACATCTGGAGAAGGATTGCCTGAAAGCTAGGAAGGAAGAGCCCAAGAAGATGGATAACCTGGCGCTAGCTTGGGTGTTCACCCTGACTCAGGCAGAGGTCGAGGCTAGTCCTCGTTGGTTACATGTCACATTTCTAGTGCTAGGACCCTTTATACTATTTTGATTGATTCGGGTGCTACGCACTCTTTTGTTGCTAGTATGATTATTGATGGATTGTGTAGACCTTGTGACTTTTATCCTGTGGGGTTTTGTACTTTGCTACCTACTGGGAAGTTAGTGGTTTCCAAGAGATGGGTCGGACCATTACTAATGACAATGGATGTTAGAGAGTTTTCAGTTTACTTGATAGAGTTGGTTATGACTAAATTTATTATAATTATGGGTATGGACTGGTTAGAGAAGTATGGGGCAATGATAGATTGCAAGAAGAAGATGGTAACCTTTGAGCTTGAGGGTGAGGATCCCTTTGTATTTGTTGGCACTGTGTATGGACCCCGTATTCCTATGAAATCTGTACTTAGTGCTAGAGAACTATTGCATGGGGGATGCATAGGATTGTTAGCAAGTGTGGTGGATACCACTCAGGTCGCGCCAGTGGGACCACGACAGACCAAATTGGTGTGTGAGTTTCTGGACGTGTTTCCAGAGGATCTACTAAGGTTACCTCCACACAGGGAGTTAGAGTTCGTGAATGAACTGGCGCCAGGGACAGAGTCAATGTCTATGGCACCGTATAGGATGGTTCCAGCAGAGCTGAAGGAACTGAAGGTTTAGTTATAGAAGTTACTAGACTTGGGTTTTATTGGGCCCAGTTTCTCGCCATGGGGCGCACCAGTTCTCTTCGTGAAGAAGACATATGGTCTTTAAGGATATGTATCGATTTTAGAGAACTGAAGAAGTTAACTATTAAGAACAAGTATCCTCTACTAAGGATTGGTGATCTGTTTGATCAGTTTCAGGGTAAAATGGTATTCTCAAAGATAGATCTTTGATATGGTTATCATTAATTGAGGATCAAGGAGGGAGATATACCGAAGACTGCTTTTTGCACCAAATATGGGCATTATGAGTTCTTAGTCATGTCCTTTGGGTTGAATAATGCCCCAGCTACTCTTATGGATCTGATGAACAGGGTGTTCAAAGATTACATGGATCGGTTCATGATTGTCTTTATCGATGATATACTAGAATACTCTCAGTCAGAGACGGAGCACGAGCAACATCACAGATTAGTAATACAGAGGCTGAGAGAGAACAAACTGTATGCGAAATTCAAGAAGTGTGAGTTCTAGTTACCACAAGTGGCTTTCTTAGGTCAGATATTCAGTAAAGATGGAATTATGGTGGATCCAGCGAAGATTGAGGCGGTTAGAGATTGGCCAAGGCTTAAGAATGCTTCAGAGATCATAAGTTTTTGGGATTAGCAAGTAATTATAGACACTTTTTTTTAGGGGTTTTCCAAGATTGCATCACCACTTACAGATTTGACACGCAAGAATCAAAGGTTCATGTGGTCAGACAGGTGTGAGGACAACTTCCAAAGACTGAAGAAGAATCTGATCATCGCTCTAGTTTTGAGTCTTCCTACAGATAAGGACAAGTTTGTGGTTTATTATGATGCCTCTAGACAAGGCCTAGTTGTGTCCTTATACAGAAAAGAAAGGTGATTTCCTATGCATCACGTCAGCTAAAGGAGTATGAGTAGAGGTTTTTGCACTGAAGGTGTGGTGACACTA
This sequence comes from Humulus lupulus, assembly GCF_963169125.1. NCBI lineage: Eukaryota > Viridiplantae > Streptophyta > Magnoliopsida > Rosales > Cannabaceae > Humulus > Humulus lupulus. The sequence goes on along the minus strand of NC_084797.1, from coordinate 156,758,574 downwards.
CTTGTATGGTGAGAAGTGTGAGATATACACAGATCACAAGTGCTTGAAATACTTCTTCACCCAGAAGAACTTGAACATGAGGCAGAGACATTGGTTAGAACTTGTGAAGGATTATGATTGTGAGTTCCTCGAACACCCAGGGAAAGCCAACGTGGTGGCAAATGCCTTAAGCCGAAAGGTTACAGGACAATTGTACAGTGCAAGATAGATATCTAAGGAGTTTGCAGAGGATATGAATAGTGCAGGTAATGAGATAGTGGTGGGACAGTTAGCCAACATCACCCTGCAGTATACTCTTTTAGAGAGGATCAAAGAGAAACAGTTGAGTGACCCACATTTGGGAAAGATTAGAGAGGACATCCTAGATGGAGTGGCTAAGGGCTATACAGTGTCAGACATGGGTTTATTGAGGTACAAGAATCAGATTTGTGTTTCGATGGACACTGGGATCAGATGGGAGATTCTGGATGAATCTCATACTACCCCTTATTCTCTACATCCAGGCACCACGAAGATGTACAAGGATCTGAAAACTTTATATTGGTGGCTTGGGATGAAGAGGGATGTGACTGAGTACGTGGCAAAGTGGTTGACCTGTTAGCGGGTTAAGGCAGAGCATCAGAGACCTGCAGGGCTGCTACAACCTCTTGATATCCTAGAGTGGAAGTGGGAGGACATCTCGATGGATTTTGTGGTGGGATTGCCCAGGATAGTGGACCAGCACGGTTCAATCTGGGTCATTGTGGACCGCTATATGAAGTCAGCTCACTTTTTACCAGTGAGGACGAATTACACGATTGACATGTTGCAGATCTCTATATGAGAGAGATAGTACGACTTCATGAGATTCCAATTTCTATCGTGTCATATAGGGACCCAATCTTTAATTCCAAGTTTTGGGGAAGTTTACAGAGGGCGAGTGGTACACAACTGAAGTTCAGTAGAACTTATCATCCTTAGACTGATGGTCAGTCTGAGAGGACTATCCAGATAATGGAGGACATGCTGAGAGCATGTGTATTGGACATTGAAGGGTCCTGGAGTAAATATTTGCCTCTGATAGAGTTTCCAATATTAACAACTATCAGTCGACTATTGGAATCGCACCTTATGAGATGTTGTATCGTAGGAAATGTAGATCACCCATTCATTGAGATGAGATGCGTGAGAGGAAATACTTAGGTCTCGAGTATACTAAACCCTATAACAAGTTGACATAAGGTAGATATCACTACCGGTCATTACGGTATTGGATAAGTTCCAAGCCATTCATACCATTCTCAAGAATAGCCATAATAGAAAAATCAAGCATAACATATCAACCCGCAATCAGAAAATCTGAGACATTCATGATATATAACCATATAAGAAATAAATACTCTGGTTTTTTCTAACAACCAAGTTCACACATATCACAATAACCTGTACTCAGAAAATTCCTAGAACATTCAAGATATATAACACATATCATAACTAATCAATAAATTAACAACAAGGGATCCAGACCTCAACCCAGTTCCAACATTTATATCCTGGCTCTAACCCGGGCTATATTACCATTGTTTTGGTTCCTACTCGGACTATATTTTTCCCATGTTCTGGCTCCAACCCAAACTATATTACCATTGTCCGGGCTCCAACCTGGACTATTTACTTACCATGTCCTGGCTCCAACCCGGACTATATAATTTTACCACGTCATAGCTCCAACCCGGACTATATTTTTAACATAGCTGGGATCCAACCCAGACTATTTTACGTTAGGGTTCAGGCTCCAACCCATACCTACTTACAAATTAGCTGCAGAATGCAAAAGCATTGCTAGAGTAGGCATTAAGCATACCCTAGTTTTAATGACCCAAACAATCTAGTGTAATCTACAACTACAAGCATACACTAGTATATTCATGTTGTAGCTAAGAAAGAGAAAGGCTAACTTACTTGTTCTCCATAGTACCTAGCAAGATCTTTAACACCGATATTTGTTTTCTTTTTTTTACGTTTATTATAATTAATACAGTGTACTCGAATTAAACTATGACATATACTTATAGCTAATATTCCACGATAGGTACATGAAATAAATTCTTAGATACTTTATACTATAGCCTCTTATACACTTCATAGTGTATAAGGCCGAATTCTCTTTCAGTCTTTATGGTATCATAAGAAAATCGGCCTCATCGCAACATGCTCTCTGTGCTGTGCATTTTAATATTCTTTAAATAAAAAACTCTCTTATCGAATAACTCGTATTATGGTTTTCTGAAAAATGAGTTCTACTCAACTCATATCTTTAGAAAAATACCAACTTGTCATCCTCTTATGAAATTTTACTGTTTTCTATCATTTACCAAAATATCGCTTTGTGACCCTTTACAAATACTATCTGACAATGTTATCCCGTTCTCTTAAAGGTTCTACAAAACCCAAACTCCCATTTTTAAACTTTTGCCCTAAATTGAATTTTTGGCAAACACCCTTAAAATATTGTTCACGTATTTTATGTCATAAGGACTGAAACTAGGTGAAAACCTCGCATCAAAAAAATTTTTAGGTTAAGATATCTATCCTCTCAAAACTCACTTTTCGTTAAGTTTAAAAATTGTTACCTTTTAGTTTTTAGGGCAAACTTAGAAATATAATTTCCCTTAAATCGTGTTACATTCTTCACTAAACTTTTATAGGGGTCCTTATCCACATCTTAACTATTTCCCTTCAAAATTTCATAATTTTTGGGATGGCAAAACCATACAAAATTTTAAAGCAATCTGGGCAGTGCCTGTTGCCCATAAGTTGTTCCCAGATTTTATGGTAACTTTGAAAGCTTATTTCTCTAACAACGTAGCCCAGTTCTTTCTGAAATTTACAGAGATTTTTATACATGCCTAATTTAGCTTCCTTAAAAATTTCATAATTTTTTAAATAATAACACTAATGAAAATGGTTAAAGAAATATGGGCAGTGCTTGCTACCCAGACGTTTTGTTTCGTAATTCTAGGGAAAACTTTGAAACCTTAACACATTTTCCTCTAAAATTTCACAAAGACCCTTATAAATGTTATAAAAAATACCCTACGAAATATATTGGCTTTTTGATAGTAAAACCCATTCCAAAGTCAAAACAATCTGGTCAGTGCATGCTGCCCATAAATTTTCTAGATTGACATCAAAATGCAAAAACGTTCATAACTTGGGTTTAAAAAAAATACCTTTTTACAATTTTCCAAAGCCTATCATCAAGTACTCACAAAGAAATATGAAACTACCCCAATATTTTTTTTACAAACAGAGGTAGTGGAGTGTGATATGACCCGTTGGAAGCCAGACCATGAAATTTTGGCAGCATACATATTCACTCACACTCAACAATAACAAGCTTTCTAGCATAAACCCTAGCAACATGCATGCATGCAAATCATCATACAACATAAAAATCTCAACCTTAAGCATAAAATAAGATAAAAAGAAAACTATGGAAATACCCTATACAACTAGATCTAAAAGAATCGCCACAAAAGATAAAGAACTCAACCATAGATTCTACCTTTCGAAGCCGTAGCTTGGAGATGTGTTCCTTAGCTCTTAAAAACCTTCCCTTGGTTCACTAACACTCAAAACCGAGCCCCAAGTCCCACATGAAGATTTTTTAAGAAAAGAATTAGGGTAGAAAGAAAGTTGGATGAGGGACACGAACATGCAAGCTCACAAAACATATAGAACTCAACCATAGATTCTACCTTTCCAAGCCCTAGCTTGGAGATGTGTTCCTTAGCTCTTCAAAACCTTCCCTTGTTGCTCTAAACTCTCAAAACCAAGCCCAAGTCCCACATCAATATTTTTAAGAAAAGGATTACGGTAGAAAGAAATGTAGTATGGGGGACAAGAACATGCAAGTTCACAAAAATCTCTTACCTTGCATTATTTGATCACAATGTTGCTCAACTTGGATATCTGACTAGTAAGGCTTCTCTTGAACCATAGAACAGAATAACAAGGCCATGCATGGGTTTTAGATCACATGCATACTCAAGGAACCCTAGGGTTTAGGTTTGAATGAGAAGGAGAAGAATGAATCACAAGAGAGGATTTTAGTTACCTTGAGCATGGTTGATAACTCTACAAAATAGAGTTATTTTACCATGTTTTACATGCTAATTGTTGCTTAGTTCATGAGTTTTTAATTAACTTATTAAGTTTTTATGTAATTTTTAATTTATTAGTCTTATTGTAGTTTTCTAGATTTTTATATGTTTTTATAGATATGTTATTATAATATGTTGTAGTTTAATTATTTAAAATTAGTATTGTTAGTTTGAATGCTAAAAATATGATTTTATTGAAATTAAATGTTATGTAAATTAAATTTTAATTAATGTTTTCATGGGAGTTATATGATATATTTTATTAATGAAAATATTTAATTTTAATTTAGTTTATAATTTATTGTGTAGGAAAATTATTGCCCTTGAAAAGCAAGAAAATCAAAGGAAAGATGGTAATTTTGAAAGAAAGTAACAAGAAAAATGGTGTTTCTCCAAAAGCCCAACCACGTGAGGCCCACTCTAGGCCCAACCCGTGGCCCCCCCTCCAACACCCAACCACCACATTGCTGCCATTTCCCTTATTGAGCCCAACAAAAATGCATTTTGTCCCTTTGTCCCCTATGACAAAAATGCCAACTTTTTACCCTTTTTCCTACACATTTTCACCACAACATCATCATTACACCCTATAATTTACCTCTACATACCATATTTATTTTATTTAATTAATCTAATCAATTTAATTAATTTAAATTGATTATTTTAATAAACTCACTTTGGCTATAAATATGGACTTTCAATACCATTTTTGGGGTGCTTAATTTTTTGGTTACCATCTTTTTCTCTCATTTTCTCTCTACCATTCTCTCTTCCATTTGGGTTTTTCAAGAGCATTTTGCAAGTATGTATGTCATTTATTTTGTAATTTCTATTCTAGTTATGTGCTTCTAATCTTTTTCATAAGATTATTAAGATCATGATGAAGCAACTTGTAACTAGGTAATATTTATGTTGTATGTTGATTTCCCTTGTAATGCAACAAAGTCTATGGATTTTTCTTCTTCATATATTTCTTTCATCTTAAATATCTTGTATTTTAGATTGTTAGAACATTTTTACACTTTGTTCTTCATTAGTGCATAAACATAATATTCTTTGTGTAAGATGTGTCATTAAATTGTACACATCCATGCTTAGAACAAAAATATTATGTTTTGCCTTATAAATAATGTTCATTGATTTATTTGTTATTTCATTAGATTGATTTACACTAAATGCTTTGAAATTATAATTTTGAAAAGTGAAGAAAAATCCTATCTTTTTATAAGAAAATTGTGCTTAAAATTATAAATATTTTTGGAAAATGATAGTTTAAATTATTTTAACTATCACTAAAACTTGGGAATCAATATACTAATAAATATTATTAAACTTACATTTTGTGGATTCTAGTATCTTAATAATCTTTTCTTTTAATACTTATTTTCAACTCATTATTGGTTTATTTTCATTATCTTAAAAAGCTTTATTTTTCAATATTTCATTTTATGTTCATACTATTAAAACTCATCAATCTTTGGAACTAGGTTAGAATTTATTACTTTTGATTTAAAATAGTTTCATTTTCGATTTTAGACAACTCCTTTGGGTTCGACATCCTTGCTTACGATCACTATTCTATATGGACGATTCGTGCGCTTGCGATATATAAATTTTTAAACATACCCGTTTAGGGTCCATCAAGTTTTTGGCGCCGTTGCCGGGGAGTTGCAAGAGAAAAGAAACGAAAATTATCTCAAGGTTAGTAAATTTTTCTACTAGTTATTTTAATTTTTGCACTTAAAAAAAAACTAAAAAATATATATACTATAAAAAAAAAAGATAAGAAGAAAATTTGGGACGGTTCAACCACCCATAAAAAATATATACTTATATTTCTATATTTATTGTTTTTTTTTATTTAGTTGACGGCACTTGTGCCTCCTATCTATCCTTTTAAATTTTTATAGTCGATGGCACTTGTGCCTCCTAATTTTGTTGTAATTTTATTTCTTTTATATCTTTGTTAGTTGACGGCAATTTTTGCCTCCTAACCTTTGTGTAATTTTCTTTATTTATTTTGTTGTATTTTTATTTTATTTAAATTCCGCAAATTACTAGTTGATGGCAATGTTGCCTCCTAGCTAGTTGATGGCAATTTTTGCCTCCTAGTCATCTATCTTATGTTTAAGTTGATGGCACTTGTGCCTCCTAGTTTTTACCTTAATTTTGTTATGGTTGATGGCATGCTATGCCTCCCTACTCTTGCTTAAATTTTAGTCTTATTTAATTTTTGCCTTATTTTTCTTTGTCTTCTTTAATATTTTAGCGTAATATTGTGAAAAATACTTGAAAAAAAAAAAGAGAAACCTAAATCTTGTCCTTTCACCATAAGCAATTCTTGCTTAAAGGAAATTTGACCAAAATTCCCATCCGCCTCTACTAATTAACCTCGGGGAGTTGTTAGTAGTGCGCGAGTAAGTGGAATCAAATAGGCCTGGGGACAAGTAAACCATAAGAATTATTGTTGTGAAATCTCTAAAAATTCTAAGTATGCTCTGTGGTTGCGGTTTTAACTGATCTTCCACATCAGAAAATTGCTTGTTTGAGATTATCATTGTTGCCTTGTTTGTGAAAATTGTATGCATCATTGGGAACGTAACTCTAAAAAACGATTAGTAAAAAGACGTTTATCTTTGTTTGAAATTGAAAGTGTTAGTAAAAATTTGAGCATCATGGAACCTATTGCTAATATTGTTGATGAAAATGCTGTGCCTGAAAAAACTTTGCTTGAATACTTTGCACCTATTTCATCTAATGCTCCTTCATGCATTGTTTTACCTACAACTTCTGCTACTCATTTTGAGCTTAAACCAGCAATCATTCAATTGTTGCCATCTTTTTATGGGTTAGATAGAGAGGATCCTTACATGCATGTCAAAGATTTCTTAGAAATTTGCTCAACATTTAAATTTCAAAATTTTTCTGATGAGTCGGTCAAACTAAGATTGTTTCCTTTTTCATTAAAAGACAAATCAAAAGCTTGGTTAAATTCCCTTCCCACTGGGTCTATAACTACTTGGGATCAACTTTATAATAAATTCTTGTTGAAATTTTTTCCAATGTCTAAAACTGATAGTCTAAGGAGAGAAATCTCCGAGTTTTTTCAAAAAGATAATGAAGAGTTTTATGAATGTTGGGAAAGATTTAAAGATTTATTATTAAAATGTCCTCATCATGGTTTTGAAAAATGGAGACTTGTAAAATATTTTTATGATGGTTTGACTCCCTCTAATCGTCAAATGATTCAATCTATGCATACTGGAAAATTTTTAAAATTTCAAGGACAAGAGGCGTGGGACGCCCTTGAAGATTTATCTGTCAATTCACAACAATGGAATTATTTTGATCCTAGGTCTAGGTCAACTAATTCACCAAAAAGAGGAGGAAGGTATGAAGTAAAAGAAGAATTAGACTTAAGAACATCCTTAGATAAATTAGCGAGAAAAGTAGAAGCTTTAGCCATAAGCCAAACTATAAACTCTCCAATTCAACCTAGAAAAGATGTTTGTTCTATATGTTCTAGTCCTTGCCATAATGCCCAATCATGCCCTTCCTACCAAGAAGCCTTTTCTGAGGAGGCCAATGCACTTCATACTTATGGGAAACCAAATGATAGCCCATTTTCGTCCACCTACAATCCAAATTGGAGAAACCATCCGAACTTTTCATGGAGACAAAACCAACCCCAAATGAATCAAGGGCACCAATACAACACACAAAACCAAGCTCATGCCCCACAAAATCAACCATATCCGCAACAAAGAAAACCTTCCTTAGAAGATACTTTACAACAATTTATGCAATCCACCCAACAAATCCTACAAAATCAATCTCAATCTATTACCAAACTCGAGACACAAGTAGGACAACTCGCCACTGCTTTAGCTGATAGAGAAAAAGGAACATTCCCTAGTCAACCTATCCCTAATCCAAAAGGTCAATATGAGATAGGAAAGTCTAGTCATAATGGAGAAGTCAAATCAATTTCAACTCTTAGGTCTGGAAAGAAAATTGTCAAACCCGATTACATACCCGAGGTTGAAAATGAAAAAGAAAAAGAAAAGAGTCAGCCTCCTAGTTCTAATCTCAATGACTCATCAAACAAAGAAACTCCAATCCATCCTTTCATTCCAAAAGCCCCATTCCCACAAAGATTACTTCCAATTAAAAAAGGCAGCCAATATAATGACATCTTAGAAGTTTTTAAACAAGTTAGTATCAATATCCCTTTCTTAGATGCCATTAAACAAATTCCTGCCTACTCTAAATTTTTAAAGGATCTTTGTACTGTTAAAAGAAACACTAATGTTCCTAAAAAGGCGTATTTAACTGAACAAGCTAGTTCCATTATTCAATATAAGAGTCTTGTTAAATATAAAGATCCTGGGTGTCCCACAATTTCATGCATTATTGGTGATCATTTTATTAACAAAGCTTTACTTGATTTGGGTGCTAGTGTAAATTTATTGCCTTATTCTGTTTATAAGCAACTTGGTCTTGGTGAGCTAAAACCTACCTCTATAACTCTTCAATTAGCCGATCGTTCTGTAAAAATTCCTAGAGGCATTATAGAGGATGTTTTGATAAAAGTTGATAAATTTTATTTTCCTGTTGACTTCATTGTTCTTGATACTCAACCTGTGGAAAATATGCATGCTCAAATTCCTATCATTTTAGGTAGACCATTCTTAGCTACATCTAATGCAATCATAAATTGTCGTAATGGTGTTTTGAAATTATCTTTTGGAAATATGACTGTTGAATTGAATGTTTTTAATGTGGTTAAATCTGTTGAGTGTGAAGAAGTGCATGAAGTTAACATGATAGATAGTATTTGTGAAAATGATGGAAATGACTTATTTGATTTTTGTGAAAAATACTTTGGTATGAACTTGCATGTTGATGACTCTAATGATGATGTGAATTATTTGGTAGAGCCTATACCCTTAAATGAAACCAAAGTTGAACCTTTTTCACCCTTAGGTCATGTTCAATCAATTTCTGAGTCTCCAAAGTTAGACCTTAAACCTTTGCCAGAAAATTTAAAATATGCTTTTCTAGGAGAGTCTGAAACCTTACCTGTTATCATAGCATCCGCTTTAGATAAAGAACAAGAAGGTAAATTGTTAGATGTCCTTAGAAAACATAAAGAAGCCATAGGTTGGACCATTGGAGACATTAAAGGAATTAGCCCATCCATATGTATGCATAGAATCCATCTAGAAGAGAATGCTAAAACCTCTCGGGAATGTCAAAGAAGATTAAATCCAAATATGAAAGAAGTAGTTAGAGAAGAGGTCATAAAATTGTTAGACGTAGGTATCATTTACCCTATTTCTGATAGTCAATGGGTTAGTCCAGTTCAAGTTGTGCCTAAGAAGTCTGGGATCACAGTTGTTGAAAATGAGAAAAATGAATTAATCCCTACTAGAGTACAAACAGGGTGGAGAGTGTGCATAGATTATAGAAAGTTGAATAATGTTACTAGAAAAGACCATTTTCCATTGCCTTTTATTGATCAAATGCTTGAACGATTAGCTGGCCATGCATATTATTGTTTTCTTGATGGGTATTCGGGGTATAACCAAATCCCCATCGCCCCAGAAGATCAAGAAAAGACTACTTTTACATGCCCTTTTGGAACTTTTGCATATCGTCGCATGCCCTTTGGATTATGTAATGCACCTGCGACTTTTCAAAGATGTATGATTTCGATTTTTTCTGACATGGTTGAAAGATTTCTTGAAGTATTTATGGATGATTTTTCTATGTTTGGTTCCTCTTTTGATGAATGTTTGCACCATCTTTCACTTGTTTTAATTCGTTGCAAAGAGAAAAACCTTGTGCTTAACTGGGAAAAATGTCATTTTATGGTTAAAAAAGGAATTGTTTTAGGTCATGTAATCTCATCTGATGGAATAGAAGTTGATAAAGCTAAAGTTGACCTTATTTCAAAACTTCCCCCACCTAAAACTGTGAAAGAAATTAGATCATTCTTAGGCCATGCCGGTTTTTATAGAAGATTTATAAAAGACTTTAGCAAAATTTCTCGGCCTTTATGCCATTTACTTGGAAAAGAAAATGCTTTTGTCTTTGATAGTAATTGCCATGTTGCCTTTGAAAAATTAAAAAATTTGTTGACTACTGCACCCATTATTCGACCTCCTGATTGGAAAATACCTTTCGAAATAATGTGTGATGCTTCTGATTATGCTATAGGTGCTGTCTTAGGACAAAGACTTGAAAAAATACCTCATGTAATTTACTATGCTAGCAAAACTTTAAATGATGCTCAATTAAATTACTCCACAACCGAAAAAGAATTGCTTGCTGTTGTTTTTGCATTGGAGAAATTTAGATCTTATTTGTTAGGATCTAAAATTATTGTCTATTCTGATCATGCTGCATTAAAATATCTCTTATCGAAAAAAGATGCTAAGTCTCGTTTGATCCGTTGGATCCTGCTTTTACAAGAATTCGACTTAGAAATACGTGATAAAAAAGGATCTGAAAATGTTGTTGCTGATCATTTATCTAGACTAGTTGTTGAAACTATACATGATTCCACTCCTATCACTGAAACTTTTCCTGATGAACAATTAATGCATATTTCTTCATTACCTTGGTATGCTGATATTGTTAATTATTTGGTCACTAAAGAAATACCATCTCATTGGTCTAAGCATGATAAATCTAAATTTTATTCTGAGGTGAAAAACTTTATTTGGGATGATCCTTACTTGTTTAAATACTGCCCTGATCAAATAATTAGAAGATGCATTCCAAACTGTGATCAGTCTAAAATCATATCTTTTTGTCATGATCATGCATGTGGAGGATATTTTAGTGGTAAGAAAACAGCTGCTAAAGTTTTACAATGTGGTTTTTATTGGCCTACTATCTTTCATGATACATATGTTTATTGTAAAGCTTGTGAACGTTGCCAAAAGTTAGGAAGTTTAACTAAAAGAAACATGATGCCTTTAAATCCTATTCTTATTATTGACATATTTGATGTTTGGGGCATTGATTTTATGGGACCATTTCCTAACTCTTTTGGTAATCTTTATATTCTTGTTGGAGTCGATTATGTATCTAAATGGGTTGAAGCTATTGCATGCCACACTAATGACCACAAAGTTGTGCTTCGTTTTTTGAAAGAAAATATATTTTCCCGTTTTGGTTCACCACGTGCTATAATTAGTGATAACGGTACTCACTTTTGTAATAAGCCATTTGAACATTTGATGAAACAATATGGCATTACACATAAAGTCTCAACACCATATCACCCACAAACTAGTGGTCAAGTTGAAGTGTCTAATAGGGAAGTTAAGCACATTTTAGAAAAAACTGTGAATCCAACTAGGAAAGATTGGTCCTTAAGACTCATTGATGCATTATGGGCGTATCGTACCGCGTACAAAACGCCCATTGGCATGTCACCCTACAGACTTGTGTATGGGAAGGCGTGCCATTTACCTGTTGAGTTAGAACATAGAGCCTTCTGGGCAATTAAGCAGTTAAATTTTTCTTTAGACAAAGCAGGTGAGAAACGAAAGCTTCAACTCAATGAACTAGACGAAATTAGGAATGATGCATATGACTATTCAAAAAAATATAAGGATCGCATGAAATTTTACCATGATAAAAATATTTTGAGAAAAGATTTTTATCCAGGTCAGAAAGTCCTTTTATACAACTCTCGTTTGCATTTATTCCCGGGAAAGTTACGCTCTAGGTGGTCTGGTCCTTACATTGTTCGTATTGTTTTTTCACATGGAGCTATTGAAATTGAAAATCCTAAAAATGGTGATATATTTAAAGTTAATGGACAAAAATTAAAACCATTTTTGGAATTAAAAACTGATGAAGTGGATGAGATACTCCTTGAGGACCCTGTTTACCATGCTCTTTGATTCCTGTGTGATCTTGATAACTTGTGTTTTATTTGTATTGTTGTTTTATGTGCGATTTAATTTTTGTTAGTTGTATCCTGTTCTATCTTGTTCTATCTTCGCAATGCACAATATCGAGGTATGACCATTCTAAACTTTACACTCTTGTTAATTTTAATTTATATTTATATTTTGACACATTGAGGACAATGCTTAAATTAAGTTTGGGGGTATCGAGTTTTATTGTGTTTGTTTTGTGTTTTATTTATGTTTGCTTTGCATTGTTTTTAATGTTTTGTGTTTTATTTTATGTATGCTTGTTTGAAAAGAAAAAAAAAGTTTGTTTGAATTTTTTTTTATTTATTTATATGTTGTGGTTTTGTTAATTTTTTTTTTATTTGTTCATTTTCATAAAAATTCAAAAAAAACAAAATTAAAAAAATTATTTACAAAAAAAAAAATTTGGTGATATTTTTCATTTTCAATGATAAAAATTCTGATTGAGTTTGAAATTAATTCTCTTAAAAATATGAATAATTTTTAAGCTTTGTTTTTAATTATAGGGTCAATTTTGCTTGTAACAAAAATTACATTTTTCATAAAAACTCTTATTTCTTATAAGTTTAAGTGAAAAATAATTTTAATAAAAACATATTTTCTAAAAGCAAAATTGACAATTTAATTAATTATATAAGCTTAACTTTTATTCATAATAATTTCTGAGAGTTATTTTCATTGTGCAATTTTTGAGAAAATCATTTTTATATCACCAATAAAAAATATATATATATATATGTGTATTTTAATTTTTTTTTTGCTTGAGGACTAGCAAAACTTTAAGTTTGGGGGTGTGATAACTCTACAAAATAGAGTTATTTTACCATGTTTTACATGCTAATTGTTGCTTAGTTCATGAGTTTTTAATTAACTTATTAAGTTTTTATGTAATTTTTAATTTATTAGTCTTATTGTAGTTTTCTAGATTTTTATATGTTTTTATAGATATGTTATTATAATATGTTGTAGTTTAATTATTTAAAATTAGTATTGTTAGTTTGAATGCTAAAAATATGATTTTATTGAAATTAAATGTTATGTAAATTAAATTTTAATTAATGTTTTCATGGGAGTTATATGATATATTTTATTAATGAAAATATTTAATTTTAATTTAGTTTATAATTTATTGTGTAGGAAAATTATTGCCCTTGAAAAGCAAGAAAATCAAAGGAAAGATGGTAATTTTGAAAGAAAGTAACAAGAAAAATGGTGTTTCTCCAAAAGCCCAACCACGTGAGGCCCACTCTAGGCCCAACCCGTGGCCCCCCCTCCAACACCCAACCACCACATTGCTGCCATTTCCCTTATTGAGCCCAACAAAAATGCATTTTGTCCCTTTGTCCCCTATGACAAAAATGCCAACTTTTTACCCTTTTTCCTACACATTTTCACCACAACATCATCATTACACCCTATAATTTACCTCTACATACCATATTTATTTTATTTAATTAATCTAATCAATTTAATTAATTTAAATTGATTATTTTAATAAACTCACTTTGGCTATAAATATGGACTTTCAATACCATTTTTGGGGTGCTTAATTTTTTGGTTACCATCTTTTTCTCTCATTTTCTCTCTACCATTCTCTCTTCCATTTGGGTTTTTCAAGAGCATTTTGCAAGTATGTATGTCATTTATTTTGTAATTTCTATTCTAGTTATGTGCTTCTAATCTTTTTCATAAGATTATTAAGATCATGATGAAGCAACTTGTAACTAGGTAATATTTATGTTGTATGTTGATTTCCCTTGTAATGCAACAAAGTCTATGGATTTTTCTTCTTCATATATTTCTTTCATCTTAAATATCTTGTATTTTAGATTGTTAGAACATTTTTACACTTTGTTCTTCATTAGTGCATAAACATAATATTCTTTGTGTAAGATGTGTCATTAAATTGTACACATCCATGCTTAGAACAAAAATATTATGTTTTGCCTTATAAATAATGTTCATTGATTTATTTGTTATTTCATTAGATTGATTTACACTAAATGCTTTGAAATTATAATTTTGAAAAGTGAAGAAAAATCCTATCTTTTTATAAGAAAATTGTGCTTAAAATTATAAATATTTTTGGAAAATGATAGTTTAAATTATTTTAACTATCACTAAAACTTGGGAATCAATATACTAATAAATATTATTAAACTTACATTTTGTGGATTCTAGTATCTTAATAATCTTTTCTTTTAATACTTATTTTCAACTCATTATTGGTTTATTTTCATTATCTTAAAAAGCTTTATTTTTCAATATTTCATTTTATGTTCATACTATTAAAACTCATCAATCTTTGGAACTAGGTTAGAATTTATTACTTTTGATTTAAAATAGTTTCATTTTCGATTTTAGACAACTCCTTTGGGTTCGACATCCTTGCTTACGATCACTATTCTATATGGACGATTCGTGCGCTTGCGATATATAAATTTTTAAACATACCCGTTTAGGGTCCATCAATGGTCTTGCTTAGGATTGGCACCCTAGCTTCAAAGGAGTCCTTCCTTGAGAGGGAAATGGAGAGGGACGAAATAAGAGGGGGAGAGATAGAGCCTCTAATTTTTCTTTTTAGAGTTGGAAAAAAAATTAAAAGGGAAGGGCAAGGAGGGTGCCTCAGTTTTGGGGGGAAAATGGTAGAGAAAAATGTTTTGAGAAAAAAACAAAACAATGATTAAACCCTTAGCTTGTAAATGATAAGACTCTTCCTATTCTCTTTCGGGCATGTGTCCAAGCTTTTGAGTGCCCTAGCAGCTACCTTACTACCCACCACTCTCTCTCTTCCCTTGGAAATTACTTTTATCCCGTTGCTTATTTTACCTCACATTTAAGGAATCCAAGGGCCCTTTTGTAGAGTCCAAGAACTTTGCTTAGCTAGTTAGATAGTAGTAGCAATAGTAATAGTTGTAGTATGTTCATGACTATGGATTTTGGTTCAAACTGGGATTTAATTGGACACTCGTAGTAACACTTGTAGATTTTCTAAGTTTAACCTATAGTTTAAGAATATTAATTATAACCTAAGGTTTGATTAATATGACTGATTATGAAAGTGATAATTATAATACTATAAGGTTTAGATCGACCCAATAAGATAGTAACACTTGTCATATGAAGGTTTAATGAGAAATTAAGTATTTTTGAGGAATAATTTTATTAAGAGTAATATTTGAATATCCTAGGGTCTGTCAGCAGCTTTGAAATCGTTAAAGGACTTAGTCAAGGTTGTTTACTCAATTCAAATTAGGCTGAAAAAGTGTAATTATGTGTTTAAAATTTTAGCATATGCCGATATATCGCAGCTATAGGGGGCGATATATCGCCATACAGGGATATGAAAAACACGTAACTTCGCACGACCACCTCGACGAGCCTCGAGCATATTAGCCCAGGCAATATATCGCCTACTAGGGGAGATATATTGGCTCATTTGATGGATTTTTGAATTTTTTTAAAACCGAGCTCATTTTAATCTTTAACCTCTTGATAAGTTCAGCATCTTTCTGACCGAGTCTTCAGCCTCTGCTGAATGATAATTCAAATATTTTTCACTTAAAAAGCCATTATTTTATTCAAGTTAAATAAAGATCTTTTCATTCTTGAACTCTATAAATAGGACCTAGTACCCAGCCATTGATTCATTCATCAAGCTAAGTTGAGAGTTTGCAAGCTGCTAGGTTATTTTTTTTGAGTGCTTAAACACTTGGGTTGGGAATATAAGCTTTAACTTTATAAGCTTAATAAATAATCGGGAAGTAAGGTTCATAGTATTTTTCGGTTCGAGGTGTAGTTCGGTTATAGAAGCATTCAAGGTATTCATTATTCTAGTTCATTTCTATGTTATTCTTATTGTTTTCTACTCAAAATCCTAACTCTATTCTTTATTCTTGGTTAGGAAATCTAAGATCTTGAACGTAAGATTTTTGGTAAGTATATTCTCACTGGTATAGTTCATCCATTCTTTTCATCCCTTTTTTATTTAGTATACTCACCTTTCTTTCATGGTTTTTAGGAGTGTTCCAAAGTCCCAATCCTATTCTCATATCCCGGTATTTTTGGTAAGGAAAATAGGATAGGATTTTATATGTTATGTTATATGTTATCTTATGATTTATGTGTTATGTTATATTATGTATGTTTGTAGACTTGGGCATATGACTTGTATAACTAACAAACCCCAATAAATTTATGGGCATATGACTTGCTTTGCTAGCAAGCCCCACAAATCTAATGGGCATATGACTTGTTTAGTTTACGAGCCCCAAGTAGTAATGGCCATTATAGTATATGTGACATATGTTTATGATATGTTTTAGTATATGTTGCTCTATGAATTTTATGTATATGATTTTCGTGTTAGATTTTCCTTGTTGGGCATTAGGATCATTCCTTTATGTTTATATGTGCAAGAAATTAGCTATGGCAGCGGAAAGGTTCTTGGCAGCTTGGGGGTTGTGTATTGAGGCAGGATGGAATCGGTGTATGGAGTGTTCGATTCGAGGATGAAGTCGCTTCTTTGTCTTTTAAAAATTATGATTTATATGTATTTTTCGCACTTTATTTTGTAACCCATTTATTTAAAGTTATGTTATGTTTTTATTTTAAAAACAATGGGATCCCTTATCCTACTTTAAATTTTATGTAGTTTAACATTTGCCTTACAAGATTTAATGAAGTTATGATTATTTCACCTGTGAGTCTTATTAAAGATTAGTGTCTATGTATAATAGTCATTAATGGTCCAAAGTCTAGAGTAGTTGGGTCATTACACCTTTGGAAATTTTGTGCTCTAAATTTCCCTTATTTTTTTACCTATAATTGTTAAATACTTCCAAGCATAAATAATTAAATTAAATGTGGCCCAAAAATAAACTTTGTCACATATCACATAATTTTGGTAATTTTAACAAATTTACCGAAATTCCCATAGAGGCCCGAGCAAGAAATTTTCAGTCTTAAGCCCGATTTGTTGGAATTCAAACCTCAATCAAATTTTATTAAACTTATTGGCTCGATTATAAAGTCCTAGTTTCCAGGCAAAATTAATATTTTTATGCGATATTATTTCCTATTTCATGTAATCCAAGATTTTTCTCCCATTAGGGTTTATTCCTTGGTCTGAGACCAATTTTTCTTTGCATAAAGCTAGATCCTTTACTGTATCATTACAGCGGCTATAAAATTTACTAATCATCACAAATTCATACAGTATCATTTATCAAAATAATATTCCACATAATTCTTCACCTACTCCAACCAGCTACTAATGGGTGTTCAAAACAGGGGATGTCTGTGATGAAACCATTTCTGTGTCAAGCCTCTCAAACAAGTGCTTGCATATTGCACTCTCTGTTGCTCGGATGTGTTGGCCCTATCAAAGACTTCTGTCATGTAATGCGTCCATTTCCAAATGACACGCCGATGCCGTTGATCATACTCGAAGGGTCGAGGATTCTCATTGTTAAAGAGTTTATACTAATCGATCCTAGGCATAGGGATCATGGGTAGGTTTCCTATCACAAGGTCACCTATCTCAGGCATATCGACCATAACCTACAATTTATAGAATTGAGGTAATAAAAGAAAGCAAAGGAAACAGATATGAAAAGACAATACTTAAGTGAGTGTCGGTCTATCTTGCAAAATGTACATGTGGGTTTGTCTACAGAATCAAATCAACTCGAGCTCTGATACCACTTGTAACAACTCTCAAAACATACAAGACCAAAACATGCGGAATCTAAACTTTTACTTTAAATCATTGTGCCAAAAGTCCATAAATTTTTTTTTTTTAAAAAGATCGTGTGCGCACAATTTTAGTTTAGCAAACAAAACTAACACTACTCTTTTACATAGTTATAGCAAAACAGTTGTCATAAAAGAAATAACAAGCTCCCAAATTTTTCATTTCAAAATGGTGTTCCATCAAAACCTCCCCAGGTCAGGCCACATGTACATATCCACAAGCAGACTCCGACGCTCACTGCTCCACTTTTCTTTTGCACTTATCTGCAACATGAAACATCTAGGTAAGCAAAAATGCTTAGTATGAGTAGGGTAACGTCCAAAATTACCCAATAAGGCTTAGGGTCTGAATAGGGGGCCAGGATGGAAATTTATGGTAATTATGTGCTTATGTGGTATATTTCTATGTAATTATGTGAATTATATTATAATAGGACTATATATGCATGTTTATTTGTATTAAATATGCATGTGGTCCCGTTTCTTATTAGAAGGGAAATTTTTGTCATTTTTCCTGTTATGGGCATATATGTGATATATGTGAGAGACAACATTATTATGTGGGTTTATTTGAGTTACTCTGCGTGGGACGAACAAAGGCAGCAAGTTAGCGGGAAAGTCACAATGGGACCCAATACCCAACTCGAGGTGAGTGAATGGGTATTTTGGGTAACTGGTACATTACCGGGTTATCGGGTAACGGGAATAAAAATTTGAGGATATATTTGGAGCTAGTGAGATTAGGAGGGAATATTGGGGATTTTGACCATTTTTCCATTGATGACGTTTTTGGTACCCCGAGCCCTCGGGATTTGCTTAAGGTTACTTGAATCTTAAGTAAACCACACAAAACAAAACACTGAGAAAAACACTTGAACATTTTCACTAGCTTTCTCTCCCAACCGAAAATCTCTCTCTCACATATTTTGGTGGATTTCTTGAGGAAGCAAAGGGAATTGAAAGCTTGCATTAGGACTTGGATTTGTTGCAGCTAGGAGGTCATTAAACACAGCTAAGGTATGCTTTAAATCTTATTTTAAGTTGAATTTCGTTATGGTTTCCTAGAGTTCTTGAGGTGTTCTTGAGCTTTGTGGGTAAGTGGTGGATTGTGAGTTTTGATGAGTTCTTATTCAAGTTTTAGGTTTGGTTTTGTTGCTGGTATTATGTTGATATTGTTCTGAGGATTGAATCATGGTTCTAGGAATCATTTGGGAGGATTTTGGTGGGTTTTAGGGTAAGGAAAAATAGAGTCATTCTGGGTTCATAGGGTTGGGCTGCGACCCTGCTCTTGGGGCGCCGTGACCCATGCGAATCTAGGGCAAGGTGGGGCTTCTATTTCGGAGGCGTGTCACGACCCTCAAGGACAAGTCGCAGCCCGCGTCTTGTCCCCAAGCAAGAGGGGCTCTCTGTTCTAGGAGGCGCACTGCGACCCTTAGAGTCAGGTTGCAGCTCGCCTGGCCAGCTTTGCCCATCCTTGGGTTTTAGTGATGGGAACTCGTTTCCTAAGGGCTTGGGATCAAATCTACTACTTGATTTAGTACAATTTTACATTCCGGAGGCTAGGACTTGGTCTGTAAGCCTTTATTTTCTCGTTATTGAAGGGATTCTATATTATGGTTATGACTAGGTTATTGTTAGGGGGTTGAGACCATGATCATTCTCGATGGTCGTTCCTATTATACTTTGCATTCAGACTTGAGGTAAGAAAACGACACCCAATATGTGATATATGTGATTAGGGCTCGGGCCCCTGAGAATGAACGTGATTAAGTTTATTTTGTGCTTGTTGATTAAACATACTTGAATACTTTGTTTCTATCTAAGTGTTATATGATTATTCGCAAGGTCTCTGTAGTTAGGGGTTGGCCCCATTAAGGAACATGGTTATTACTATATTTGCATTCAATTGATTGTGTTATATAATTAATATGTATGCATACTTGTATTGTTTGAAGTGTGCTTATCTATATCTATATCTATATCTATATCTGTATCTATATCTATATCTGAATCTGAACACCTGGCTCAGGACTTGACTTATTTGTCAAGGGCAGCAATAGCACGCTGGGCACTGGTTGAAAGGCTTAGGCCCAATCAAGAACGTACTATTACATTGGGCGACCCTATGGTGATTGGAAAAAAAACCTATTGGCTGGCAATATAGCTAGTTACTCAGAGTTAAGGGCATGGGCCCCAGTGACTCTATGGTCACATAGCTAGAGCATATGGCCCCGGGTTGACTCTATGGTCAACTATTCAAGGCAGCAGGCCCCAGAATGATCCAATGATCATTTATTTGTAATTGTACGCACGCATGACTAGGTTATTACTGATGGGCATGCTAGATAAGTATTTGGAATTTATATTTACTATTCATGCACATTTTTAAGTTTTCTTGCCAAGCCTTGGCTCATGGGTGCTATGTGGTGCAGGTAAGGGAAAAGGAAAGCTTGACCAGCCATGAGTTGGAGAGATTTGGTGGCAGCATGTACATATGCGGTTGCTCGTCCACCACGACTGAGGATATCTCAGAGGAACTAGGGTCGTATCCCTTATTTTGTCGCTTAGGCTTGCTAATTGTACTGTTGACTTGTATATACCCTTTTAAACATTTGTTTGTAATATTTTGGGAACCCATGTATTTATTAAACTTTTAAATGAAAATTCAACGGTTCATTTGACCAAAATTTTTAATTCTAACCCTTGACATTAACCTTAGTTACACATTTATGACCAAATGACTTGATTAGCAAGTTTGACACTATTTAAACTACACAGTGTAACGGTCCTAGAATAGGAAAACGTTACAAATAGTCTTGCACACAAATATAATTAACCCAGTAAGGGGTTGACCTAAGGTAGATATCCCTACCGGTCATTAGGGTATTGGATAAGTTCCAACCCTATCATACAATTTTCAATAATAGCCAAAATAGAAAAGTCAAGCACATTTGTTGCGCCCAACAACCAATTTTCGTACATATCATAACAACTTCACTCAGAAAATCCAAGAAATTCAAGATATATAACCATAGCCAAAATAAATACTCTAGTTGTTTCTAACAGCCAAGTTCACACATATCACATAACCTACACTAAGAAAATTCCCAGAATATTCAAGATATATAACACATATCATAACTAATCAATAATTAACAACAAGGGATCCGGTCCACAACCCAGTTCCAGCATTTATATCCTGGTTCCAACCCGAAATAAATTTTTACCATGTCTTGGCTCCAACCCGGACTTTATTACCATTTTCCATGCTCCAACCCAGACTATATAATTATAATGTCCTGGCTCCAACCTGGACTATATTACCATTGTCCTGGCTCCAACCCGGACTATATACTTTTACCACGTTCTGGCTCCAACTCGGACTCTATTTTTAACATATCCGTGCTTTGACCCAGACTTGAGCTTACAGTGTCCTGGCTCCAACCCAGACTATTTTATGCTAGGGTTCTGGCTCCAACCCGAACCTACTAACCGTTTAGCCGCATAATACAAAAGCATTTCAAGAGTAGGCAGTAAGCATACCCTGGTCATAATGACCCAAACAAACTAGTGTAATCTACTACTACAAGCACACACTAGTATATTCATGTTGTAGCCAAGAAAGAGAAAGACTAACTTTTATGGAGTCCTTAGTTCCCAGCTGGATCTTTAACACATCTATTCATTTTCCTTTTTTCCCAGTAATTGTACTTAATACAGTGTACTCAGATTAAACTTCGGCATATTCTTATAGCTAATGTTCCACGATAGTTGCATGAAAAAAATTCTTAGAGACTCTATACTATAGCCTCTTATACACTTCACAAGGTATAAGGCCAGATTTCATTTCAATCTATCCAATATCATAAGAAAATCATCCTCACCGCAACATGCTCTTCGTGCTGTGCATTTTAAGATTCATTAAATAAAGCACTCTCTTATCGGATAACTCATATTTTGGTTTTAGGAAAAATGTGTTCTACTATAAACTTATATCTTTAGAAAAATACCAACATGTCGTCCTCTTACGAAAGTTTACTGTTTTCTATCATTTACCAAAATTCTGCTTTGTGACCCTTTACAAATAATATCTGACAATGTTATCCCATTCTCTTAAAGATAGTACAAAACCCATACTCCCATTCATACAATTTTTATCCATAACCTAGGATCTCTTTTTAAGTTGTTTTTGAAAAGAAGGGCAATTGGACCCTTATCTTATAAAGTGGTAAAAATATACTTTAAATTAACTCAAGCTGATTTAGGATTAGTTAAATCTCCAAATCCTTAGTTTTCTTTATAAATGATTATTTCTTCTCATTTATAAAACTTTACTATCACTATTTAATTTAAAGTGGTAAAGTCTCCTTTTTTAAACTTTTTCCCTAAATTGAATTTTTGGCAAAAACCCGTAACCTATCATTCACATATTCTGTGTCATAAGGACAAGAACTAGGCGAAAGCCTCGCATCAAAACAGGTTTTAGGTTAAGAGAACTAACCTCTCAAAAATCACTTTTTGTTAAGGTTCGAAATTGCTACCTTTCAGTTTTTAGGGAAAATTTAGAAAAATCATTTCCCTTAAACCGTGATACATTTTTCTCTAAAATTTTACAGGAGTCCTTATACACATCTTCACTAATTCCCTTCAAATTTTCATAATTTTTCATATGGAAAAACCCATAAAAGGTTTTAAAGCAATCTGGGCAGTGCCTGCTGCCCAGAAGTTTTTCCCAAATTTTATGGAAATTTTGAAAATTTATTTCTCTTACACCATAGCCCAGTTCTTTATGAAATTTTTACAGGGATCTTTATACATGTCTAAATTAGCTTCCCTCAACTTTTCATCATTTTTGGAATAATAAACCTCATAAAATGTGTAAAACAATCTGGGCAGTGCTTGCTGCCCAGAAGTATTGTTTCCAAATTCTAGGGCAAACTTTGAAAAATCATATCTCTTATACCTACACATTTTCCTATAAAATTTTATAGTGGCCCTTATAAATGTTTGAAATAATACCCTACCAAATATCTTAGCTTTTTGATTCGTAAAACTCGTTCACAAGTCAAAACAATCTGGGCAGTGCATGCTGCCTAGAAATTTTTCAAATTTACATCAAAATGCCAAAACGTTCATAACTTGGGTTTAAAAATACCTTTTTATGATTTTACAGAGCATATAATCAAGTAATCTCAAAGAACTATGCAAATACAGAAATATTTTTTTAAAAATAGAGGCAATGGAGTGCGATCTGACCCATTGGAAGCCAAACCACGAAATTTTGGCAGCATGCATTTTCACTCACACTCAACAACAACAAGCTTTCTAGCATAAACCCTAGCCACATGCATGCCTCCAAATCATAATACAAAACAAAAATCTCAACCTTAAGCATAAAATAAGATAAAAAAAAAACTATGACAATACCCTATACAACTAGATCTACAAGAATCGCTACAAAACATAAAGAACTCAACCATAGATTCTACCTTTCGAAGCCCTAGCTTGGAGATGTGTTCCTTAGCTCTTAAAAACCTTCCCTTGGTGCTCTAATTCTCAAAACCGATCCCCAAGTCCCACATGAAGTATTTTTAAGAAAAGGATTAGGGTAGAAAGAAACTTCGATGAGGGACACGAACATGCAAGCTCACAAAACATATATATATACTCAACCATAGATTCTACCTTTCCAAGCCCTAGCTTGGAGATGTGTTCCTTAGCTCTTCAAAACCTTCCCTTGGTGCTCTAAACTCTCAAAACCGAGCCCCAAGTCCCACATCAAGATTTTTAAGAAAAGGATTAACGTAGAAAGAAACATAGATGAGGGATAAGAACATGCAAGTTCACAAAAATCTCTTACCTTGCATTATTTGATCACAATGTTGCTCAACTTGGAGATCCTACTAGTAAGGCTTCTCTTGAACCCTAGAACAGAAAAACAAGGCCATGCATGGCTTTTAGATCACATGCATGCACAAGGAACCCTAGGGTTTCAATTTGAATGAGAAGGAGAAGAATGAATCACAAGAGAGGATTTCAGTTACCTTGAGGTTGGTCTTGCTTAGGATTGGCACCCTAGCTTCAAAGGAGTCTTTCCTTAAGAGGGAAATGGAGAGGGAGAGAGAGAGAGACCCATATTTTTCTTTTTAGACTTAGAAAAAAAATTAAAAGGGAAGGGGAAGGAGGGTGCCTCAGTTTTTGGGGGAAAATGATAGAGAAGAATGTATTGAGAAAAGAAAACAACAATGATTAAACCCTTAGCTTGTGAATGATAAGACTCTTCCTATTCTCTTTCGGGCATGTGTCCAAGCTTTTGAGAGCCCTAGCACCTACCTTGCTGCCCACCACTCTCTCTCTTCCCTTAGAAATTACTTTTATCCCCTTTCTTATTTTACCCCACATTTAAGGAATCCAAGGGCCCTTTGGAAATTTTGTTCTCTAAATTTCCCTTAACTTTTTACCTATAGTTTTTAAATATCTCCAAGCATAAATAATTAAATTAACTGTGACCCAAAAATAAATTTTGTCACATATCACATAATTTTGGTAATTTTAACAAATTGACCAAAATGCCTAGAGGCCCAAGCAATAAATTTTCATTCTTAAGCCCAGTTGATTGGAATTCAAACGTCCATTAGTTTTACTTAAACTTATCTCGACACTAAAGTCCAAGTTTCCACACAAAATTAATATTTTTATGCCATAGCATTTCCTATTTTATTTAATCCGCGATTTTTCTCCCATTAGGGTTTATTCCTTGGTTCGAGACCAATCTTTCTTTGCATAAAGCTAGTTCCTTTACCGGATCATTACAATGGCTATAAATGTAACGACCCAACTATTCTAGACTTTGGACCATTAATAACTACTATACACAAACACTAATCTTAAGAAAAACATACATATGAAATGACCATAACCTTATTATAAACTGTAAAACAAAGGTGAAATACATAAAAATTCATTTAGGATATGGGATCCAATTGTTTGAAAATAAAATAGAACATATCTTAAAATTCGTTACAAAACAAAGTGCAGAAAATACATATAAGGCATCATTTTAAATGACTAGAAAACAACTTCATCCTCGAGTCGTTTATGCAGTCCACCGATTCCATCCTGCCTCAATACACATTCCCAAGTTGCCAAGAACCTTCCCGCCGCCATAACTATTTTCCTGCACATATAAAACATAAAGGAATGAGCCTAATGCCCAGCAAGGAAAATCTACTACAAGCATGAAACATAATCATACACATAAACTATGAACGTATATCATATACTATAACACATATATCATAATTCTAACCCATGTACATGGTGACTATTGGGGTTTGCTAACTAAGCAACTATAAGCCTCAAATTACAATGAGGTTTGCTAGTTAAGCAACTATAAGCCCCAGAAACATAAAAATGTTGGGGTTTGCTATATAACAACTATAAGCCCAAAACATAAAAATGTTAGGGTTTGCTATATAACAACTACAAGCCCTAAAACATGCATATATCATAACACATAAAATCATACTATAACACTTTTATGTAAACATAACACATATTACATAAGAACTATCCTATTTTCCTTACCAAAAATACTGGGATGATGAGAATAAGGTTGGAACACTCCTAAAACCATAATTGAGAAAGGTGAGTATTCTAAAAGAAAAAGATGAAAAGAATGAACTAAAACATTGGGAAGATACTTACCAACAAGAACCTCAAGTTCAAAGAACTTAGATGCCTAACCAAGAATAAAGAATATCGAGTTAGGTTTTGAGTAGAGAGAAACTATAAAACTAATGAAACAATACTGAAAAGAACTAAGAATATGAATACCTTTGAAATTGCTATACCCGAACTACACCTCAAAACTGAAATACACTATGAACCTTACTTCCCAAGTGTTTAATAAGCTTATAATGATAAAGCTTATAACCCTAACCCAAGTGTTTAACACTCCAAAGTAAACCTAGCAGCTTGTAGACTCTGAACTCAGCTTGATGAATGAATAAATGGCTGGGTACTAGGTCCTATTTATAGAGTTCACGAATGAAAAGATCTTCATTTTGCTTGAATAAAATAATGGCTTTTTAATTGAAAAACATTTGAATAATCGTTCAGCAGAGGCTGAAGACTTGGTCAAAAAGATTTTGGACTTATCAAGAGGTTAAGGATTAAAATGAGCTCGATTTCAAAATCATTTGATAATACATCCCTAGAGCCGATATATCGCCTACCATAGGCGATATATCACCTGGGCTCATATTCCCAAGGCTCGTCGAGGTGGTCGTGCGAAGTTATGTATTTTTCGTATCCCCGTGTGGCGATATATCGCCCCCTAGAGCTGTGATATACCAGCATACGCTGAAATATTATACACGTAATTACACATTTTCAGCCTAATTTGAATTGAGTAAACAACCTGGACTAAGTCCTTTAACGATTTCAAAGCTGTTGACAGACTCTAGGATTTTCAAATATTACTCTTAATAAACTTATTCCTAAAAAATACTTAATTTCTCATTAAACATACACATGACAAGTGTTAATGTCTTATTGGGTCTATCTAAACCTTATGGTATAATAAATATCATCTTCATAATCAGTCATATTAATCAAAACTTAGGTTATAATTAATATTCTTAAACTATAGGTTAAACTTATAAAATCCACCGTAATAAACATACTATAACTACTACTAGCTATTACTATTATTTCTACTATCTAACTAGCTAATTAAAGTTCTTGGACTCTACAATAAAATTCACTAATCATCTCAAATTCATATAATATCATTTATCAAAATAATATTCCACATAATTCTTCACCGGCTCCAACCAGCTATTAACGGGTGTTCAAAACACACGATGTTACAATTTATGTGTTATATATGTGTATCACGATATGATTACTTGAGTTATATTATAACATGACTAGATGTGCATGTTTACAGGTATTAAATATGCATGTGGGTCCATTTCTTATTAGAAGAACAATTTTCGTAATTTGGCCCGTTACGGGCATATTTGGAATATATGTGCATATATGTGATATATGTTTGAGACCACATTATTATGTGGGTATATTTGGGTTACTCGACATGAGGCTATCCTAGGGAGCAAGTAAGCGGGAAAGTCACAACGGGATCAAATACCCGACTCATGGTGAGTCAAGGGATATTTTGGTATTTAGTTCATGTTTGGGTTATTAGGTAGTTAGTGAGATTAGGAGGGAATTCTGGGAATTTTGACCATTTTACCCTCGGGGAAGTTTTTGGTACCCCGAGCCTCGGATTTACTTAGAGTTACTTGAACTCTAAGTAACCTAATATAAACAGAATAACACAGAAATACAAACTCTCTCAACATTCTCTCTCTCATGTATACTCTCTCCCTCTCTCAATTCTTTGGGAATTTCTTGCGATTTAAAAGGAATCAAAGCTAGCTTAGGCTCAGAATTGCTTGGGGAGAAGTTTAGCATTGTTTTGGGTGACAAAGGTATATATTTCTAGCCTTAATTCTCTATGTTTTTCTGGCTTTAGCTAAGTTTTAGAGTAATGAAAACTCAATTATGAATTTTGAGATTTGGTTAGGTTTTGTCCAAGTTTAAGTTTGGGTTTTGTGGGTATTTAAGTGTTGAGTTGATTGGAAACTTTACTTTTGGGATTTCGCTATGTTTGGATAGGTTTTTGGTGAGATTTGGCTTGAAGAAACGAAGAGAAAATTTGGATTTTCTTGTCGAGCCGCAGCCCTATTGTTGGGGCGCCGCGTCTCTCATGAACAAAGGGAGAAGGAGGAGTTGTTGAACCTCCATTTGAGCTGCGACGCTTGTAGGGGCGCGTCGAGGTACGTATGTCCAGAGGAGAGCCCTTGGGCTCTCTGACTTTGGGTGGGCCACAACTCTTTTGCCTTGGGACGCAACACTTGTAGGGATTTCGATCCCCGGGAAGGTTTTGAGTGCGGGAACTCAAACATAAGGGCTCAAGATCGATTCTATTGCCCGATTAAGTAGAATTCGACGTCCCGGAGGCTAGGACTCAGTTCAGAAGCTTTATTCACTCGTTATTGATGGGAATCTATATAGTAGTCATGACTAGGTTATCACTAGGGGCTTATTACTGGGATCGTGCTCGAGGGTCGTTCTTATTATACAATGCACTCGGACAAGAGGTAAGAAAACGACACCCAATACATGATATATGTTATTAGGGCTTGGCCCAGTTGTTAAATATAATAATAAATAGGGTTCGTGCCCCTGAGAATGAACATGATTAAGATTATGATTGTGCTCGTTGATTAAGCATGCTTGAATTCTCTGTATCTGGATAATTGTTTAATGAAGTATTATTGTTTGCATTATATGCGTAGTTAGGGCTCGACCCCATTAAGGAACGTGGTTATTAGTATGTTTGAATTTAAGTGATTGAAATATATTATTAATATGTATGCATACTTGTATTATCTGAAGTATGCCTATCTGTTATTTGTTTATGTATGCCTGCTTAGTGCAATGTTATCTAGTAATATTTTTTAAGGATCAGACCCCCTTCTAAATTCACTACTATATCTTAGTGCAATGTTATGAAGTAATATTTTTTCGAGATCAGATCCTCTTTTAAATTCACTACTATGTCTTACTTTGTAGGACAACTATGTGAGACTCTAGCGGTAGTATTGGTTGTCTAGGGTACATGGGAATAGTTCATTATGTCATAATTAGTTATGCTTGGTGCAATGTTATCTAGTAATATTAGTTGGGACCGAATCCCCTTATAAACTCTCTATTGTATCAATTGAAAACCTATTGTGCAATTATCTGAGACTCTGCGATACTATTGGTGTTCGAGGTGACTAGGGACATGAGAACTTTTCCTTATGTCATAATTATGTATGCTTGGTGTGATGCTATTTAATAATTAAGATATTTAGTAATATAAGATCATGATTGGATCACCTTCTAAAGTCACAACTTTATCTTTATAGGATAACTATTTGAGCTTGTACTGCACTAATTTTTTTAAAAATATTTATTTAATTTTGAGCTTTATTTGAATTTATAATTGTTAAGTGTTAATTGTATTTGTTATTTTTTTATTGAAAAAGTGTGATTTTATTTGTTAATTAATTAATTTAATTAATTGTAAATGTGAGTTCTTGAGTTTTGGTTGTGTGCACTAATGTGCATGGTTAGTAGAAATGCTCCCCAACACTTGTGTGTGTGCGTTTGCATGGTATGCATGGTGAGCATGCATAAATTTTCTATGCATAATTGTTAAGAGCTCTAATCTATTACTTTATAAAAACGTCACCCAACTCATAGATAATAGAAAAATTCCACTTTAAGGAAAAACTCAGTGAGACCTTTTGATAAAAAATGCAAGTTTGGGCCCAATAGTTGAAAATAAAATAATGTGTCTTTATGCGATATTAAAAAAAATGAATTCCCACTGACGTAATTGAAAATAATATTGATTGTTTATTCGTTCATAGGATACCCCATGCCATACATAAAATCATAAAAAAAATAATGCTATTTCTACCAATCAATCCTTCATGGTTACAGCATAAAAATCACATGTTTGAATAATACGCGTATTTTTTAACGTAAAAATACAGTTGCATGTAACATGCATACGTGTGAGTATTCTTAAAATTTAACGTTTTAAATCAATAATTTCTATTTGCTTATCTCATTGCTTCTTCTCTAAAAATTCAACAAGCAAAATTATTTACCATTTAATTATTTCTTTAACGACACATTTGTCATACAAAATTTTATTATAAAGTATTTAATTTTATAAGATAATTCATTTAGCCTTTTAATTTCTCATGAAATAATAATTTCATCTATTATTTAAATAGCATTTTAAAGATTGTGACAAAATTTGTAGTTACCTATAATGACTAAATAAAGTTCTTGTTTTCTTTTAGAA
The DNA here is from genome assembly GCF_963169125.1 of Humulus lupulus. NCBI lineage: Eukaryota > Viridiplantae > Streptophyta > Magnoliopsida > Rosales > Cannabaceae > Humulus > Humulus lupulus. The sequence continues at coordinate 156,728,785 of NC_084797.1, read as the reverse complement.
AAATTAATTTACTTATCTAAAAAAAATGCATATTTACAAATGTGAAAATACATAAATAGAGTGGAAAAATTACATTTTCATATATAAAATCTAAGACTTAATTTATTGGAGTGTATGACAAACTTATCTTAAACATTTTTCTCTTAATAAACCAAAAATTCCAGCAAGCGATTTATTTGTTTAAAATCACAAAATTGAATTTAAACCATATTCTTTTCACACACACACACATATATATATATATATATACATGTCAATTTTTAAATATAGCTAGTATCTCTCATTGGTTGGACACAACATTAATTATGGCAAAAGAAAAATAACTAAATTCGAAATTAATGTAGAAAAAAAATATTTACCTGTTGGTGACTTGCTATACCAAGTCACTATGTTATCAAATCATCATAATTGTTAGTACCCATCTATGGGTGGTAACCATTGAGAAGTCTTCCATATATATATATAAGTGTGAAAATACATATTTAAATTTTGAAAATATCACATTTAGCATATACATAGCTTAAGGTTTAATTTATTTGATACACTTGTTTTACTTATCTCATTTTTTTTCCTATTAACCAAAATTTTCCAGCGATTATTTTATTTAATTAAAATCACACACTTAAATCATCCACTAGATTTCTTTCATAAAATACAAAAAAATGCATGTTTTTAATTAGTTGAAAAGTCTCATTACAATGAAAAATATCTATCTCTTGTTTACATAGGTTCTAAAATATTATTTTGGGCATACTTGTGTATATTTTGAAATCATTGATTGAACATCACCATAAAAAAAAAACAGCAAGCATAAATAATAAAAAAAACATACTTTTAATCATGTTTAAGTATGTCACCTAACATATTCCTACCATTCAAGTATTCCAAGAAGAAAAACTATTCAAGCATCAAGAACCTAACATTTTTACATACAAAACCAAATTAACATTTTTAAAGGAACTTATACCCATTTAGAATCTTGAAAATAACCTAACATGTTTCTAAGATCACAAGTGACATCAAATTAAAAAAAAAAACAAAAATGAATCAAACATGTTATAGAAATTTACCCTAGGCCGAAACCCTCATAGCCCAAAATCAACAAATCTTTTCATGTTTAAAATATAAAGATAATCATCATCATATATTAGTATATCAAAAACCAAAACCCTTGCATGTATCTACCATCATCCTTGCATGCTTTTTCATAGAACATGAAAACCATAGCAACCAAAACATAGGGAAAAACCCTAGGTGTCATATCATCAAGATCACCATGCTCAAAACTTTAAGATCAAAACAACACCAATAACAAGAGATCAACATAGTTTCCTTATCAATATCAATCCATATTCAAAAACCATAAACCATCTTTAATTCCAAATTAAACACAAATATAAAAGTGGATCCATTACCTCTCTTGATTGTAGAAGGAAGAACACAATAGTGACAAGAACCCTAGTGTACAATCACCTTGAATACCCTACCACCAATTTCGAACCACAAGCAAAGAGAAAGAAGAAAACTTAGCGATGAGGGGGAAGAACATGTTTAGAGGAATAAGCATAAATAAAATAAAAAATCAAGATCATACATACCAAGAATTTCAAATCCCTCCTCCCTTCTTTCTCTTATTCTTTTGCGATCTCTCTCTCTCTCTCTCTCTCTCTCTCTCTCTCTCTCTCTTTCGTTCTTCCTTTCTCTCCTTCTCTCTCTAGCTCTCACACACCCTTTCTCTCTCTTTCTCTCTCTCTCTAGCTGCCAGTCACACAAGCTCTTCTTATTTTTTTCTTTCCTTGTTATTTAACCTAAGAGAAACATAAATTAGCCTAATGTGAATGGGAAGGTTTGCCAAATCTTAATTTCTTTTAATTTATTTTGATTTTTTTCGTAAATAAAAGGAATTAATGGAATAAATTAAAAGATGACAACCTTTTCTTACCCAATTGAACTAATATCATCTAATTCATTTATTTAAATTTCAAACTAAATAGGGAAAATAATCTTTCTTTTCCCACTCTCTTCCCACGCCCTCTCTTTTTTATTCCCTTTTTCTTTTAAATTTCTTAAATAAAAAAAAAATTATGTGTAGGAAAAACTATTGCATGCTCACCATGCAACCATGTACATGCATGTTGGGAATTGTGCCCTTAAAGCATATGTAGTAGACATTGTTTTTAAGAAATAAATAAATAAATTGAATTTGGTATGGATATATTTTATGGACTATATTATTTAGTGATAATATTAAGTAAATATCAGAAAAATTCATAAGTTCATATATGTGATCTCAACCACGTATTGGTACGGGAGGATTGTGATTGAGATAAATGAACTTGAATAGTTCGCAGTAAAATAAAGTTATGTAATCTTTAGATTAATTACTGCAAGTATGGTCCACTAGTATTATGAGTACATGTGATCTAGATCCGGATTACTAGTTTAGTAGGACACTTTAGTGGAGGTGCTTTATATATTAGAGAATATATAGAACTGGACCAGATATGTTTATTAATACATAGTTAAATACCATTTCAACGTATTAATTAAATATATCAACTGATGACCATATACAAATAGATCTTAATCCTGAAGTTACTATGAACTCCTATTTATTTTACATGAGTTCTTTGATTCACTTGTTAGGGTTTGTCAGAATGATCAGGCTATAAACTTTTGTTTTTTGAACTCATTAATGTAAATGGCTGGGAACATAATATACAGATAAGGAATCTATACCTTCTCATAAGAGATTGAATAATGGTTCTCTTAAGGGTTGACTTTTGGGACTGAAAGGTTATTCAACTTAAATTCATAATTTGGTTATGAATTAACCTTCACTAGTAAATTCGATGGTACTTAAGGAAACAAGATATAATTAAAAGGGTAAAACAGTAATTTTATTTCTGGTTATTTATGAACCATTATTAGAGGGTTAATTTGTATGTAATGATTATATCGATGGACGCTTTATTGTTATAAAGGACTCAGTAAATGAAATGTCTATAATTACAAGAGTGCACTCTCATATTTATAGTGGAGTAATCATCAGAATAATAAATTAAGATTATTTAATTAAAGAGTTTAATTAATAATCACAAATTTATTAGAGCTTGGAATTATAGGTCGATAGGTCCCCACAACGGCCCTATCAACACTATTCAAGGCAAGAGTCGATATAAAGGGTATGGTAGAAAGACATATTGAAGAAGAATTTTGTTCTTCGGGCCAAATATGCAATTATGTGATAATAGTGATTAATTAATTAATTACAGATTAGTTGTAATTATCAAATTTTGACAATTAATTATTGTATAATTTTTGAAATTATATAAATAATTAATTTATTATAATTTTCAAAAATAAAATAAAATGAATATTAAATATTTGAAATTAATATTTAATTAAAATTAGTTTTAATTAGTTAGTAGAATTAATTATATATCTTTATTTGAGTGGGAGATAATAATCTGACAAGTTCAAATTGGATTGAATTTAAAATAATTAATATTTATTCAAATAATTAATTATTTATGATAATTAGTTAAACAGATAATAGATTCAAATTTGAATTAATTATCAAGTTGTTGGATTTTATCTGATAGGCTAGTTTGAATAAATAATTAAATGATTATGGAAAAACCACATTCCCCTGTTTTATAGGGTGCTGCACGACACAAACAGTTCCTGGACTGTGTGTGGCGTGCAGTTATAGAAATCAGGGAATTGATTTTTTACTTTTATTTATTTAATTAAGTAATTAATGAAAAATTCAAAAAGATAGTTTTGATATTTTCATTAATAAGATAATTAATTAATTAAAAGATAAATTGAAATTGGTTACATATTTATTTTTTAAATTTAAATATTTTCTACATAAGTTAGACTTATCAGAAAATGACAAATATACTCATTACTCGATTATTCTCTCTAAGAACAGAACGATACTTTCCATCTCTCCCTGAAAAGATACAAAACCAATCTCAGGCCTATTCTCTTGATCTCATGTGTTAATTTCATCAAGTTGAATCAGAAATATACCATCCTTTATTCTCTTAGTGCCCACACACTTCTTGAGGCGTAGAGAACGCTGTGAAAGATCTTGGTGTGAGTACCTGGGAGCAACTTGCATATGAGGATAGTTTATTTTACGAAAAGATAACAAGGACACTTGATAGGCATCAAAATGTATGTTCTTTATTCTTTTCTTGTTTATGATTAATGAATGTATATTAATGGATCCACATATTTAAAAGTTGTTTAAATATGTTACAAAATTTTTGTTGTACACTGGGCCAACCCATCACACAATTCTGCTGCCTATTAGGAAAGTTGTTCCTCACAATGCACACACCCAATTGCTCAAGTGCTTCGCTACTTACCATGCACCTAGGTGCATACAACCAAAACTCATTTACTTACAAATTAATATATTAAATAAAACAATTAACAAAATAAATTCACATAATTTCTACCAAACAATTCAAACAATTAAAATAATTTCCTAACACTTAACAATTATTAAATAAAAAAATTAAAGCACAAAATTAATTAAATAAAAAAAAGTTGTGCCGTACAATAATATATTTTCCTTTTTTATTTGTTATTATTATAAAAAGAGAAAATAAGAAAATAAGTGGTAAGTTTTATATGTAGACTTGTAGTCATTTAAGAAAGTTGGATATTTGGGTAATGAGTGTGAATGGGCTTACATGGCCGAGAGAGAGAGAGAGAGAGAGAGAGAGAGAGAGAGAGAGAGAGAGAGAGAGAGAGAGAGAGAGAGAGAGAGGATGAGGGGCAGTCAAGGCTAGGATTTGATAAGGTTGGAGGTTTCCATTTTTGTGGACAATGTAATCAAGTCCTAGTTGTCTAATGGCATGAATCTTGGAGTGGGAATCAACAAAAAGGAAACCAAGTGTGAATAGAGGTCAATGGGTGCTAGTGCTTCGACTAAATGATGAGGAGGAATAACCTAGAGGGAGAAGGAAGGGAGAGAGAGCTCGTGAGGCTAGAGAAAGAAAGGAGGGAAAGAAAAAAAGAAAGAAGATGAGAAATAGGATTTTGAAATCCCTAAGGGTAAGCATGTTGATTTATAGTGATATTCTAATTCTCCTCCTTATTCTTAATTCTAAGAGCAATTTTTTTCTTCTCTTTTCTTGTTGTGGATTTGTGATATTTAATTAGAATTTTCATAATCATGTCTATGGTTGATGGAATGGTTATTTTTATTAAGTGTAGTGATCCAAAATTTTAATTTATTTTGTTTATTTAATTGTTATATTTTAGTTAATTGTTTGATTTTTATAAAATAATTGAAGTGTTTGTTTTGTGTGAATTAGGATTTAATGGATTATTTGGAATAATTGTGTAATGTTTGTTTAATTATTAGTGTTACATTTTTTTTTAAATGTGACAACATTATGTGATTAGAATAGGTAGCCTCTTTTTTTTTTTATTTAGAGTGTGTGTGTGTGACGAAATTGTGTGTATCTGTGTAGACTTGTTTTATTTTTATTTCATTTAAATTGAAAAATAAAAGGAAAAAAAATGGGTTGTCATCTAATGGGATAAGATGACAAGACTTATCTTTTGGGTTGTGTTTACATGTAGATAGGATTTAGGTGAGGTGTAATGAGAGGAAATGGTGGAATATAGCTTAATTTGTGGGACAGGATTTGAGCTTTTCAAACTTGTGTTTTTCCGTAGGGTTAGGTCACTAGGGTACTATAAATAGAAGACATGGGAGCCTTGGGAATCCTTGTTGTGTGGCTGTCAAAATTTGGAGAGAAAAATAGAAAAGGGAGCACGAAAAAGAGAAGGATAAAGAGAGAAAGAAAGTTGGAAAGGAGGAGAAGAGGGAAGGGTTTCCAAGATCTTTAGGTGCCAGTAGGTCTAGGGGTACAAATTCATGGATTTGAACAAGTGTATGAGAGGTTCAGGAAACAACCGCCACCCAAATTTGAGGGGAAACCAGATCCCTTGGAGGCCGAAGATTGGCTAAAGTCGGTGGGGCTATCTTTGAACACATGGAATTAAATGACCGGGAGAGGATATCTTATGCATCCCACTTTCTGAAGAATGATGAGAGAATCTAATGGGACGTCATCAAAAAGACTCGAGACTTAGCCACTATGACTTGGAATGACTTCGTGTTGGCCTTCAATAAGAAGTATTATAGTGTTGCCGTCATGGCCACCAGGGTCGACGAGTTCGTTACGCTAGTTCAAGGGAACCGTACTATCACAGAATACACACAACTATTTGATAGATTGACTAGGTTTGCACCTGAAATAGTTTTGACGGAAGCCATGAGGATCCAGTGCCTCATTAATGGATTGAAACTGATGATATCCAGAGACATCAATTTGACTAGTGTGGGGATAGATAGTTATGCTAAGATCTTGGATAGAGCCTTGGATGCAAAGTTCATGGAAGACCGCATCTGGAAAGATGGGGCAGCTAAGAGAGAGACAAGGAATAATCATTCAGGGCAGGGTGACAACAAGAGAAAATTTCATGAGGGTTAGGGAAGTGCGTCAGACAAGAAGCCCAAAGCAGCAACCAAGAGCAGTGGCAACAGTAACCAGCAGGTCGGAGAGTCGAGTTCCCATTTTGTCGGAAGTGTAACCGTAAGTGTTGTGAAATTTATGTATGCAAGTATATGTAATCGTAAACAAGTAATAAAGTGATAAATAGAGTATCATTCCCACGAGGATTGAATATTAATTGCCAATGAATTAATTTTTATTTCTAATTTATTTGACGATTAATGAATATATAATTTACTAAAACTAAAAGAAATAAAAAAAAATAACAAGAACAATAAAAGTCTCAATAATAGATATTCTAATTCAACAGATAATAATATAGGGTTATTAATTTCATCAACTATCCACCTATGCTTCTCTAATTTGAATTTAATAATTCTTATCTCTATCGTGAAAGCAGATTACAATGGTAAATTATATTCTTTCCAGGACTTATTATTCTCTACAATAAGCAAATCTCCTACATCTCTGTTGTAAATTAACATATCACATGCATTAAACACGTAATCCCGAAGCTACACAAATCATACACGTATTCTTGTCTAATATAAATTTATGATTATTTGACTATAGCATATTTATCCTTCACTTCTCATATCTCAGTTTAAAATCATATAGATCATGCAAATGGTGATCAAACATTCACAAGCATTAAACACAAGTTAAACAATTCAAAATATTGATAGGAAATTCATAAAAATTGTATTAGATAATTATAAGGTTTCAAGAAGAATCCATTAACACCCTAAAAAGAAAATTAGTTCATGGAAAATAATAGAAAGAGAGAAAGAGATAGGAGAGAGAGGAGTAAGAGAGATGAGAGAAGAGAGAAAGCTCTGAAATAATCTAAAACATTTTTTTTTATAGTGATAAGGTTGTGAAAATAATTTTCTAGATGTTTCCACTTGTAACTTCATAATGCTAAAAAATATCTTCATTTGAATTTCAAATCCCGTAACTCTAGCTTCCGTAATCTTTTAGCTCAAATATCACCAAGTAAATGCCCAAATTTGACTTTTCTTATGAAACAAGCTTTCGTAGGTCTTTGAATAATCTTTTGAATGCCACAAAGAAAATTTAAATCATATATGTGAGTAAGGAGACATGGTCAAAATACCGAAACTATCTCAGATTTCTCCAACAATTTAAGTTTGAATTCTCCTTTATTCTCTCCAATCAATTCAAATAAGTATCTTTTATCATTTTTATTTTAATTGAAGATAATATTTCAAATATCCTTGTAACAAATGAAAACCTGAAAAATACAACAACCACACATAAAAATAACTAAAAATATAAAATAATAATAAAAGTAATAAAACTAAGGCTAAAAAGTATTAAAAATATATCCTATCAGTAAGCACCCAGGTGAGTGTAGGGAAAACACTGGGAAATGCTTCAAATGTGGTCAGGCAGGTCATATAAAGAGAAACTGTCCACAGATGGGGGCAGGGGCTAGACAAAGAGGCAATGACAATCTTGTGCCAGCCCGAGTCTTCGCATTGACACAAGGACAAGTCGAGGCCAGTAACACCATTGTAACAGGTCAGATCTCTATAGCTGGTAAATTATGTAAAGTCCTTATTGATTCAGGAGCTACACATTCTTTTATTTTCGTGGAAATGATAGATAGCCTAGGAGTGCCCTATAGGGATTTTAGTTAGGGATTTATTATGTTGTTACCTTCGGGTGATATCGGCAACCCCAACATATATTGAAGGCGGAATATGTCCAGGATAATTGATCGATTTAGACATAACAGACTATGAGGTTATTCTTGGTATTGATTGGTTGGTTAAGTATGGAACAACCATCGAATGTCGAAATAAAGTAGTGAAATTTAAGCTAGAAAATGAGGAATAGTTCACCTTTGTGGGCGACGTAGCAAAACTTCGTACACCGATAATCTCGGCCTTAAAAGCACACAACATGATTCACAATGGATGTCAGATGTATCTTGCAAACTCAGGGGATCGAGGCTATTTGAGATTGGTCTCATCCTAAGAAGTTAGAAGTTTCTTAGGTTGGCAAGGTATTACAGAAAATTTGTTGAAGGGTTTTCTAAGATTGCTGTACCCCTAAGCAACTTGACAAGAAAGAATTAGAAATATACTTGGAGTTAAAAGTATGAAGAGAGATTTCAGAGAATGAAGAATAAGTTTATATTAGTTCTAGCGTTGTGTGTAGCAACTGAAGAATGGAAGTTTGTAGTATACCGTGATGCTTCCAAGAATGACTTGGGATGTGTATTGATGCAAGACGGTAAAGTAGTGGCTTATTTACCTCAAGACCATTGAAAGAATATGAACAGAGATACCCTACCCATGATTTAGAGTTGGTTGCGATAGTATTTGCACTTAAGATATGGAGGCACCACCATTACGGAGAGATATAAAAGATATACATAGACCATAAGAGACTAAAGTATTTCCTCACCCAGAAGGAGATGAATATGAGGCAAAAGGAGGTGGTTGGAGTTAGTAAAGGACTATGACTATGAGATCTGTTATCACCCAAGCAAGGCAAGCCTTGTAGTAGACGCCTTGAGTAGACGTAGTTATGGGATTCTCTCAACACTAAGTTAAATAGAGGCACCACTCGAGAAAGAAATGGTAGTAGGTGGAATTGAATTAGTTACTTGGAGCTTATCAAGCTTAACTCTGCAATCAACCTTACTTGAACAAACAAAGGCGAAGCATAAACTGGACGAGGCTTTGGTTAGGTAGGAAGCACTAATCAAGGAAGGGAGTGATAAAAACTTCACTAAGTACAAGGGTGGATTGTTACTGTATAAGGATCGAATTTGTGTGCCAGTAGATAAGGAATTGAAAAACAACATCATGTCAGAGGCTCACACTACCCCTTATTCCCTGCATCCAGGTTCTACCACAATGTTCAATGACTTAAAAGCATTATACTAGTGGTCAGGATTGAAGCGTAACATAGCAGAGTATGTGATGCATGTCTCACTTGTCAACAGGTTAAAGCAGAGCACCAAAGACCAACAGGTTTGTTCCAACCCCTCAGTATCCCAGAATGGAAATGGGAAGTCATAGCCATGGACTTTGTGGTAGGATTTCCAAGGACCCTAAAGAAACATGATTCATCTTGGGTGATAATCGATAGACTCACCAAGTCATCTCACTTCCTACCTGTTCAGAAAACTTATACATCGAAGAAATATGCAGAGTTATATGTAAGTGAGATCATCCGATTACACGGAGTGCCAAAATCTATAATCTTTGATAGAGGGTCTGTGTTCACTTCAAAGTTTTGGAAGAGTTTACAACGAGCTATGGGGATGAGGCTTAAACTTATTATGGCCTTCCATCCCCAAACAAATGGTCAATCAGAGCGAACAATATAGATTCTGGAGGACATGTTGAGTTCTTGTGCACTTGACTTTTCGGGATCATGGAGTCGATATTTACCTATAATAGAATTCTCTTATAAAAATAGATATCAGTTTACTATTGGGATGGCCCCATATGGAATGTTATATGGAGGAAAATTCAGGACACCCCTACATTGGGATGAGGTGGGGGAGAAACAGATTCTAGGTAGAGAAGCAGTGAGAGAGGCCACTGAAGTAGTCGCCAAGATTCGGCAGAGGATGTTGACTGCTCAGTGTAGACAGAGAAGCTATACAGATCTTAAGAGAAGAGAGTTGGAATTCTCTTTAGGTGATCAGGTGTTTTTGAGGGTCTCACTTATGAAACGGGTCATGCATTTTGGGAAGAAGAGAAAGCTAAACCCAAGGTATATAGGTCCATTTGAGATTTTGGAGAAAGTTGGGCAAGTTGCTTATCGCTTGACTTTACCACCAGCACTCGCTGAGACGTATAATGTGTTCCATATTTCCATGTTGAGGAAGTATGTACCCGTTCCCTCCCACGTGTTGAGTTATGAACTATTGGAACTGAAGCAGTACTTAAGTTATGATGAGCAACTAGTTGAACTCTTAGAGGCAGGAGTCAAGGAATTGATGTTAAAGAAGATTTCGCTAGTGAAGGTCCTGTGGAAGAATTGTTCAACTAGAGAGGCAATCTGGGTATTGGAAGAGGACATGAGGGAACGCTACCCCGAGTTGTTTGGTAAGGGACAATTTCAAGGACGAAATTCTTTTTACGGAGGGTAGATTGTAGTGATCAATTTTTTTTTATTTAATTGTTATGTTTTAGTTAATTTTTTTACTTTAAAAAAATAATTGAAGTGTTTGTTTTGTGTGGATTAGGATTTAATTGATTATTTAGAATAATTGTGTAATGTGTGTTTAATTGTTAGTGTTACATTTATTTTAAGTGTGACAACATTATGTGATTAGAATAGATTGTATTTTTATTTATTTAGAGTGTGGGTGTGTGCCGAAATTGTGTGTATGTGAGTGGGCTTGTTTTATTTTTATTTCATTTTATTTAAGAAAATAAAAGGAAAAGGAAATGGGTTGTCATCTTTTAGGATAAGATGACAACGCTTATCTCTTGGGTTGTCTTTACATGCAAATATGGTTTAGGTGAGGTGTAAGGAGAGGAAATGGTGGGATTTAGCTTAATTTGTGGGATAGGATTTGAGTTTTCACACTTGGGTTTTTCCTTAGGGTTAGGTCACTAGGGAACTATAAATAGAAGACAAGTGAGCCTAGGGAATCCATGTTGTGTGGCTACAAAAATTTGGAGAGAAAAATAGAAAAGGGAGCACGAAAAAAAGAAGGGAAAAGAGAAAGAAAGATGGAAAGGAGAAGAAAAGGGATGGGTTTCCAAGATCTTTAGGTGCATGTAGGTCTAGTGGTACAAATTCATGGATTTGAACAAGTGTATGAGAGGTTCAAGAAACAATCCCCACCAAACTTTGAGTGGAAACCAGATCCCTTGGAGGCCTAAGATTGGCTCAATTCGATGGAGGCTATCTTTAAACACATGGAATTAAATGACCAGGAGAGGATATCCTTTGCATCCCAATTATTGAAGAAGGATGCGAGAATCTGATGAGACGTCATAAAAAATACTTGAGACTTAGCCACTATGACTTTTAATGACTTCCTGTTGGCCTTCAATAAGAAGTATTATAGTGCTGGAGTCATGGTCACCACAGTCGACGAGTTCGTTATGCTAGTTCGAGGGAACCATACTATCACAGAATACGCACAACAATTTGACAGAATGACTAGGTTTGCACCTGAAATAGTTATGACGGAAGCGATGAGGATAGAACGCTTCATTATGGGATTGAAACCGATGATAGCCAGAGACGTCAAGTTGAGTAGTGTGGGGATAGACAGTTACACTGAGAACCTTGATAGAGCCTTGGATGCAGAGTTCATGGAAGACCGCATATGGAAATATGGGTGACTTAGAATTCCACATTCTAAATCACTTTGGCGATATGTGTATAGAATAGATAAATCTAGACATGCTTGATGTCTAAAGTTATTGTTTTTTTTTTGATTGAAGAAGGAATAAATTTAAAACATAAAGGAGAATTTAGAAACAAGAGGTTTCTAGAATTAATATTCAAAAAAATGTTTATCTTGGATATTGAAGTATAAAATATGGGGGATTTTACTTTGGTCAAAATCTGTATTTTAATGGTGTAACAATTTTAATCAAACTATAGCTAGCAACAAAGTTTAAATAAAATAATGAGAGTGTTTAGAAATGACTAAAATTGAATCATTTCTACATCTCAAGTAATGAGACTTAGACTCCCTAAAGAGATTCACGATTGATGGTAACCCATTTTAATACTAGTAACCAAGTTAGTACTAGGTTCAATAGGTAATAACAAGTCAATCAATTGAGTAGTAGTAGTACACAAAACTTTTTCCCATCTAAGATATGAGTACTAGTGTGTCACCAAATGAGGGTTAAAATTGAATAGTTTTCTAATTGAACTCAGTCTTGAAAAGACAAGTATTATAGGTTAACAAAATACTGTAAGAGTTCTACATATCTAGACCTATGGGTGGTGCCACCCCTCATGAGGATTGGGAGTCATTCTAAAGAAAAATCTATGAATGGAATGTTCACATGACCATTAATGGTGAAAAAGAGAGACATTCAAGTCTCAAGTGAACATAGCAAAGGTGTGTGTGTTATCACTGATTTGTTATCAAGGAATAATTGTTCAATGTTTCGGTAACCAATATTTCAACAAACTTTGTGATAATTACACAAAGGTAAAATTCAAGTCGAAAGACATTTTAATATAATGTTTGATTGATTAAATAATTGTTACAAAAAGCGATTATTTAATAATATTATATTATTAGATTAAATAATGTGAAAAAATTTGATTTGTCACACAAATGTGATTTTCAGACCATGTAACATATTATTGAGAGTTACATAATTGGACACATGTGTGTGCCCAAATGTGACATATTTTGGAGTTACAAAGTCAGTTACAAATTTGTAACTCTAAATTATTACCCAATAATGTGTAGATTGTATGTTACACATTTGAGTTTGGATTTTACAAAGCCATCATGTAATATGGCTATTGGAGACATGTTTTTAACTCCCATTAGGTGTATGGAGGTTACAAAATCATGTGGGAAGAGATTGAGTCATTTTTTGGAAAACTGAAAGTTGGAGGCTGAAATTTTCACTGTGGTCGCGACCACTGATTATCCCTAACTGCGGTCTGGGGGACAGAGGCCAGTGGCCGCGACCACTGATACTCCTGGCCGCGGCCAGGGGTGTTGACAACCAATTTCTTTTTTCAAAATTTTCCAATATGAACGGTTATAACATCCAAAATAACTCCCAAATCGCTATTTTAATTCCATAAACATCTAATTAAACATTAGTAACAACCATGAGGGTTGGTGGAATTTGAATTTCAAAGGGTATCTCAAACTCTATAAATAGGAGCCTAATGCCCACTTGTATGAATACGCTATTTCTATCCACTAGAGCACTTGGCTAGAAATACACCAGAAGACTTGATTATTCCAGAGAGCTATTTCAAATTTTGAGAGAATCCCTTAGTTTTTGAGATTGGGGAAATAAGATTTTGGACAAAGGTTGTAAACCTTGTTCAAGTTGGTGATCCCCAATGCTCTTCACTTTGGTTGTGTAAGTGAGAGTGATTTATTTCATTATTCTTTTTGTTTATTATTTCTTCTATTTTATCTTGTTGTCTTTATTCTATTTCCTCTTGCTATAAGAGTTGTATCCTTTTCTACCTACTTTGCTTTACTATTACTAGTTTATTTGTAACTTTTTTCGTAGAGTTGTGATTTCGACTTTTTCATCTCTTTATTTCTATATTTACTTGTATTTTTGCAATAGAGTTGTAAACTTATTTAATCATCTTGTCTTTTGTATTCTTTTGCTTAGAGTTGTAATAGTTCTTATTTTCCATTAAGGCACTATAAATCTCTAAAATGAAATGGGTTCTAGTTGTTTATTTTATTTTATTTATTTTCTCTTGATACTCAAATAAAGAAGCATGATGTGATTTTGTGGTAAACTTAGTTGTTAAGTCCTATGTGTATTTCGACCTAAGCTATATTGCATGGTGTGTTATTGTTCTAAATGCATAAATAAGATTAAGGATTATTAGGGACTTGCATAAGATGTTAGAAATCATGTTAGACCTATCCATGTATTGTCGGTATATTATTAAAGTTTTATTGGTCATTTTATAATTCTATGTTACTTGCTGAATTTTATTATTAATCTATTTATTTAGCAACCATGAGTAAACTGTTTGTAACGCCCTAATTTCTAATAAATTATCGAGAACATAGCGTTGGATCATAATCATAAACATTGCTATTTTATTGAATGAAAATTTAAATAAGTAAATGGATCCATGGTTTTACAAAAATAAAATAATTGTCTTTAGCATACTAAAATGAGCAACATTAAATAAAACTTTAAAAGAAACATGCTTTAATAAAAATAGGCCCGCTTGATCTTCCTCGACTATATGGTCCTCACGAGTACATCACGAAGCTCCTAGGTCCCACTCACCACCGACCTTTCTATCTTTAATTGAATTAATCAACAACATCATAAGTGGTGAGCTTCTAAGCCCAGTAAGAATATTACAAACAAGATTCAGTCATATAATCAAATATATCATAAATTTTACAAGAGTCATAACATAACTTATTTATACTAATCATACAACATCATAAAACCTTAGGGCATAACATAGCCTAAGTCATAATCCTAAATCATAATCTAAATCATAGTTCAAAGTCATAAGTCATAGGTCCTAATAATAGGTCATAAGTCATAATAATAGGTCATAGGTCATAATAACAAGACAGATATGATAAAAAAATAAGTGCTTATACAGGGGTGGCAATTAAGCCTTGGACATAAGTCTGTCATACACCAGACATCAACTTAGGTCTGTCATAAAATTTTAGTAACCGAACCTACCGGACATAAGTCCGTCATATATCATTGGACACCTTAGGTCCAGCCACACTTACCCCTTTATTGTACATGAAATGTTAGGTCATACAAAACATAACTAGGTCATAAACTGAACTACCTAATTTTCCTTACCAAATTTGGGATATTGGAGACAAGTGCGGGAGTGGGAACTCCTAAAACCAAACATTAAAAACCATAAGTTTTCTAGAGAAAAGAAGATGAAGATTAGATCTAAACCACTGGAATAAAGACTAACTAAAAACCTTAAGTTTCATAGAAATTGAGCACCTAACAAAAAGTCATTATAACGAGTTAGGATTTGAACTAAAAGAAAAGAATAAGAAGAATGGAAATGGACTAAACCTGAAGATTAAGAGTACTTCAGATAGCCTAGAGCTTCGATCTATACCTCAAACACTGAAATCACACAATAACTTACTTCTAAAGTGTTTATAAAAGCTTAGATTTGAAATCTTTAACCCTAAACCCTAGTATTTCTCTCTAAAACAAAAATAACAGCTTGGAGGCTCTGAAACGTGTTTGAAAGATGATGAAAATTGCTGAGTGAAAGGTCCTATTTATAGAGTTCAAGGAGTGACACTAACTCCTATTAAATTCAATAAAAAATGAATAAAAAAGGGGATTTTCTGCTCAACAAATGCCCAGAACTCGGTAAAAATTGATCAAGAACAAGTCCAACTTGTTGATGGCTGTTTCTTGCTTCGAATTCCACAGAGTTTCAAAAATGACCACAGGAGTCAATATATCGCCTGTGCTATATTTCCAAGGGTCCGTGATTTCGTTCATGCAAAGTCGACATGTTTTTCCGTAAAAGCATAGGCGATATATCGCCCCCTGTAGCTGCGATATATCGGCTTATGCTGATGCACTAAACCACGTTTTTGCACATTTTAAGCACACTTAAAGTTTTTTGAACCATTTTGACTGAGAAATACGAGATTCAAGCATCTGAGAGAAGTTTCTGGACTTCCTAGGTTTATCCTTGATTATTTTATGCATCTAAAATCCTTAAATCCTTCAATCAACATACATGTTACAAATGTCACATTCTTAATTATTCTATCTAAACCTTAGGTTATAATAAAAAAATATTTCTAGAGCCATCTACATTAATCAAACATTATGATAAAATTAATATTTCTAAACTATAGGCTAAACTATATAAAATCCATAACAATCTCTATGAATTTCCAACAACTTCTCGTCTTGAACAAATATCCACAAAAACTAAAATACTAAATCGTAAGCTAATACTTTCTAACTAAGTAAAATTCCAAGGTGCTACACTATTGGTATTAAATGATCAAATCAAAGGTGCGCAACGGAATATATAGACCTGTTTTAATAAATATTAATACAAGCCAGGATCATATACATATATAAACATTATATCACATACAAAATAGATCGAGGATTACCTCTTGTAGCCTATCAAGTGTCCTTAAATCTTTTTGTATAAAATCAACGATCTTGTTATCCAATAATCTGAAAGCTTGCACCTTGATCTTCTAGACCAATCCTCAAACACACAAAGACATGTGTGGGCACGTAGGATTCGAAAAGTTGATTTATGTGACTCTCGAGATGTACTCAACACATGAGATCTAGAGAGGTTTGACAGAGAGAAGAGGATTAGAATAGTTTTCAGGTTTAGAGAACAACTATTGCTTTAGAGAGAGAGTCTATATTTTTAATTTCATAAAAATAATGAAAAGCTTATTCATAAATCACGTACTCTCTGACTTACATAAAAATATTTAATCTAATTAAATAATCTTTATTTCATAAAATTCAAATCAAAACAGATATGATATTTATATTTAATTAGTTATTTAAATCATATTTAATAAGAATAATTAAATAACTAAATAAAAAAATTTATTTGAAATTCAAAATTCAAATCCCACAGATAAAAATTCATGAGTTAGGTGCCACACACTATGTTGTACAATGTGTGTCGCCCAACCCTATTAGGGTTTACCTAATTTTCTCATTTGATTGTTTAAACAACTTTTAAGACAATATATTTATCCCAACATAAATATTAGTTAATTCAAAATTGCCTTTATCTTAAAATATCAATTTAAATTTAAATAAATAAATATCATATTCTAAATAAGATATTTATTATTCTCTCTCTTTATATTAATCTAAAAAGATTAATATTAATTTTAACCTATAGTTTATCAAAATAAAAACTATATAGTTAAATAATTAATTAGTTGATAATTAATCAATTACCCAAAATTATCACATAATTATTTCCTTGCCTTAAAAAATTAATTCCTTTGCAATTTAGTCATTCTCTCTACAAATCTTTCTTTTTGGCATCCTTACCATTGACAGTGTAGGACAGAGGTGATCTGGGACCATGGACCTATAATATGAAGCTCTAATAAACTAGATTATTAATCAAACTCTTTAATCTAATAATCTTATTTATTAATTCCATGATTACTCTACTATAAATATGGAATTGCACTTTAAGTATTTATAGTATTATATTTACTGAGTTTTCTCTTATAGTCCATTGATATAATCAATATATGTAGTTCTGTCCTCATTATTGGTTCGTCAATTAGAACTGGTGAAAATGACCATTTTACCCTTCAAATTACCTCTTGATCCTTAAGTATCATTAATTAACAAGCGAATAATTAATCTATAATCTAATTATAGATTTGAGCTCAATAACTATTCAATTCCAAAATTAATATTTGATCCATGAGGAAAGCATGGATTCCAATATTGTAATTCATGTTCCCAGCCTTCCATGATATTGAATCTCCAAAACAAAATTCATTAGCCTCATTATTCTAAGAGACCTTAACGAGTGAATCAAAAGATCCAATAAACACAAACAAGTCATGTATACTCGGGATTTAGACTGATCTACAAATGCTCATCTATAATGATAAGAATTAAATCTTTATGTCAAACGGTAAGTTTATTAAGATAATTAATTCTCATCGGTCCTATCATATATAATCTCTATTATATACAACACCTTTACTAATATGTCTATCCACATCAGTAATCTGAATCTAGATTACTCGCATATCGTATGCTTAGCAAACCGTACTAGTAACCATTCATTAAAGATTCTATACTTTAATATGTTACTGACTATTTTATTCATTATATATGATCTTAATTCTCTCGTACTAATGCAAGATCATATTCTCATGAATGAATAGGGAATTTTCTTGATATTATTATATAATTAATTTAAAAAATAATTATAACATTCAAATAAAATAACTTTGTTCTTTTATTCGAAACCAATAAAATGTATTTACATGATTTTAGAGAATTAATTCTAACAATCTCTCACTTGCCCTCAAAGTAAGTGAGGGTTCTCCCTTAATCACGTATTGTGCACGTGACCCATGAACAACTTTGCAGGAAGTGTCTTGGTAAATGGGCCAGCCAAGTTCTGTTCCGACACTATCTTCATAACAGTCAAATCACCTCAGTGTACAATCTTTCTTATCAGATGGTATTTCCTTTCTATACGATTTCCTCTCTTGTGGCTTCTTAGTTCTTTGGACTTAGCTACTACTCCACTATTGTCACAGTATAGGATTAGTGGATTATCCATATCTGGAACTACTTCCAGATCAGTGTAGAATTTCCTCAACCAAAACCGCCTCCTTAGCCGCTTCACAAGACGCTATGTGTTCGACTTCCACGGTTGAATAAGCTATGCTGGATTGTTTAATGCTTCCCCAGACAACACCTCCTCCACCAAGAGTGAACACTAACAAAGAAGTCAACTTTCGACTAACTTTTTCTGATTCGAAATCAGAATCAGTGTATCCATTGGGGTTCAGCTCACCCCCCGAATATACAAACATATAATCTCTCGTTCTCCTAAGATACTTGAGAATGTGCTTTACTGAAATCCACTGCAAACCAGGATTTGATTGATAACGACTTACAATCCCAACTGCATAACATATATCGGGGCTAATACACAACATAGCTTACTTCAGACTCCCAACCGTTGAAGCATATGGATGCTTTCTCATATCCTCTACCTCCTGAGGGGTCTTAGGACATTGTTCCTTGAAGAGAGCAATTCCATGTCTAGTCGATAACTGACCTTTCTTGGAATTCTCCATAGAGAATATTTAAAGCACCTTATCTATATAATTAGCCTGAGAAAGTGCCAAGAGCTAGTTCTTCCTATCCCTTAGGATTTGGATTACTAGAACATAGCTTGCCTCGCCCAAATCTTTCATTTGTAACTTTTTGGCTAACAAGTTCTTCACGTTTGACAATATCTCTACATTGTTCCCAATGAGCAAAATGTCATCAATGTAAAGAACTAAGAAAGCCACCACTTTTCCTTTGATGTATTTATACACACATGTTGTAACGCCCTACTTCCTTCGAGTCGTTGCTAAGTGAGTTTGAAACGTGCTAATCACTTGCTAATCAAGGTTTTAGGTTAAAATATCTAGTTAATTAAAATATAACTTGTTTAAATAAGAATTTGGTATAAAAAGTCGGTCGTTCTTGTAGATCATGATAAAGGTTACATTGGGATCCCATATATATTATATGAAAACATATTTACAACTCAAAAGGTTACTTTACAGTCGGCCTAAGTGACAAAATCAATGTTCATGACCAGTTCCTCAAAATACCCCAGCTGTGGCGGCCAGATAGGCCAAACATGTATGCACCGCTCCAAGCCCTCTAACTCATGGTTGATTGATCTTTTCCTTGCCCTTACATGCACCACAAAGCACTCGTGAGTCGAGGCCCAACAAGAGAACCTTAAAGAACAACATACTATATATTATCCCAACAAACCACACTTATTTAAACCGTTATTAGAATACGAAATGGCACAGTAGCACAACAACATCATATCATAGCAGAACAACACATAGGAACATAAATATAGCACAATAGCAACATATTAACATATAAGCACAATATCACAACATCTTAGCAGTACCATACCATAGAAATTCAGTAATACAATAGCGTATAACGATGCAGCCAACAAGCTAAACACATAGCGACCATGCCGTCCCAAGCGCTTTACCAAGCCCTGGGTTCGCGGTCCACACCATGAGGATATCCCATGTATCCTTTAGGGTCTCGCCCTGGCAACTCGCACTCCACATGCTAACGCTGCTCCTGGCCCCTTGCCGTACTCGTCTCTTGCCTCTCCCGGCTTCTGCCGCTCCTGACTCTTGCCGATCAATCACATTCACATATATGACATGGAAAACGACAAGCAATACACACAGTACAAAACACCACGAAGCTCTACGGGTACAAACAGTTCTCTTACCTGTGTCCTGAGCTTTCCAAGCACCAATATCTCGAGCACAGCCCCCTAGTCCGAGCCTCGCCGAAACCCTAGTGACAACACATCTACAATATCCATCCATCAAGGTCTAATCCGTTAAATAACTTTGGGTTACTACTATAATCCCCGGTACCTTGAATTTTATCAATCCGGGTGATAAAATCCATCCCGAGCCTTAACAATTAGGATCCCAAGCGAAGAACCCTCAAGACACCCATCATTTTGAACTAGGGCCACGACCCAAACCCTTAAGGATTGCGACTTGCCTCAAAACAGAGGAAAAACACCTTCCTGGAAAGAGACACGGGCTGCAACATGCTATGCCAAGCGCCGCGGCGCGCCCCAAAATCAGACGCTTCCCCAGGCCTTGCATGCGCACGGGTCGCGACATGCCCCTCCTAGGGCCGCGACTCGACCTGCAAACCCCGAAAACCAGCCTTTCCTTCAAGTTTTCCCCAAGCTTAACCCCATATCTCACACCCCAAACTTCACCCAACCTCATAATTAAACCCAGAATTCATACTCATACAACCTAAACATTCTAACAAACTCATGAACCAATTCTTTCAACCATCAAACATTCAAAATCAATCCTAGAAACCAATCCATGAATGCCTAAGTTATAACACCCTACACCAGTAGAATTTCATCTTGTTAATCAAGTTTAAAACATACCTTTGAGCTTGATTAAATCCTTGAATTAGTCCTCTAAGTTCTAGCTTTGAATTCCTCCTTTGCTTCCAAGAAAATAAGCTTTCTTCCTCCTCTTCTTCTCTTAGCTTTTCTTTTCTTCTAGAGCATCCTAAGGTGGTTCCAACATATGCCTAGGTAAGGAAAATGTGAAGTACTTTACCTTTGCCAGTTCTAGTTATCTTAAAGCCAAATTCCCTTTTTGCCCTTTAAACTTATCCCTAACACTTAAGTAATCCCAAGGGAAATTTAGTCATTTCCCAAACCCCGTTAAGTCCCTGAGGGCAACATAGTAAATTTCCCCAATATTCCCTCCTAAACATTTTAACCTCAAATATATCTCCAAATATTAATTTTTATAACCCTATAATCCCATAAAACGTCTAATGCCCGAAATACCTCTCGACTCGCCCCGGGTCGGGTATTCGATCCCGTTGTGACTTTCTAGCCAAACAGCTCCCTAGGACTGTCTCGGATCGTGCAACACAGTTATATCACAAATATATCACAATATTCACAATTATCACATTTATGCCCTCAACGGGCTAAAATTACAAACATGCCCCTAATAGCCAAATGGGGCCCACATGCATATTTAATTCACTTGAACATGCATCCATAATCACATACTCATAAAAATTCACATATTTTAATAATAAATCACTTATTGCCCTCCAGGCACGCTAATCAAGGCCCTAAGCCTTATTAGCAAATTTGGGTCGTTACACATGCTTCATCGACATTCTGTTCGAATCCATATGTTTTAATTGTTTGATCAAAAGTGATATTCCAAGATCTAGATGCTTGCTTTAATCCATAAATGGATTTCAGCAACTTGCACACCTTTTGATCTTCCCCATTCTTTATGATTCCTTCTGGTTGTACCATATAGATACTTTCATCAAAATAGCCATTCAGTAAAGCTGTCTTGCTGTCCATTAGCCATATCTCACATTCATTGGAAGCCCCTACGGTTATAGTAAATTTGTGATCATAGATATCCATATTCCATTCTACACACATGTTTGATAAATATCCATATTTCATTCTACACATATGCTCTCGAAGAGTTATAGTAAATTTGTGATCATAGAAAATTTATGGTGATTTATATTACGATGAAAATCATATGAGATATTTGATCACAAAAGTTACTATGGATATATGCATGAGGGGGAGATATATACGTGTTGCACTCTTTTTCCCTTAGTTCAAGTTTTGTCCCACTGGGTTTTCCTGACAAGGTTTTTAATGAGGCAACTTTAAATCATGTTGAGATACTTGCAATTCACGAGGCAAGGGAAAAATGTGTGATTGAGATCAACGAAAAACAATATTTGAGGAGCATGTGGATTATCACCTGATAAAGAAACACCAACAATTCTCTATAGAGATAACGATGCATGCACTGCTCAACTAAAAGGATAATACCTTAAAGGAGACAAATCTAAATACATTTCACCGTAGTTCTTCTTCACACATGATCTTCAAAAGAGTGGTGACTTGATGTTCATCAAATTCGATCAAGTGACATTCTAGTAGACTTATTTATAAAGTCATTACAAACATCAACGTTCAAGAAGATGGTACATAAGAATGGAATGCGTCAATTAAAGAATGCGAATGGATTTGAGCACGGCCACAAGAGAAAATGTTTCTTCATAATCAACACCTTCTCTCTGAGTGTAACCTTTGGCTACTAGCCTCACTTTAAAAGTCTATACTTTCCCATCTACACCTCGTTTCTTCTTGTACATCCACTTACGCCCTATGGGCCTGACATCATTAGAGGGATCAACAAGTTCCCAGACATAATTGGAATACATCGATTCCATTTCTTGGTTTATGGATTCTTTCCATTTCTCCTTTTCAGGATCATCCATTGCTTCTTTAAAGGTTATCATCCTTGTCAGTATCAGAAACAAGGACATGTACCTCATGTTTGTAGCAAATAGGTTGTCTCACAATCCTCCCACTACGATGTTGCACCAAGGTTTCCTTTTCAGGAATAGTTGTTGCCTCGATTTTTCATTTATCATTTATCATTTAATGATGAAGATGATTGTGACAGAATCTGATCAACTGCGAGTTCCTCCAATACTACCTTGCTCCGAGGTTTATAGTTATTCATATAGTCAAGTTCAAGGAATGTCGCATTTGTGGAGACAAATACCTTTTGATCCTTGGGACTATAGAAATATCCGCCTCTTGTTTTTGGAGCGTAGCAAAAAAAAAATGCACACTTTGGACCTTATATTAAGTTTCCCTGATTTAGGTGTAAGAACATGAGCATGACAACCCCAAATGCAGAAATGGTGCAAACTAGGTTTGTTTCCATTCCACAGTTCCAGTGGCGTTTTTCTTATGGTCTTAGATGGGTCTACATTCAAAATCTAAGTCGTTGTTTGAAGTGCATATACCCAGAATGAGAGAGGAAGTGAAGAGTACCATAACATAAACCTGACCAATTCCTACAAGGTCCTATTTCTTCTTTCAGAAACACCATTTTGTTGTGGCGTTCCTGGTGCTGTGAGTTGGGATAGAATACCATGCTCCAGCAAGAAATCTTTGAATTCTAAATCCAAATATTCTCCACCTCGATCAAATCTAAGTGTCTTACCTAATTGCTTCTCAGCCTCAGCTTTGAATTCTTGAAACTTTCCAAAGGTTTTAGATTTTCTAAGCATTAAGTAAGTATGACTATATTTTGAGTAATCGTCAATAATAGTGACGAATTACTCATACCCACCTCTTGCTTGTACATTGATTGGACCAAAGACATCACTGTGTACAAGCTCCAAAGGTTCTTTGGCTCTATTGCCTTTCACTGAGAAAGGATGCTTGGTCATTTTCCCTTCTAGACAAGATTCACAAACCGGAAGAGTTCCGACTCTTAGTTCTCTCAAAAGTCCATCTTTTGTTAACCGGTTTATCCTATCTAGACCTATATGACCAAGTCTAAGATGTCAAATATATGTGTCATCTTCGTTTGAAAGTTTTTGTCTTTTGATACCTTGCGATTTTGCTACTTTAAATAATTCTGAATTATTAAGCTTTTGTTCATTTCAATGAAAGCGTTAAAGTCCAAAATATTCAATTGCATGTCTAAAGAAAAATTAAGAATAATCAAACTATAAACAAAATATTCTAAAGTCATTACATGCAATAAAATTAAAATTTAACTAAAAAGAAAAATAAACTAAACATTGTTCAAACAATAATAAAGCTTTCTTTTAAATCAAACAAACGAATTTTTAATAAATGGACTTTCTTCAATGCTTTCTTGAATTAGACACTTTTCCTCTCTTCCTTTTCATCTTTTTGTCTCCATCTGCAAGTTTCTCTTAATTGCTCAAGAGTCTGTAAAGAAGAACACAAATATGATTAGTGGTTTCTAAATCAAAGATTCAAAACGCTATATATCATAATTTACTATTAAGTCTAAGGTAAAGGTAAATCATACATACCTTTTTCACGATTGTGGTCTTGTCTGCATATCCTCATAGACAGCGTCCCAGAAGTCACGAGCATATTCAACGTGTTCAAACTTTTTCCTTAGCTTCTTTTCCACAGTACTAAGACAGTAAAATCTCACCATGTGATTTGATCTCATGCAATCAGTATATTTCTCATGTTCCTTTTTCCTTGCATCCCATGATGGTATCGGAGGAGGCCTTTTATCATTATAGATATGTTTAAGCTTTTTGGCAAGAAAGACAAACAAAGTTGAATTTGCCCATCCTCCTTCATCCTCTTCAGTCAATTTTACTTTACTTATATGACCATCGATCATTTGATGCCTTATCGGGCACATAATATGAAAATAATTGGGTGGCAACATGTTATGACAGAAAAAAAAATACAATAATATTATCATTTTGAAAAAATATCAATGTTTTGGGAAGTAAACATGATTCATGAATGCAACTATTAAAACACATAAATTAACATTTACTTTTCCACGATAAAACTAACCAACAAATAAAGTGTCGCCTTAGGGTCGGTCAAGTTAAATTCAGATTGCTTATAAGACATTCTTATCTTTGTAATTTAAAACTTAAAATAACTCTTTATTTTCTCTTTTAAATATAAAGTACCTCTGGTTTGGTCAAGATGCAATTATCCACTACAAAAGCATAATTGCATCTTTGTAAGTGTAAAAAATTATTTCAGAATTCATGACTTAACTTAGAGAGTGTTGCCTTAGGGTCGGTCAAGCCTAAAATACATCACTCCTTCCTATCTTCGTAAGAAGCCAACCTTAGTATTAATATGTCTAGAAACCTTCCTTAGGGGTATGGAAACAAAGCCGCCTCGAGGCCCTATTCATATCTTACGGTGTTGTACTAATAATGGAGACCATAGGTCACATTGAAATGTTCACCTTCTCCCACTTACTAATTTGGATTAAATGTGTTTTATTAAACTAATAAATTAATTCTAAATTAATTACTAGTTTATTGATAACCTTATTAATGTAATTAATTACAAAATACATTTAAATTTATAAAAGAGCCTATTTCGATAATTAATGTGATAATTACCCATTACATACATCTAACTTTACTAAAAAACTTTTTAAATAAAGTTGGTTATCTTAAAGGCCTATAAGATCTATTGCCTTTTTCATGGTGTGAGTTTCCAAGTTTTAACTAATTTAATACTTAGTAATTTACATGCAATTGGTTTCTCCAAAATAATTCATAAAAAAAAATAGGACAATCTTAAATAATCATGTTTCTAGAAGATGCATGATTAATGAGAAATTGTGTGGGGTTTCATGAATGGCATGTAATTGACTAATGCATGATCATGTTATCACTCAAACATCAATGAACATTTATACAAATAAATACAAAAAATAAATAAATAAAAAATAAATGATGAACCTAGTACTATTAGGTATTTCTAAAATTTACAACCCTTGGAAAAATTAGAAATAAAATTGCAATCTAAGCCTATGTAGCTTTTAAGACTCTCCAAGAATGCTTCTCCTCTCCTTTAGGCTTTCTTGATAATATTTAGGAACTTTGTTATGCTCATCCTATTAATTAGAAACAAACTTTCTAATTAATTTATTTAATTAAAACTAACTTTTATTTACATAATAATTTTGTCATCTTTTTAATTTAGTTGAATTTAAATAACTAAAGAATCAAATTCAAATATATATTTAAACTTAAGATATTAAATGATCTTAATCAACTAAAAGATAATTTATTTTCTAATAAAATAAAATAAGATAATTGAATTTTTAAATTAAAATAATTTAAAATTAATTAAATAAAATATATTGCACAAAAACAGGATCTAGGGTTTGGTCACCAAGAATGGTGCCCTAGGAACACTAGGGTTGGCGGCACAATGTGCCATGGGCACAAGTGGTTCTTGGCCAAGTATGGTTGTAGCAAGGGCTCGGTGCACGGACGTGGCACCAAGGGTGCAGGGGTGTGCGATACCTCGACAAGTGCCATATGCGCATGGCGCTGCATGTGGGAGGCACCAGACGCGAGTGCGAGGGAGCAAGAGCTCGGGTTGGGTGATGCACGTGTAACGTCCTGTAAAATTTCTTAACATAATTTGCAGAAAACATAACAATTTTCTAAAAATAAGGTAACTCAAATCCATCTAAATTTTTTTTAAAAAAATATGCAAGAGCTCAAAAGTATGCGCATACTTAAAAGAAAATTACAATTTCAAAATTTTAAAATATTTAACAAGCCCAAAATAATTTCTTAGTTATCATATGGGTTCTAGTCCCCAAAACATAAATTCCCAAAAAGTCAGTCCACATGTACATCCTTCCAGATAAACTCCGACGCTCACTGATCCACTTTTCCTTTGAGCTTACCTACAACATGAAACAACTAGGTAAGTGAAATGCTTAGTAAGAACAACTTAACAAACGTAACCACATAAATGAAGCAAGAACTTAAATTAACTATAACTAAGAAGATAACCAACCAAGAATAGGAATCTGATGAAATCGAACCCTAACATAAAATTTAAGAACGTGCGAACGTCCTCACAAACTTATGGTCATGCCTCATAACAAAAATTCCTATCCTGAAGGTACACCAGCACGCAGAAAATCCCACAGCATACATACAGTCTCAATTGGTAACATACATACTTACTTACTCAGTCATATCTTGACATACATAATTACTTATTCATTCATATTTTAACATACATACATACTTACTTAGGAATCCAGAGGAACCTTCAACATATCTTAACATAGCTTAACATATCTTACCATAGCGTCGACGGGTGTAATCTAGTTAAACCGGTTACCCATACTCGTAGAAGACTTCGGCATACTTTCTTAGTCATAGAGATTTGATTATGGAATTAACTTACTTACGTGTCACGGGGTTTAACTAAATCCTTTTATCACAGTTGTTAAACCGGACTTCTTACATGTTGCGGTGGCCGATCGACCTTAGTTACATAGTCACCGGTGGTGAACAAGTTTCTTACTTAGTTCCCCAGCAGCTAGCCGGAGTTCATAGTTGTCACGGTAGCAAGCTGGAATCGGAATCAACTTACTTATGTGTCCCAGAGTTTAACTAGACTCTTATGTCACGGGTGTTAAACTGGATTTCTTACATATTGCGGTGGCCAATTGACCTTAGTTACATAGTCATCGGTGGCGAACTGATTTCTTACTTAGTTCTCAGTAGCTAACTAGAGTTCATAGTCATTGTGGTAGCTAGCCAGACTGCTTACCTTGGTCATGAGTATGCTAACTCTCTAGGACCACGGTATTGAGTAAACCTTCTAAGGCTAGTTCAAATTATTAGCTTATACCTTAGTTATCTAAACTAGTCATTAACTTGTTGTAGCCAAACATGTCATAAATTGTCTTACCCGAATTCCTTAGCGCTTTCTTGTGAAAATCTTTTATCTAGAGCCAGCTTTCCTGCTTATATAACACTGTAATGAAACCACACAGTGACCCTGATTAATTATGGCGTTTGATTAATTAAGATTATGTCTTTAAGTTGAGCGATTAGGAATGAACTTAACAAATTTTCAATACTTTAAACGCATTTGCTCTTAAATCTTAAAACTTCGACTAAACCCTTGAATTTATAGCCTTATCACAATTATTCATAAAAACATGCCTACAAACATTCATTAGCCTAAATAAAACATTCATTACCGCTTCTCATTTTCCTTATAAATTCCCAATAGCATAAAGAGACCACTTTCTTAAGCCTACATAAAACATTCATTACCGCTTTCTCATTTTCCTTGTAAAATAAAAGTGTTACACGTTAACTCCCATTTTATTAAAATTGTAAATAAAATGGTCCATTTTCAGTAAATTAAGAAACTCATAAGTTTTATTATCCAAAAAGATTTTATTTTCTCAATTAACCAAATAAATCATGTTTGAGCAACGTTTTTTTTAAACTTTAAGTCATAATTCACTAGTCAAATTATGTTATTCACTCTAGCTTGCTCAAAAAATTGCTCAAATTATGTCATAACGTTGCTCAAAAACGTTATTCAGGAAGAAATTTTGATTTTAAACTTGTCGAAACGTTGCTCAAACATGCACTCTTCAAGCTGTCAGTTTTTCACTCCAGCTTGCACATCAATCACAAAAATCTTAAAACTTGACCTAGACATAACATTTTTTGGTGTTTCAAAATGCTAAAATCAAGTAATCTTCCTAAATAACGAAATTCTGAAAGTTCCATTTGAAAATTTGACAAATATCCTAGTTTTTGGCCAATTGGAAGCCACTTTCACAACACCATCTCGGCAACAAATAATTATGAAAATCTAAATTGGAAAATTTGTAACTCCCAAAATATAGTGAATTTTTAAAAAATGTTTCATGGGCTTCATATTAAATATGTTGAAAACATTAATAAAAATTTCAGAAAAAATAATAATTTTTTACCCACTCAACTAACTGTTCAAGTTTTATGGTCAGAATTGCCAAACCCTAATCCAGCTTGCACTAGATTCCCAAAAAGCTCATAACTTGAGTTATATTAAACGTTTTTCAGTGGTTTAAGATGTTAAAATCATATAATCTTTCCAAATAATTCATTACAAAAACTTTCATTGAATAATAAGGTAATTTAGATATGATTTGGCCCTTTGGAATCCACTAAAATATTTGGCAGCAAACATGCATCAACCAATCCTATGGAACTTTGGATTCCAAGCTACCAAACACCACATAAACCACATACATGCATCATCAACCCACTAAATAACCTTATTATTACAACCCAAATAACAAATTTAACTCATAAAACAAAAATTAAATTCAGATTTGCTAAAGCCATTAAAATGTTATGGCAAGAATCAAGATTTTGACCACTTTATGTTCAATCCTTTGGGGAGGTTGAGCTCCTAGGGTTTCAGATCACTTCTAAAAAATTTACACACTTAAATACCTTCCCATAAACACTAAGAATCAGATTATAGAGCTAGAAAAAGAAAAGGAGAGGGATGCTTAAAAAGAGTTTGCTCTAGGGTTTACCTCTTTCAAAAATTTCCTTCTAAGATTGGTTGCATGTAGATGATGGTTCTCACACTTGCATCAACCACACCTAGGTTTGAGATGATGGATGTGGTGATTGTTAAACCAACATGCATAGAATTTCAGAACCCTTAAAGGTTCGTTCAACATAGAAAGAAGAAGGAAACGAAAGACGGTAAGAAGAAACAGGAGAACTCACCCTTTTTCTTAACTTTGGTTCAGGCTTTCTTTTTTTTTTTTTTTGTGAAACCTTCAATGGAGCTTCTTCAACTTTTACGTACGGAGATGAATGGTGTTTCATGATGTAGAAAACAATTATTAAAACCAGCCATGAAGAAGAGAAAAAGTGATGGAAAAATGACATAGTTAGAGCATTTTTACCATAGGATTTGTAGAGTTTTTTTTTTTTTTACATCAATGGTGCTCTAAACTTCTAGAGAGAGAAGGGAGCTTTGAGAGAGATGAGTGTGTGCTGAAAAAATCAGATGGAGTAAGAGAGAGGGAGGGGTACGGTTTGGGTCTTGGATGGTGAGATTAAGTGTAGAAGTTAGCTTAGTTTTCTTTTCCATAAAAAAATGATAACATGGGAAAATAATGATGGCTATTTTCTTGAAATTCTATTGGTCAAGTTTTTCCCACTCATGCACTCTACATAACCAGCCACACATGCCGTAAAGTGCCCTTAATTTAAATTTTATTATTTCTCCAATAAGCTTGAACATAAGGTCAAAAAGGCATTTATCATAGTGTATAGTTTTGATTAAATTTTCTTAGTGAGAAAAATCAATTAAAATAAAATGTGATATCACCAAAATTATCATATTTTATTATTAAAAATAACCTATAGTTATTATTATTAAT
The DNA here is from genome assembly GCF_963169125.1 of Humulus lupulus. Classification (NCBI taxonomy): domain Eukaryota; kingdom Viridiplantae; phylum Streptophyta; class Magnoliopsida; order Rosales; family Cannabaceae; genus Humulus; species Humulus lupulus. Next base: position 156,698,434 of record NC_084797.1, on the reverse strand, counting down.
ATTATTTTTAAGTTTATGCTCAAACTTAGTTTTACCATAATTATTCCATCAAGAATATTTTATCCGAGATTTTTTACTCGATTAGGGTTTTTGACCTGGTCCATGATTAACGTCTCAGTTTCTAAAAAAAACAATGCACTTATCACAATATGGGTAGCATTCAAACATCACAAACTTCTTGTAACATAAAATGTTCCCCTGAAATAATACATAATACAAGGAATTAAAATACGCGAACTATGGTTTACCCAGTGCCCTAAACGTGGGGATTTACAATACCTACAATTTATACAAGTTTTGTCCTCAAAACTTAGAACAACTATGGGTATAACTCTTTGATCAGGTCTTCGAGTTCCCTTGTTGCTTCTTCTACCCCGTGGTTACACCACTACACTTTAACCAAGGGTATAGTCTCATTATGCAACACCTTATCGTTACAATCTAGAATCCTCATTGGTTTCTCCTCGTAACATAGTTTCGGATCCATCTTCAACTGTCCATAACTAAGTACATGGCTTGGGTCATCCACATATTTTCTCAAAATAGATACGTGAAATACATCATGTACTCAAGCCAATGTAGGTGGGAGAGCTAATCGATAGGCTACCATGCCGATTTTCTCCACTATCTCAAAAGGTCCAATATACCTTGGACTTAATTTTCCTTTCTCACCAAAACGTAGAGCTCCCTTCAACGGAGCCACTTTCAGGAGCACCTTATCTGAAGATTCAAATGCCAAGGGTCTTCGGTGTCGGTCCATATATTTGCGCTGTCGATCTACGGAGGTCTGCAGCCTCTCCCAAATTTTCTTGATATCTTCGGTAACATTGTCCACTTCGTCTGTACCCAAGAATTTTCTTTCACCGGCTTCGTGCCAATGAATCGAGGAGTGACACTTTTTCCCATAAAGGGATTCATACAACGCCATCTTAACAGAGTCATGGTAGCTATTGTTGTAAGAAAATTTCATTAGTGAAAGTTTTTCGCTTCACGACCCTTGGAAGTCGAGTACACATGCTCTCAGCATGTCTTCCAGGGTTTTGATAGTTCGCTAACTCTAGCCATCTGTTTGGTGATTTGAAGCAGTGCCAAAATTAATTTGAATCCCCACCCTTCTTGCGTCCTTTTCCAAAATGCCGTGGTGAAACGTCCGTCTCGGTTTGAAATGATGGACATAGGTACTCTATGTAGTCATACAATCTCTGCTATGTATAAGTCTGATAACTTATTCGCATAATAAGTTATCTTAATGGGTAAGAAATGTGTCGACTTGGTCAATCTATCAACAATAACCCATATCGTATCTTGACCCTTAGGAGTATTTGGCATTTCAATAACAAAATTCATTGTGATCATCTCCCACTTCCATTCTAGAATCTGTAGCAGTTGCAGCAACCCAACTGGTCGCTAGTGCTCCGCCTTAGTTTGTTAGCAAGTGAGGAAATGAGCCACGTATTCTATTACTTCCTCTTTCATCTTTGGCCACCAAAAATATTTCCTTAAATCCTGGTACATTTTTGTGACACCGGGGTGCATTGCGTAAGGGGCATTGTGTGCCTCATAAAAGATTTGCTTCTTAATCTCTTCATTGTTAGGAACACAAATTATACCTTTAAATCCTAACACCCCATCTTCCGATATGTAGAATCCCGGTAACATATCCTTCCTCACCTCGCATTTCATCTGCTCATACCAAGGTTCCAAAATTTGTCCTCCTTGTATGGCTTCCATAATGGTGGGTTACACCAAAAGATTTGCTAATTTTCCAACAACTACCTCGAGATCCAACGTAGAGATGTCACCTTGCAATTCCAAGGGCATTTCCCGCACTATCATCACGTACGCCATCGACTGCTGACTCAGAGCATCTGCCACCTTATTGGGCTTTCTGGGATGGTATAGAATGTCACAATCATAATTGTTAAACAATTGTAATCACTGGCGCTGCCTCGTGTTCAATTCCTTCTGGGTGAAGAAATACTTGAGGCTCTTGTGATCGGTGTAAATGTCACAATGTATCCCATAAAGATAATGCCTCCATATTTTTAATGTGAACACTACTGTAGGCAACTCTAAGTCATGCGTCGGGTAGTTTTTTCATAATTATTTAGCTGTCGGGACGCATAAGCTGTCTCCTTGCCATGTTGCATCAGTACCGCCCTAGTCCTTATCCTGAGGCATTGTTCTAGATTGCGTATCCCTTTGTCCCACTAGGGATAGTCATCACTGGGGTGGTGGTCATCCTCATCTTTAGTTCTTGGAAACTCTTCTCACACTGTTCGGTCCATAATAACTTATCATTTTTACGGGTAAGAGAGGTCAATGGTGTATCTATTTTCGAGAACCCTTCTATGAATTGCCTATAGTACCCTGCTAATCCGAGAAAACTTCTCACTTTTCGAGCATTTTTTGGAGGTTTCCACTGACTTACTGCCTCTATCTTGGTAGGATCCATGGATATCCCTTCTCCTAACACCACATGGCCCAAGAAACTCACCTTTTACAACCAAATTTCACACTTGGAAAAGTTGGCATAAAGTTTTTGTTCCTTCAAACACTGAAGAACCATCTCCAAATGCACTACATGTGCCACTGGGTTCCTCGAGTATATCAAAATATCATCAATAAACACAATGATGAATTTATCAAGAAACTCGCTAAACACTCAGTTCATGAATGCAGTAGGTGCATTGGTGAGTCCAAAGGACATCACTACGAACTCGTAGCACCCATACCACATCCAAAACGATGTCTTAGGTATGTTTGACTTCTTTAGTTTGAGTTGATGGTAACCTGATTGGAGATCTATCTTGGAGATTACTGATGCTCCTTGGAGTTGATCAAATAAATCATCAATCTTGGGAAGTGAGTACCGGTTCTTAATCGTCAACTTGTTCAGCTCCCGATAGTCTATACACATTCTCATGGAGCCTTGAGCCTTCTTTCTTCTTTACAAAAAATACCAGGGCTCACCACGGACAGTGACTTAGTCTTATGAGCTTTTTGTTTTTACAACTCCTACAGTTGAGGCTGCAGCTCCTTCAGTTCTGTTGGCGCCATCCGGTAAGGAGCTTTCGAAATGGGAGTCGTGCCAAGAATAATTTAGATTTCGAACACCACTTCTTGCTCCAGCGGTGGCCCAGGAAGGTCATCGGGAAATACTTCAGGATATTCGCATATGATAGGTACTTCAGTTGGTTGTAACGTGCCCTCTTTATCGTTATCGACGACGTGTACCAGATATCCAATGCGTCCCGTAACATATTCCTCACCTTCATAGCGCAGATCATCACGAATTTCATTTCCCTGGCTGTGCCTTTGAACATAAACGGCTCTTCTCCTACCGGTTTGAAAACCACTCTCCTCTTCTTACAGTTCACTATGGCGCCATACATAGATAACTAGTCCATCCCAATATTACATCATATTCGTGTAGGTCTAAAATCAACAGGTCTACTGTCAATTCTTGTCCCTCTACCAAAAATGGTATGGCTCTTACCCATGACCGCACCAACATATCTTCACCTGAAGGAAACGATACCCCACAGACACTAGGCATAGGTTCAGGCATTCTATTCATTTTTTCAACAAAAGAGGCAGCTACAAAAGAATGTGATGCACCAGTGTCCATTAGTGCATATGTTGAGGTTTGGGCAATAGAGATCTGACTTGACACCATCTTAGATGGTCCGACTTCTTTGTTGCATTTTGTAAGAGTGTAGACCCGTGGGAGGGCTCCTATATGCTTTTGTTGGTTGTTGTCACCCTTCTAGTTTGGACTTGGGAAATTCTTAGTGAGGTGCCCTGGTTTTCCACAGGCATAGGATGCCCCCGCCTTACACTCACCCAGATTTCAATGACCACACTTATCACAAATAGGCCAGTACTCGAAATCGCGCCTGGGTTGTTTGTTGGAACCCCCGACCCGACTGTCAGACATTCCCCCTTTTCTCTTGTTATTCCCATTAGTACTCGGCCTTGAGCCTCATGGGGCTCCAAAATTCCCTTTATTGGGGTTGGTCCTGGGGGAAAACCTTCTATTGGATCCATTCCGGTTAGCTTGAGTCTTACCCGAATTGCCAAAGGTAAAATTTCTTTTTCCATTCCTCTGGGCTTCCTTCCTTTCCAGCTCAGACCATGACTCTTGGTGTAACGTCCCAAAAATGCTAATTTGGTTTAGTTCCTTGATTAGCATGTCGGGAGGGCATGACTGGATATATGTGTGATTAACTAATTAAATGAGTGATTATGTAGCATGCATGATATATATGATGATGTGAGTATGATTATATGCATGTTTATGAGTATTAAATATGCAGGTGCGCCCATTCTTGATAGTTGGGGCATATTTGTAATATTGGTCCGTTGCAGGCATAAATGTTAATATATGTGAGTAAATGATTGAGACCACATTATTATGTGGATATATTTGTAGTATACGGCTCAAGGAGATCCTAGTGAGTGGATTAGCATAATAGTCACAACGGGGTTTAATACCCGGCTCTGGGCGAGTGTAGGGGTATTTTGGGAAGCTCAGTGTATATTTGGTAATTAGTTGGACATGTCAGGATTAATTGGGAATTTATAGGACTTTTGGAGAATTAGTGGGCAATGGGAAACAAAGACTATATTTCCCTTGAGGGGCTTTGATGGGAGATTGTTAAGTAGGGGTACAGTGGTCATTTGGCTAGAGGATAGGCTTAATAACTTAGAAACCTTTAGAAAATAGAACACTCTGTTTTCCTCACCACTCCCAATCAACCCTCTCTTCTTCTCTCTCAATTTGATGGAACTTTGAGGAAGATAAGGGGAATCAGTGGCTGAAAGCTTTGGGAAGTGAAGACTTAAGGCCTAAAAGTTGGTTAGCTGCAGCTAAGGGGAGTAGTTCACAACCAAGGTGAGTATTGATTGATGTTTCAATGGTGCTTTGTTTTGGTTTTATAGTTGCTCTTAGTTTTAAGGTTTAAGATTGTGAATTCGAATTTGGATGGAAGTTTGAGTGTGTTGAGTTGGGGTTTTGTTACTGGAATCATATTGGTGTTATGTTGGGGATTGAATTATAGTTTTAGGATTTATTTTGGATGTTTTGATGGACTTTTGGCTGGGAAAAACGCTGGAAAACCCAGGGGATTCTGGGTTCACGAGGGTACGCCGCGACCCGTGTGCCTTAGATGCCCTGGGAGGGTTTGCTGATTTATAGGCGTGCTGCGACCCTAGGGGGCGTTCGTGACCTGCCTCCCCCCTGATGTAGATGCTACGCCTCTGACTTGAGGCATGTCACGACCCTCAGGGCCAGGTCGCAGCCCTCCTAGAAATTTTAGCCTAGGTTTGTCTTAAGGAGCAGGGAGGCTTGGAGATCTAAACTTAAGCGCTCGAGACGATTTATACTACCTGGTTTAGTAAATCGAGGTTCTGGAGGCTTGTATTTTAATCCAAAGATTTTAAATGGTTTGGAATCTTATGGTTATTCATTATTGCATTGTAACTAGGTTTTATTGCAAGGTCTAAGGAATTAAGGATCATGCTTAGGGCCGTCATACGCTTGCTGCTCGGGATCCGAGGTAAGAAAACTCCACCCATGTGGTTGTCAGTGGGACTGAGATTCCCTGTAACTAAATATATTCGTTATATATCTATTATGTGGGATTTGAAAGTACGGCCTAAGGGTGCCGGGGCTGATGATAAGCATATTGGATGCAGCTCGGCCTAAGTGAGTTGAGGTCAGCTAAATAATCAGAGGACTTGGCCTAAGCGAGCTGAGCTCAACTAAATATTCATAGGACTTGGCCTAAGTATGCCGAGGTCAGCTAAGTAACCAGAGGCCTCGGCCTAAGGGTGCCAGCAACTAAGTATTCGTATTATAGTTTGAGTTATAAGTGAAAGTATATGCTAACCGTTGCCTAGCATGATACTTGTATTCTATTGAGTAATTGAATTAATTAGTTTGAAGTTTATTAATCACTCTTGTGCTATATATGTTTATCGTTTGTTTTAAGTTTTCTTGATGGGGCCTTGGCTCACGGGTGCTACATGGTGCAGGTAAGGGAGTTGATAGCTGGACCAGCCATGAGTTGGAGAGCTTTAGGGGCAGTGTGTGCATATGTAGCCTGCTCGATCGCCACAGTTGGGATAGCTTGGTAGGAACTAGGGTTAAACCTTGTTTTGCCGCTTAGGATGGCTAAAATTCTATCTGTGTACCTTTTACAAGTCTGTAAACTGATTTTTGGGATCCTATGTACAAACTTAATATTTTAATGAAAAATAATCATTTCGTTGACCAAATCTTTTATTACTTGACCTCAGCTTAGTTTTTAATCACACATTTAAGTTCAAACGACTTGCTTAGGTTGTTAAGCACTATTTTAAACATACAATGTAATAGTCTTGGTTATCCAGGGCGTTACACTTGGCGAAGAGCTCACTCGACTGCTTCTGCATATGTTTCTGGGCTTGCCTTCCCGGTGCCCACAAGTTTTCTGATCTCTCCTCAAAGTCCTCTCATAAATATCCATACTTTAGTTGATTAAGTACTAACCAGATCCGGTGTGAATCTACATAAGTGATCAAACTTCCTGGTATATTCTTGGACGCTCAAATTTCCTTGCTTCAGCGTCGTAAACTCTACCACCTTGTGGTCAATCACAGTACGACTGTAATACTTAGAGTTGAAGAAGACTATGAATTCTGACCATTACATTTTGGCCACATTATGACCCTTCTTTGCAGCGTCCCACCAGATGTGAGCATCTTTTCTCAACATATAAATTGCACAAACTTCCTTTTCATTCTCGGTAATTTTGATGAAATCGAAGATCCTTTCTAGTATGCTGATCCACTCTTCTGCCACCACTTGGTCAGCAGTACCTTCAAAGGTGGGTGGGTTTTGGCGACCAAACCATTCAAAGATGGGTTTATATTGGGCCACCCATGGTGTCTCAACCTATGGTTCAACCCATGCCCCACCAGCCAGTGAATCGTGGTTCGCTTTTTCAGTCGCAGCTACTTCTGGTAATTCTGGTTGATGGTCAGGGCTGCTGGAAGGCATTGAAGTAATGTTTGAAACATCTCTATTTGGTGGGCATCAGAGTCCACCTGCCTCTTATGGTCCTACTCGATGCGAGCATTTTGAGCTTCCATGTCCCTATGGAGCTCCTCTATCTGGGCGGCAAGGTCAGGTCCTTGATTCGTCCCCTGACCTCGACCTTGGCCTCGACCTCTGCCTCGACCTCTACCTCGACCTTGGCCTCAGCCTACTAGAACTTGCGGGTTCATTGCCAGTTACTCTACTGGATTTTGTGCATTATCGGCTTGACAGCCTACCCTGGCTCTGGTATTAGGAGCCTTGAAAATTTCCTACCTATATATATAGACAAAGACGAGCGATTACCAAAAGTACAAGCTAGTAGCAGCATAAGCATGTTACTCATTACACAAGCGATCAACAACCAATCATAGAACCCAGCCATTAGACAAAAGATTGCATTTAAACATATCAAACCATAACATAACAGTCAACACAAAGTCTGGAAGGGTTTACAAAAGTAAATAAGAAGGGAATCTTACCCTAGTCGGAGCTCAGGGTTTCTAGCATAGGGCCCTTAATCAGAAGTGATACAAAATAGTGAAATTTGAAAAACCATAGTATTTTTCACAAAAGATAATAAAACAGAATCACTATCCTAATCGACACGCATGTCTCCATCCAAACCCTCGTCTGAACTCTCAGGTACTTCCCAAACCATGCCATTCCAAGCCGCATCCTGTTCCTGGACCTCAGTCGGATCCTCATCGAGATCTTCTTCGGAATCTTCTTTGGGATCTTTGTCGAGATCTTCTTTTTTTGGTTTAGCTTCGGCCTCCATGACCTCTCTATGGCTTTGATTTGCCACGACCCAATCCTTAGGCTAGGCTCCTTCAGATACTAGATATTCCCACATCATCAGTTGTGCCCAGCGACCACCCTCTGTCGTGTTATGAATGCGTGGCATTATCAGATGCTCACGGTACTCCGCATACCATGTTGATACGTCATCAAATGAGCCAAATGCAAGCTCAATAGATGCCTGAAACTCTGGCAAAGAGGTAGTGGCTGGTCTAAGATTCCATATTTGAGACCATCGAAAAGCCTCGTCTCGCAGGTAAAAGCTAGCCAATATCACCATGAATCTTGGAGGAATCTCCATATCCTCGAAGAAGATTGCCAGTGAATGAGTCCAAGACCAAATGTCATACGAGTTGTCGGCTTCCCCATTGAATACGCAGGGACAGGCATTATGGAATCCCTGGTAGAATCGAAGTTTTTGCCCTAAAGTATATACTATAGGTGGGTCCTCGAGGATGGGGTTCTCTACATCAGGTTGCTCTGCCATGTAACCTAATTTTTTTTTTAGAATTCAAGCAGGTATGAACATAGAAATCACATGAACGAAACTTAAGACATTACTTACAGTAAGTGTCGGTCTATCTTTACAAATGTACATGTGGGTTTGTCTACAGAACCAGTTTAGCCCGGTGCTCTACGGAAAACATAACAATTTTCTAAAAATAAGGTAACCGAAAATCCATATAAAAAAAACTTCTCAAAACATGCAAGAGTTCGGAAGTATGCGCATACTTAAAATAAAATTACAGTGTCATAATTTCAAAGCATTTAACAAGCCCAAAATAATTTCTTAGTTATCATATGGGTTCTAGCCCCCAAAACATAAATTCCCAAAATGTAGGTCGACATGTACATCCTCTCAGATAAACTCCAATGCTCACTGATCCACTTTACCTTTGAACTTACCTAAAACATGAAGCAACTAGGTAAGCTAAATGCTTAATAAGAACAACTTAACAAACATAACCACATAAACGAAGCAAGAACTTAAATTAACTGTAACTAGGAAGATAACCAACCAAGAAAAGGATTCTGATGAAACGAACCCTAACATAAAATTGAGTGTGCGAACGTCCAGGCAAACCTATGGTCATGCCTCATAACGAAAATTCCTATCCTGAAGGTACACCTGCACGCAGAAAATCCCAAAGCATACATACAGTCTTAACTTGTAACATACACACTTACTTACTCAGTCGTATCTTGACATACATACTTATTCATTCATATCTTAGCATACATACATACTTACTTAGGGTTCCGGAGGAACCTTCAACATAACTTAACATATCTTAACATATCTTGCCATAGCATAACATATCTTAGTACATCTTAACATATCTTAGTACATCTTAACATATCTTACAATAGCGTTGACTGGTGTAAACTAGTTACACTGGTTACCTAGCCTCCTAGAAGAATTCAACATACTTTCTTAGTCATAGAGATTTGGTTATGGAATTAAGTTACTTACATGTAACGGGGTTTAACCGTACTCATATGTCACATGTGTTAAACTAGACTTCTTGTTTCGTTGGCCAACCGACCTTAATTACATAGTCATCGTTGGTGAACCGATTTCTTTCTTAGTTCCTCGGTGGCTAGTCGGAGTTCATAGTTGTCATGGTACCTAGTCGGAATTGGAATCAACTTACTTATGTGTCCCGGAGTTTAACCGGACTCTTATGTCACGGGCGTTAAACTGGACTTCTTACATATTGCGGTGTCCAACAGACCTCAGTTACATAGTCATCGGTAGCGAACCGGTTTCTTACTTAGTTTCTGGTAGCTAACTGGAGTTTGTAGTCATCGCGGTAGCTAGCCGGACTGCTTACCTAAGTCATGAGTATGCGAACCCTCTAGGACCACGATCTTGAGTAAACCTTCTATGACTAGTTCAAATTATTAGCTTATAACTTAGTTATCTAAACTAGTCATTAGCGGGTTGTAGCAAACATAACATAATTTGTCTTACCCGGATTCCTTAGCGCTTGCTTGTGGAATTCTTTTATCCAGAAGCGAGCCTTCCCGCTTCGATAACACTGTAGTGAAATCACATAGTGACTCAGATTAATTAAGATTATGTCTTTAAGTTGAGCGATTAGGAATGAACTTAACAAATTTTCAATACTTTAAAAGAATTTGCTCTTAAAGCTTAAAACTTAGACTAAACCCTTGAATTTATAGCATTATTACAATTATTCATAAAAACATGCCTACAAATAATGGTGCCAGAAATTTGGAAATAAATTCCCAATTGCGTAAAGAGACAACTTTCTTAAGCCTAAAGTAAACTTTCATTACCGCTTTCTCATTTTCCTTATAAAATAAAAGTGTTAAACGTTATCTCCTACTTTATTAAAATTATAAATAAAAATTTCCATTTTTAGTAAATTAAGAAACTAATAAGTTTTATTATCCAAAAAGATGTTATTTTCTAAATTAACCAAATAAACAATTTTAGTAATATTTCACACAAGAGTACTATCTTAAGATTTTTCAATAAAATGTAAAACATCATTATATTTTATGCCACTTAAATCTTAACCCTTGATCCATAGAAAGTTATCTATTACTTACTTTATGAAAAAGAAACATAATTTGACTAGTGAATTATGACTTAAAGTTTTAAAAAAAAAATCTATCCAAAACATAATTTGATTTGACAACCTTTGTAGAAAAAACAAAACTCACAATCTATGGAGTATTTTTTAGTCAACTCTTGCTGGGTGCAACGCCTTACTACCTTTGAGTCGTTACTAAGTGAGTTAAAATGTGCATTTAACCATCTAATAAATCATTTAGCTCAAAAGTGTAACTAAACTGTATTGAAATCACATAATTTGAAAATGTGATCATTTATTGAAAATTATAAGTGTTTTACATTAGGAATCCCAAAATACTGTTTATAAATATTTACAACTCAAAATATGTTTAAAGTCGACTACACGACAAAATGGGATTTAGTACAAAGCATCTCCCAAAAATGCCCCTGGCCATGGCAGCCAGGCAGACTAGACATGTACGCGTCACCTCACGCTCTCCGTACTCATAAAAGGTCGATCTTCCCCTTCCCCTTACCTGCACCACAGAGCACCCATGAGTCGAAGCCCAGCAAGAAAACTCCACACAAATAGGTAACATATGCATATCAATCACTCAGCATATAGCAAATCTGCCAACAGGCTAAACACATACGGGCATGCCGTCCGAGGCGCTTTACCAGGCCCTAGGTTTGCGGTCTACACCATAAGGATATCCCAGGTATCCTTTAGGGTCTCACCCTGGCAACTCGCACTCCGTGTGCTAAACGCTGCTCCCGGCCTCTTACCGTTCTCGGCCTTCGCTGTTCCTGACCCTTGCCGTTCTTGACCTTCACCATTCCCGGCTCTTGGCGATCATTAACATATATGCATACATAACATAATTAAACAAACACTTAAACATGTATTAACATAATCAATGGGCTACACCCTACACAGAATCATATAGGGTCGTTCCCTGCAACACAACTATGGGGCCTTGCCCTGCTCTATGGATACAACAATTTTCTAACCTGTGTCCCGAGCTTCTTGAGCACGAAAATCTTGAGCACGTTCCTCTAACCCGAGCCTTGCTAAAAACCTAGTCACAACACATACACAACACCCTCATTACTAACCAATTCATAATCATCTCCCGGAACCAATCCCGTGCCCTCGAGACCCCTTCTTTCCCCACACAAGGTAGCAGAAGCGTCTCCCGAGCCCCCTAAGCCAAAACCCTAAAAACACATTTTCCCCTGCCCTGAAATTGGCCTAGCGTCGCGGAACAACCCTATATGGGCCACAACACCCAGTGTGGTGCCCCTCCCTTGATTCAACCTAGCGCCGCGATGCCGAAGAACAGGAACGCAGCGCTCATACGTGAAGCTAGAAAACTGGGTTTTTCCCCAACATTTTCCTGAGCCAAAACTCTTCCAAATCAACCCCAAGGTACTCCCAAGTCCTAAATCAACTTAAAACTCCAGATAGACAGTAAGGCAACTCAGAAACAACAACAACAACAAGCTCAAATACCCTATCAAACGCATAAATCACCTTGTGGTTTAAAACTTTATAAAACTTAAACCACAAACCAGAAAACTTAAACCATTTCAGAACATAAACCTCATAAGTGCATGGAATTCTTACCTTAAACATGAATTCAACCTTGAACTTCCTCCATTTCCAACTCTAAGTTAAACCCCTTTGATTCCCAAGCTGAACTCTCACAATAACAAGCCACAAATCTAGCTTTCAACTTTCATTCTCAAACTCTCAAAAACATGCTTGGAAACTTAAAGAAAAACAGGGATGAAACCTTACCTCTGTGTTAAACACACCCTTGAAGTGATTCCTCTAGCCACAGCAGGTAAAATTCTTCAATTCCTTAGTCTAAAATCCTCAAGATTCTTCAAGCTCTCAACTATCAAAGAGAGGGAAAGAGAGAACCAAATGTGAGAGAGAGAGAGAATTGGTTCCTTTTTTCTTTCTTCTGTTTTCGGCTAAGTGTTTCTAGTGTTTCCCCAGCCCTTAACTGAGTATATCCATTTGCCCAAAATGACTCAATTACCCCTTAAGCTAACCTAAATCCTCATATAACACGAAGGGCGATTTAGTCTTCTAACACAACCCGCTAAGTCCTTGAGAATGCCTAAAAATCCCCATTTAATCCCGACACGTCTAAACCATTACTGAATTACTAACTGCTACACAATAATTCCCGAACACTTTGTAATATTCTGAAAATACCCCAAACTCCTCCTGAGCCGGGTATTTAACCCCGTTGTGACTTTCTAGCTAAACAGCTCTCTAGGACCGTCTCGGATCATGCATCACAACTATATCACCAGTCACATGTGGTATCAATCACAGTACACATAAATATAACATTTATGCCCCCAACAGGCTAAAATTAAAATATGCCCCTAACTGCCAAATTGGGCCCACAGGAATATTAAATCACCTAAACATGCACTTCTAATCACATATTCATTAAATTCACATATTAATACAATATATCAATTATTGCCCTCCAGACACGCAAATCAAGGTCCCAAGCCTTTTTAGCAAATTTGGGTCGCTACAACTATCCCCTCCTTTTTCGTCCTTGAAATTACCTGAACAACTCGGGATACCGCTCCCGAATATCTGATTCAAGTTCCCATGTCGCCTCCTCAACTTAGTTGTTCCTCCACAGCACTTTCACCAAGGCGATAGTCTTGCTCCGCAAAACTTTATCCTTCCGATCGAGAATCCGAACCGGTTTTTCCTCATATGATAAATCCCGATCTAGTTCCAAATTCTCATAACTGAACACGTGTGAAGAATCTGATACATACTTCCAGAGCATGGATATGTGAAATACATCATGAACCCCTGATAAGGTTGGAGGCATTGCCAATCTGTAAGCTACCTCCCTGTAACGCCCTGGATAGCCAAGACCATTACAATGTGTGTTTACAAATGTGCTTAACTTGCTAATCAAGTCATTTAGTTAGAAACGTGTTATAATAACTAAAGTTGTACTAGGGTTAAAAGATTTCGGTCTCAAAAGTTTTATTTCTTATCATCAAACACTTTTACATGGGATCCCAAAAGTAGTAAAGATAAAAGACAGTTTACAAAATTCATAACAAATGTACTGCTACTAGCCACTCTAAGGGAAAAATAGACATTTAAGTTCTCCCCGTCCTGTATCATTCCTCGGCCATGGCGGTTGATCAACTGACTATGTACATTCAGCCCCAAATCTCTCAAACTCAGGACCGGTCCATTTTGCTCTTGCCTTTACCTGCACCACGTAGCACCCGTGAACCAAGGCTCAGCAAGAAAACACAATAACAAAGCATAATCATCAAATAAACCACCAGATAACTCATACAGTAAACTCATGTACTCAACATTCCAGATATTCACATTAATTAAGTATTCAACATACTAACTACATCATTTCTTATCAATAATCAAATAACATATGATAACCAGGGTTAACGCCCTAAGGCCGCACCCTCTGTTTATCCCATTGACTCCGGCCCGATTAAACCGAGCTCAGTGAATATTAAGCTGTCCTCGGCTACCAGTGGCCGAGCCGCGCCATGTGCGCAAATATTGATTACGACACTCTTAGGCCATTTATCACATGTCCCATGGCATAATACTATCTATGACATTATACAGATATAGGGAGCACTTAGTCCCAACACAATCACATAACCGGTTGAAGTTTTCTTACCTTTGATTCCGCTAGCTTTATTCATTGGGATCAACCCTCAAGCATGATCCCTTCCGAGCCGTAGCATACACCTAGTCACAACAACAAATTAGAATCATCACCAAACCTCAATTTCAAAACCTTACCTCGGAACTCATCCCGAGCGCTCGGGAAGCCCTAATTCCACCAAACGGGGTGGTGGAATCAAACCCCGAGCCCCCGGGCGAAAACCTTAAGAAATAAACCAAAAACCCTATTATGGAAACAGGGTAGCGCTACAGCGCTACAAAGAGGGTGCTATAGCGCTACAATCAGAGCAAGAGGCGCTAGGAAACCGAAGCCTAGCGCTATAGCGCCCAAAGGCTAGCGCTACAACGCTAGTCACAGACCACCAACACCCTATTTTTTCCTCCTTCGATTTTCCTCGATCCAAAACCCCTTGGAAGCCTTCCAAACCTCAAATACACACCAAATTGAGTCTACCATCATCTCTATCTCATCCCATATGACCCAACCATACAAAACTCATCCACATGCACCCCAAAATAAAGGAATCACCATGATTGATCTTAAAAATCAAAAACTCAACAAAACATCAGAACTTCAGAACTTTATAGCCATAATTTCATACCTTCAATGGACAATTTCGACCTAGGATATCTTCCACTCCTCCTCAGCCTTCAACTCCTCAAATCCTTAGGCTTAACTCCCTAGAATTCCCACCAAAACTCAGCTTAGAAAACCATTTCAATATGAAAACCAGAAATTGAAGTAAACCTTGAGACTTACCTCAATTGTGTGACTAATTCCTGCTAAACCTTTAGCTTCACCAAAGATCCTAACCCAAAGCTTCAGCCTAAGCTTTCCTAAGTTAAAGCTCCAAAGTTCATCAAGAGATGGTGATGCAAGAGGGAACCGAAATAAGAGTAAAAGGGAGAGGTTAAGTGTTCTGTTTTTTTCTTTCTTTCTTTCTTTCCTTCTACTGTTTCTTTCAGCTTCCACTTCATTCCCTACACATTCCACTTAGTCCATAAAGGCTGAGTAATACTTATCCTTTTTAAAGCCAAATGACCACAATACCCTCCCATTAAATCTAGGCCTTTAAATAATTCCAAGGGCATTTTGGTCATTACTCCCAATTCCCGCTAATTCCTCGAGTGTCTCTAATATTTACCGCTTACTTCTCGATACCTAACTAATCACCAATTATAGTCCTTAATATCAAATAGACTCCAATATATTTCCTAAATTCCCATAAATACCCCCAGGCTCGCCTCGAGCCGGGTATAAATCCCCGCCGTGACTTTTCTGCTAAACCGCTCTCTAGGATCGCCTCGAGTCACAAGCTACAAATATATCCACATAATAGTGTGGTCTCAACAATTTATAACAAATATTTACATTTATGCCCTCAACGGGCCAAAATTACGAATATGCCCTTATAAGCTAATCAGGACCTACATGCATACTAATACACATAGTCATGCATCACATTTAGCATGCTTATTACATAATCATGCATTTGCACCATTAATTCACATAACTTCCAATTGTGCCCTCCCGGCACACTAATCAAGGCCCTTAAGCCTTATTAGTAATTTTTGGATCGTTTCAACTATCCCTTCCTTATAATAATTTTGTCCTCAAAATTTATTCAAACACATCAGATAGTAAACCTCGTACCTCTAACCATAATTCCCAAGGTCCAATGCCTTTACTTTACTCCTCGATAACACTCTTACGAGAGTAACAATCTTGTTCCACAAAATCTTGTCTGATAGCCATACTTTCGTTAATCTCCCGCTTCCACCACAATCCTGCTGACACTTCAGGGTCTGCTTAGTTCACAACGATCACTTCATTGTCTTATTCTTGATATCAGAAATACCTATAAGTCAATACCCCTACCAGGGTGGAGGCAGTTTATAGGCCCCTCCGGCCTAACCCTTGGTACAACTTCAAAATTTCTGTCGAGTTGGGAATCAAAACTTCCCCCTTTCTTTCTCTGAATATCATACTTTTCCTTTTCTACACTTACTTGGAGAGATACAAATCTCTCATCCCAGATCTTTGTATTCCGAAATTGACAATTTACAAGTTCTTATGTCCCTTTTGGATAGGCAGACACTTCTGCCTTAAGAATTCCCACAACCTCTTTGGTTTTTCCAATTGAATCAACACTAAACTGTAGTATCCACTGTCTTTCATTTCTTTACTTCGCAGAGTACCTCTTACTTCTCTTCTTACCATGTCTTATATTATGTCACCTTAATTGTAATCCAGTTTTCATCACTGCGACTAACTCATCAAGGACTACACCTTCCTTAATATCTCAAGTATTCACATACTCAACGCTTAATTTCTTAAAATAACTGTTAAGCTTTCATATTGCCATTCCATCAGCAATCAACCAATAATTTTAGGTTCCCACCTTGTTCTCTTCATTCTCTAGTTCCTTTCCAAAACTTGGAAAACTATAGGGTCTCAATTCAACACCTTTAATGTTCTGTCCCGTTACCAGTTTACTTGAACCAATTACATTAACTTATTTAGCTTAGTTATAATTTTCCCTGTCCAAACACCTTACTTATAGTCTAATGCGGTCCATTCCTATGATCCACCACCGTATCAATTTACCTTCCAATATCCAAATATATTAGATTCTTTTACTCGTTCAACCCTCCCGGTACAACATACCCTAGGAGGTGGAATGATATCCATTAAGAATTCCCACTTCCATGCCATGTTTCCATCGAACCTTTTATCCGATCTCAGTGCCCTAACTTGTGTTACCTTGACAGCGTTCTTCCCTGTCTCCACCAATACCAACACTTTGGATTCCATTGTCCAGAGAATACATACCTGTTCATCACCATACACTAACGCTATACCAATCCCAGTCGTTACCTTGTCCACTCCATTGTAATCTATGGTGTTCTTTTAATTGACACACACCTTTCAAATAAGAGATCGACCTCCGTTAGATATTTTCCTCGCACAGTCGAGGATTCCTAACCCCAACCATCCACCCATTCACTATGTTTCACCATATCTTGGTCTCAAGGTTACCTTTCTTAGAAATGATCATATGCTTAAATATCTCGCACTATGCATACATTGCCAACCCAACATACTATGTGTATCGACCATGTTCCCATTCTTCCACCTCCTGCGAGGCTTGAACCATTCTCTTGTCAGACTGTGCCTGGGCGTGCCCCAACCTGTGATGCAGCCTTCACAGTTTGTGTCTTTATCAAAAGTTAGGTCCTTTATATCATTCTTCTGTATTCAACCATACACGCATATTCCTATCTCACCAAGCGCTAATCAATTTTTATTCTATCTTTTGAGCTTCCGATCTGACACTATCCATTCAGTCCAACTTCAAATTTTTCTGTTCCTCTAATCTCTGGTGTAGCTGTCTGCGAATACACTTATGTAGTAGATGACGCGTTTACCGGTCTTGTTGTGCTCCCTATTCTTCAAATGTTCTTAAGTAGCTTCTCTGTGGCTTCAGGTCAAATCTCTTCATACATGTCCCCTCTTCTTCTTGTAGCGTTAATCTGAATACCCCTGGCGAGACCAAACTGACACTTCACGGAGCTTTACCTGTAACCTTGCTTCCTTAGTACTAACATCATCAGCATAGTAGCTGTCCGCATTCCACTTCTAACTGGAGAATAGCCCAGTAAACCGCCAATAAACCCTGAAGGAGACTTGTTCATACTGTTCCTATATCTTCTGCTTGTAGAACTTACTCGAGCTACTGACGCTTGAATCAATTAAGAACCTTTGTTACCAATTCATCACACCCTACCCGGTATAAGTTGTGATTCCTGAAATGTCTCTTTCCTTGATCCCCAGCTGGAAATAACCAGATTGTAGATCAATTCCTAAAGACATTGTCCTATCTTGTAACCGGTCATTTAAACTCTTTATCCTTAACAAACGATGCTAACAATTTCTGCAATTTGATGCTCTATCTGATCCACCCCAAGTTCAAACCTATTCGACAACTCCAATAATCCTTCCTATCAAACCATTATCATCTTTCATAGTGTCCTTGATACCGAACCCATCTGTAGCCGAATTCTGAAGCATACCCAATCCTTCCTTGTATATCTATCTGGATCCTTACTGATCGGCTTAGTTTCCATTCAGCCCAGCCAAAGTACTCCAAATGATATTCCCTACTATCCATGGTTATTTCTTAACAAGCCAACTCTCTCACTCTAACTCATGTCATGGCTTCCATATGACATGCTCTATTGCTCTCACCACGAACCTCTCTATTATTTGTGTCCCAATTTCTTTCCCAAAAGTTTCTAATTCCTCTTAGTATCTCCATCCCCTCGCAAAGTACCTTGAGGCATATTCTCTATGTCTGATTTTTTCTTGGGACATTCTCAACACCAAACTCTTCCGGCTCGTTATATAACCCCAAACGTGAACTATCTGATTAGCTGTTCAGCTCCGGATAGCTAGCCCCGACTTTAAATGTAACAAGGCATTCCAGTCTCCCATCCCTTATCCATGGGAATCCATCCTAACATATCGAATCACTCCATGTAGAAGTCATGCCCTCACCTGATATCCTCCCAGGCGTCATATCCTGCCTCAGGTGCATAATAAATAACGTCGCTGGTTCCCATTACTATTTGACGATTATCTTGCAAATTAGATTCCCCTTCCTGAAAAACCATAAGCCATAGAACTATCTAGGGTTCTTCTACTTGATTACCGAGATTCTGTCCTTACTAAACTCCACCAATGGAAGCACTGCCATCTGCAACTCTGGCACTCATGCTCTATACCTCATTCCACAGATCTTTAAATAACATGGCCCTCTCTGCTACCCAAATATAGATGATGAGTTCTTACATCGGAGCGGCCCAAACGCTCTTGGCCATTCCTGAGTTTTATCCTTAAATGGGTCATCATTTCCAACCACATCCGCCTGTATCAATTTCTTAAAATGAGCTACCCAACTCACAAAACCCATTGTCATGCAGTGTGTTACCTTATCATTCCAAATCAAGCTTATAAGCCTACCAGTTCCCATAGCTCAAACCATGTCTTTATAACCTCTTTTATCAATTCACCATCTGAGTTCTTTCCAACCCATCATGCCAATGTCTCGATCCGAGTACCATTTCCGAGCATTCTTCTGCCACAAATACATAACACAACCCCTTAATCATGACCTCTCATCTCCATATAACCAATGATGGAATTAAATTTGCCCATCCGCTGACCAATTCTTAGGCAATCCAAACTTTCCTCAAAACCAAGGGATAACATCTTTTAGGCCTTCCATAAAATACCCTTATCTATCTATAATCTCACAATAAACCATCATTGATAGCCTCACTGTCAAAACATACAAAATAGCTCCTTTCCCAGAGAAGTCTGTTATTCTTCTACCTAGTCTCAACTATTAAACCCCACAACTTACTCAGATACTAGCGATCATCTGCTGCAGCTTTCAGGGATAGATGGAGGTTTCCAACTCCAGCCATTATCTGCAACCCCCTATAAAATAATGCCGAATCCACTTAACCATTCTAGGCGCAAACCATTTGAGTTCGTCCGCCACTACTGACTAAACTTCTCAATCCTGAGATTCACACTCTGAATCAATCCACAGCTAGGTCCAAATAACCACGGTTATCATGCATACATACAACATATTAAGAACAGATCCACAATACTATACATTTAGCTACCGAATTCTTATTACAACCAAGTATACTCACACTTTATCAGGCTTTCTACAAGCCAATAAACAGATACGGCATATGAATTCTATTTAGGCAGTTAACCACATACACTCAGTATGCAAACCATTATCCAAATATTCATTCACATGCAATAGTGATGCTAATCAGCACGCTTCAATCTCATCATGCAATAGTCAAGGGCCAGGCCCTATAAGTATCTCATGCTCCCTATTAATCAAGCAGATATCAACAATCATATTCTATTCTATTCATCTAAGCATATAACCATATACTCAATTACCAAACCCTGAGTTGAGCTTGTCTTTTGCGGTGAATGTACATGTCCAACCAGTCTTCAGGAACCTTTAAACCAAGGACGCTCTGATACCAAGTTGTAATGCCCTGGATAGCCAAGACCGTTACACTGTGTGGTTACAAATGTGCTTAACTTGCTAATCAAGTCATTTAGTTAGAAACGCGTTATAATAACTAAAGTTGTACTAGGGTTAAAAGATTTTGGTCTCAAAAGTTTTATTTCTTATAATCAAACACTTTTACATGGGATCCCAAAAGTAGTAAAGATACAAGATAGTTTACAAAATTCAGAACAAATGTACTGCTACTAGCCATTCTAAGGGAAAAATAGACATTTAGGTTCTCCCCGTCCTGTATCACTCCTCGGCCGTGGCAGCCGATCAGCTGACTATGTACATTCAGCCTCAAAGCTCTCTAACTCAAGACCGGTCCACTTTGCTCTTGCCTTTACCTGCACCACGTAGCACCTGTGAGTCAAGGCCCAACAAGAAAACACAATAACAGAGCATAATCATCAAATAAACAACCAGAAAACTCATACAGTAAGTTCATATACTCAACATTCTAGATATTCACATTAATCAAGTATTCAATATACTAAGTACATCATTTCATATCAATAATCAAATCACATATGATAACCAGGGTTAAAGCCCTTAGGCCGCACCCTCTGTTTATCCAACTGACTCCAGCCCGCTTAAACCGAGCTCAGCAAATATTAAGCTATCCTCAGCTACTAGTGGCCGAGCCGCGCCCTGTGCGCAAATATTGATTACGACACTCTTAGGCCGTTTATCACATGTCCCATGGCATAATACCATCTATGACATTATAAAAATATAGGGAGCACTTAGTCCCAACACAATCACATAACCGGGTGCAGTTTTCTTACCTTTGATTCCGCTAGCTTTATTCATTGAGATCAATCCTCAAGCATGATCCCTTCCGAGCCCTAGCATACACCTATCCAGAGCCACAAATTAGAATCATCACCAAACCTCAATTTCAAAACCTTACCTCAGAACCCATCCCAAGCCCTCGAGAAGCCCTAATTCCACCAAACGGGGTGGTGGAATCAAACCCCGAGCCTCCGAGCGAAAACCTTAAGAAATAACCCAAAAACCCTATTATGGAAACAGGGTAGCGCTACAACGCTCCAAAGAGGGCACTATAGTACTACAAGCAGATCCAGAGGCGCCAGGAAACCAAAGCCTAGCGCTGTAGCGCCCAATGGCTAGCGCTACAGTGCTAGTCACAGACCAGCAACACCCTATTTTTTCCTCCTTCGATTTTCCACGATCCAAAACCCCTTGGAACCCTTCCGAACCTCAACCACACAGCAAATTAAGTCTACCATCATCTCTATCTCATCCTTTACGACCCAACCATACAAAACTCAGCCACATGCACCCCAAAATAAAGGAACCACCATGATTGATCTTGAAACTCAAAAACTCAACAAAAAATCAGAACTTCATAACTTTATAGCCATAATTTCATACCTTCAATGGACAATTTCGACCTAGGATATCTTCCACTCCTCCTCAGCCTTCAACTCCTCAAATCCTTAGGCTTAACTCCCTAGAATTCCAACCAAAACTCAGCTTAGAAAACCATTTCAATATGAAAACCAGAAATTGAAGTAAACCTTGAGACTTACCTCAATTGTGTGACTAATTCCTGCTAAACCTTTAGCTTCACCAAAGATCCTAACCCAAAGCTTCAGCCTAAGCTTTCCTAAGTTAAAGCTCCAAAGTTCATCAAGAGATGGTGATGCAAGAGGGAACCGAAATAAGAGTAAAAGGGAGAGGTTAAGTGTTCTGTTTTTTTCTTTCTTTCTTTCTTTCCTTCTTCTGTTTCTTTCAGCTTCCACTTCATTCCCTACACATTCCACTAAGTCCATAAAGGCTGAGTAATACTTATCCCTTATTAAGCCAAATGACAACAATACCCTCCCATTAAATCTAGGCCTTTAAATCATTCCAAGGGCATTTTGTTCATTACTCCCAATTCCCACTAATTCCTCGAGTGTCTCTAATATTTACTGCTTACTTCTCGACACCTAACTAATCACCAATTATAGTCCTTAATATCAAATAGACTCCAATATATTTCCTAAATTCCCAGAAATACCCCAGGCTCGCCCCGAGTCGGGTATAAATCCCCGCCGTGACTTTTCCGCTAAACCGCTCTCTAGGATCGCCTCGAGTCACAAGCTACAAATATATCCACATAATAATATGGTCTCAACAATTTATCACAAATATTTACATTTATGCCCTCAACGGGCCAAAATTACGAATATGCCCTTATAACCTAATCAGGGCCTACATGCATACTAATACACAAAGTCAAGCCTCACATTTATCCAAATAATCATATAAGCATGCTTATTACTAATCATGCATTTGCACCATTAATTCACATAACTTCCAATTGTGCCCTCCCGACACACTAATCAAGGCCCTTAAGCCTTATTAGTAATTTTTGGGTCTTTTCACTCCCCAAGCCGTTCCAGAACCTTGAAGGGGCCAAAAAACCTAGGGCTCAACTTTCCTCGAACACCAAACCATTTCACTCCTCTCAAAGGTGAAACCCTAAGGAACACATGGTCATCGACCTGAAATTCTATGCTCCTGCGTTTCAGGTTCAAGTAACTCTTCTGGCGACTCTGGGAGGCTAGCATTCGAGCTTTCTCAATCGCCTCAATCGTCCTCTGAACCATTTCAGGACCCAAATAACTCCTCTCACCCATCTCATCCCAATGGATAGGTGACCTGCACTTCCTTCCATAAAGCATCTCATACGGAGCCACTCCGATAGTCGCCTGATAACTGTTATTGTACAAGAACTCAATCATAGGCAGATACTTACTCCAAGATCACCCAAAGTCTAGCACACAGGCTCGTAGCATATCCTCCAATATTTGAATCATCCTCTCAGACTGTCCATCTGTCTGAGAATGATAAGCGGTACTAAACCTTAACTCCGTGCCCATAGCCTTTTGCAGACTCTCCCAAAACTTGGTGGTGAAGGAGGTGTCCCTGTCGGATATTATCGACCTCGGAGCCCCATGATGTCGAAAAATTTCCTTCACATATAACTCGGCATAATGTTCCATAGTATAAGTCGTCCTGACAGGTAAAAAGTGGGCAGACTTGTTATACCTATCAATAATCACCCACACCGAGTCATGCTGTCCCACGGTCTTCGGCAAACCAACCACGAAGTCCATGGTAATATCTTCCCACTTCCATTCTGGAATCCCTAGAGGCTGCAGTAACCCTGCTAGCCTCTGATGTTCAGCCTTAACGCGCTGACAAGTTAAGCACTTGGCCACATAATCAACCACATCCCTCTTCATGCCCGAACATCAATACAAAGCTCTCAGATCTTGGTGCATCTTTGTCGTACTTGGATGTAAGGAATAGGGAGTGGTATGCGATTCATCCAAGATCTCTCACCGGATATCAGAATCCATCGGAACATAGATCCGACCCTTATACTTTAGTATCCCTATATCCGAGATAGAGAAGTCCTTAGCCGCTCCGACTAAGGCGTTCTCCCTGTGACCTCTCAACTGGGAATCCTTCCCCTGTGCCTCCTTGATCCTCTCAAGGAGTGTAGAATGAAGAGTTATGTTGGCTAACTGACCAACCACCAATTTTATACCCGCTCTAGTCATCTCCTCTGCTAGCTTATCGGATACCTGTCTTGAACAGAACAACTGTCCTGGGCCCTTCTGACTCAATGCATCAGCTACTACATTAGCCTTCCCAGGATGGGATAGGATATCACAATCATAATCCTTAACCAACTCCAGCCACCGCCTCTAATGCATGTTCAAATCTGTAGAGTCCAAGAACTTTACTTAGCTAGTTATTTAGTAGTATTATAGTATGTATAGTATTATCTTTGTAACTGTGGATTTTTGGTTCAGACTGGGAATTATTTGGACACTCATAGTAGTACTTATAGATTTTCTAAGTTTAACCTATAGTTTAAGAATATTAAGTATAACCTAAGGTTTGATTAATGTGACTGATATTAAGGATTATATTTGTTATATTATAAGGTTTAGACATCAACCAATAGGATTTTAAGCACATGTTATGAATGGTGATTAAGGATTAAGTATTTTTTAGGATTAAATTTAATAAGGAGTAAAGTTTGAATGTTATAGGGCCAGTCAGCAGCTTTGAATACGTTGAGGGCTTACTCAAGGCTGTTTACTCCATTCAAACTTAGCTAAAAATGTGTAATTTCGTGTTTAATTATTCAGCGTGTGCCGATATATCGCAGCTATAGGGGGCGATATATCGCAGCACGTAGATACGGAAAACACGAGACGATGCACGGTCGCCTCGGGCATACTAGCCCAGGCGATATATCGCCTACAGGGGGCGATATATCGCCTCCTCCAGCATAAATTCAAATACTTTTGAATTCTTTTCCTTTCAGCCATTCAAACTCCTCCATAAGTCCATCATCTTCTGAACGAGTCTTCAGCCTCTGCTGAACGATTATTCAAATGATTTTCACCTAAAAAGCCATTATTTTTATTCAAGTAAAATCAAGATACTTTCATTCCCAAACTCTATAAATAGGACCTAGTACCCATCCATTATTCACCTTCTACTCTAAGTTTAGAAACTGCAAGTGCTAGGAGAGTGTGAGAGTTAAACACTTGGGTGGGAAAGTCATAAGCTTAATCATCTTTAGCTTATCAAACACTTTAGGAAGTGAGGTTCGTTAGTATTTCGGTTGTGGTTAGATTGATCTTGCAAGTCTTTGAGGTAACCAAAACTCTAGTTCATTTCTGTATTATGTTATTTTCTTTCTCATAGTCTTCTACTCAATCTCTAACCTTAATCTCTATTTAGGTTAGGGAATCTAAGTTCTTGAGCCCATAAGTTTTGGTAAGCATGTTTCTCAAATAGTTTAGTCTTCCCATTTCCTTTTCATCTCTTTCCTTCTTTCAACTCACTCTTGTTCATTATGGTTTTAGGAGTGTTCCAAAAGTCCCAACTCAGTCCATTATATCCTAGTCACTTTGGTAAGGAAAATAGGCTAGAATCTATATGTTTATGTTTATGTTATCTTATGATATGTTATGAATATGTTATGCATGTGTATGTTTGTAGGCTTGGGCTTATGCCCTATTTGACTAACAAGACCCCAAAAAGATTGTGGGCATATGCCTATTTAGCTGGTAGGACCCCACTAATCTCATGGGCATAAGCTTGTTTAGTCTATGGGACCCCAAGTAATAATGGCCATTATAATACGTGTATTATGTGTTATGATATGTCTTTATGTTTCTTATGAAATTATGTTTATGACTATGTGTTAGATTTTCCTTGCTGGGCATTAGGCTCATTCCTTTTTGTTTTATGTGCAGGAAAATAAGCTTTAGAGGTGGTAAGATTCGTGACGCTTAGAGGATGTGTATCGATGGTGAATGGAGTCAAGGGGCCGAGCGTTATTCGATTCGAGGATGTAGTCTCATTTTATCTTTTATGGTTTTATATGTATTTTCCGCATTTCTTATGTAATTCTTTTCATTTAAATCATGTTTTGTTTTTAAAGACAATGGGATCCCATATCCTTCTTAGTATTCTATTTTGTAAGTAACTCTTATTTTCACAAGTTACTCAATAAAATTATGGTATTTCCGCAAAATTGTAAGTTTTATGTATAGTTTCGTTAATGGTCCAAATAGTCTAGATTAGTGGGTCATTACAGTTGGTATCAGAGCAACGGTTCCTTCGCATGAAGTTCTCCTCGATACACATACTCAAAGCTCCGAATCTAACCGCCAATGTAAGTGTTTATGTTTTAGTTGTTTTGATTATGTGTTTAGTTAACGTTTTAGCCCTTATGTTTTCAGTTAATAATAATTGTAATTTAGTTTATTTTTCATTATTTATTTTATTTATTATCTTTGCATGTATGATTGTTTTAGTGAAAACCTTTTTCCAAATAAATATCATTGTTATTTTTGAATGACATGTATGAGTTTGATTTTTTTTCCGCAATCATAATAAGTAATAAATAAAATGAATAATGACTAAGTTCGGTGAGGGTGGATACGAATCAATGAACCAAGTTTCCTTATTAAGAGTTAGGGGGCCATAGTAGTGGGAACGATTTTACTGATCCCAGCCCTCCCTCAATATGGTTAACTTTGGAACAAAGATAAGTTTCGAGCCTGAGAATTTAGTCATATAGGATGATTAGAAACACACTTAGAAAAGAAAGATGACTTGTTTTTCTAAGTATAGAAACCCACTCAAATAATAAATAAAGACTTATATAACTTTTCATAAAAAGTCATAATAAATAAGTCCGAGTTATGTTTGTTTTAGAATAAGTTTTTGCCTTAGAGCCTATTAGGGTAAGTTCTAACAAGTTCTCAACTGTTAGAACTTTTGGTGAAGATGTCGCTTCGAAGATCTGCACGCACCAACGGAAACGCCTCCAACGTTGTTCCAACGACAAATGATGCCCTCCAGTTCGCAGAAGAGGAGTGGGTGCTACTACTAGCCGCAACGCGCCGACACCGTCAGTTGACAACAACGTCAATAGGCGCAGACTCAGCCTCAGCCTCCGCCGCAACTGCAGCTACAACAAATGGCCCTAGCACCCCAACAAGTTGGTCCATATGGGGGATGGCCAGTGACGAACTACGCGCCACATCCAGTACCGAATATGGAGTCAGTGTATGAGAGGTTCCGCAAGCAGCACGCTCCAAACATCGAAGGGACTATAGACCCCTTTGAGGCAGAAGAGTGGCTAAGGAATGTGAAGCCAACTCTTACGTACATGAATCTCAGTAATGCAAACCGCATATCCTGCGTCTCGTCATTACTCAAGAAGGATATCAGAATATGGTGGGACTTAGTTCAGTAGACTAACGATGTCACCACCATGATATGGACAAGATTTAAGGAGCTGTTCCACAAGAAGTATTACACCTCGGCATTCATCGCTAATGATAGAAGAATATGCTCGTCAGTTCAACAGATTAGTCAAGTTTGCACCAGAGTTGGTCCCAACCGACTTTACGAGGTTGACCAAGTTCGTCAGAGGACTTAGACCAAAGATGGAATTAGGGGTTAAGTTAGCAAACCTGGGAACCACTACCTATGCCAATATTCTAGAAACGGCAATAGAAGTAGAAAGGATTCAGATTAATGTTAGTGAGGAGAAGAAGGATTAAACGATGGTTCCAGACCAAAGTCTTTGCCTTGACCCAAGGAGGAACCCATGCTAGGAACAAGGATTTACAGGTCAGATCCTATCCTCGATAGTATATGTTCTAGTATCGCTTGATTGGTAGCAGTATACTCGTATATCTCGTTAGGAATGATAGAACAACTAGACAAACCTAGTGAAAGATTTAGAACTAGGTTTGTAACCGAGTTGCCTTCGGGCAAAGTAGTTCTATCATCACGAATAGTACGAGGCGTACCGATCAAGATTGAGGACATAGAACTAGAAGGAGACCTGATAGAGCTAGTGATCAAGGACTTCGACGTAATACTAGGCATGGATCGGCTAGCACGGCATGGCGCAACGATCGACAGCAAACGCAAGAAGGTGACGTTCGAGACTCCTGACGGCCAGAGACGATGCTTCATGGGACAAGCTTCAGGATTACGCACCCCGTTAGTGTCACCTCTCAAAGCTCAGAGAATGATGGAGAAAGGATGCCAAGCGTTCTTAGCCAGCATCACGAATGTGGAGAAGGAGACATCACTTAAGGTTGGAGATGTTCGGGTTATACTAGAATTTCCAGAAGTTTTTCCCGATGACTTGCCAGGATTGCCGCCAAATCAAGAAATAGACTTCACGATAGAATTAGTACCGGGCACCGAGCCTATCTCTAAGGCACCATACCGGATGGCACCTACGAAACTCAAGGAGTTAAAGATGCAGCTACAAGAACTCCTAGACTTGGGTTTCATTAGGCCAAGCCATTCACCATGGGGAGCTCCGGTACTATTCGTGAAGAAGAAGGACGGAAGTATACGAATGTGCATAGACTACCGTAAGCTGAACAAAGTAACGATTAAGAACAAGTACCCGCTACCTCGGATTGACGATTTATTCGATCAACTCCGAGGCGCGACGGTATTATCAAAAGTCGATCTACGGTCCAGGTATCATCAGCTCAAGGTAAAGGGAGAAGATATTCCTAAGACAACCTTTATGACTCGTTATGGACATTACGAGTTCTTGGTTATGTCTTTTGGTCTTACTAACGCACCCACCGCGTTTATGGACTTAATGAATAGGGTCTTCAAGGACTACTTGTATAAATTCGTCGTTGTGTTCATCGATGACATTTTAATTTACTCCAAGGATGAAGTGGAGCACGAGGAACACTTGAGGATGATTTTGACGCGATTGAAGGAGCATCAACTCTACGCCAAGTTCAAGAAATGCGAATTTTTGCTTTCTCAAGTGGCGTTCCTCGGGCACATCATATCGAAAGACGGAGTTGCAGTAGACTCATCAAAGGTAGAGACCGTGAAGGATTGGCCCAGACCAAAGAACGCATTTGAAGTAAGAAGCTTCTTTGGGCTAGCAGGTTATTATAGGAAGTTTGTAGAGGGCTTTTCTAAGATAGCCACTCCACTCACCAACCTGACCCGGAAGCAACAAAAGTTTAACTGGAACGATAAGTGGGAAGAAAGTTTCCAGTTGCTTAAAGATAAGCTTTGCTCAACATCAGTACTTAGTATACCGACACCCGACGATAAGTTCGTTGTCTAATGCGATGCATCAAATCTAGGATTGGGATGCGTGTTGATGCAAAATGACAAGGTGATAGCCTACGCCTCACATCAGTTGAAAGAGTATGAACAACGCTATCCAACTCACGATATGGAGTTTGCAGCGGTGGTCTTTGCGTTGAAAATCTGGCGCCATTATCTTTACGGAGAATGGTGCGAGATTTATACGGACCACAAGAGTTTAAAATACTTCTTTACGTAGAAGGAGCTCAACATGAGGCAAGCGCATGTGGTTAGAGTTAGTAGAGGATTACGACTGCGAAATCCTATACCACCCGGGAAAGGAAAATGTAGTTGCCGATGCACTCAACTGGAAAAGCTATGGGAATTTAGCAGCCTTATCCGGAATTGAAAAGCCGCTATCAGTGCCAGAATAGAAGTGATTGTAGGCAAGCTGGCTAACTTGTCTATCCAATCGAATCTGCTAGAGGACATACGAGTTGGTCAGGGACATGACGACACACTAGCAGCACACATGGATGCAGTCAGAGAAGGCAAGACTACAGATTTCTCAATATCCAGTCAAGGTTTATTGAGATATAAGGATCGGGTATGCGTGCCAGACGATCAAAGTATTAAGAAGACGATCCTAGAAGAAGCGCACAATACCCCGCACTCAGTTCATCCAGGGTCTACCAAGATGACTCATGACATCAAGGCAGTCTATTGGTGGCCAGGGATGAAGAAGGAGATAGCGGAGTATGAATCTAAGTGTCTTGTATGCCAGCAAGTGAAGGTGGAGCATCAGCGGCCTGCAGGATTATTGAAACTGTTCTCACATCTGTCTGTCCAAACATACTTCGTCTTCTTCTTTGCTCGGTCTAGGCCAGTCTTTCACTGCCTCAATCTTATTTGGGTCAACCAGAATCCCCTCCTTACTAACAATATGGCCCAGAAACGTTACTTGCAGTAGCCAGAACTCGCACTTACTAAACTTAGAATATGGCTTATGCTCTCTCAACCGTTGCAATACCAAACGTAGATGCTGCTCATGCTCTGTCTCTGACTGTGAGTACACCAGAATGTCATCTATAAACACAATTACGAACTTGTCCAAATAGTCCTTAAAAACCCTATTCATCATATCCATAAAAGATGTTGGGGCATTGGTTAATCCAAAGGACATAACCAGGAATTCATAGTGTCCATACCTCGTGCAGAAAGCGGTCTTTGGTATGTCCTCTTCTTTGATCCTTAACTGATGGTAACCTGACCAGAGATCAATCTTGGAAAACACTGTACTTCCCTGTAGTTGGTCAAATAAATCGTCAATTGTAGCCAGTGGATACTTATTCTTAACGGTCAACTTGTTCAGCTCCCTGTAGTCAATACACATCCTGAGAGATCCATCCTTCTTCTTGACAAACAATACTAGAGAACCCCATGGTGAGAAACTCGGTCTGATGAACCCCAAATCTAGTAACTCCTGTAACTCAATCTTCAACACTTTCAACTCTGCCGGAGGCATCCTGTAAGGTGTCCTAGATACTGGTTTCGCCCCTAGTGCCAACTCTATAACAAACTCAATCTCCCGTTGCGGCGGCAACGCTGGAAGATCTGCTGGAAACAAATCTGGAAACTCACATACCAATCTGGTCTCCCCCGGTCCAACCGACACAACCCTAGAGGTATCCACAACATTCGCTAGGAATCCTGTGCAACCTTCCTATTATATTTTAATATAATGTTTGATTGATTAAATAAGTGTTACAAAAAGTGATTATTTAATCTAGTGGGGGAATGTTATATTATTTCATATAATATAATATTAGATTAAATAATGTGAAAAAATGTGATTTGTCACACCTTGTAACATATTATTGAGAGTCACAAAATTGGACTAATGTGTGTGCCCAAATGTGACATATTTTGGAGTTACAAAATCAGTTACAAATTTGTAACTCCCAAATATTACCCAATAATGTGTATAATATATGTTACACATTTGAGATTGGATTTCATAAAGTCATGATGATATATGACTGTTGGAGACATGTTTTTAACTCCCAATAGGTGTTTGGAGGTTACAAAATCATATGGGAAAGGATTTGGGACGTTTTGGAACGTTCTGGAAAAATGACTTTTTTGTGCTGAAAATGGCCTGTGGCCGCGGCTAGTGAGGCTGACAGCCTATGTGAATTTTCAGTTTTTTCCAAATTTAACGGTTCTAACATCCCAAATAACTCCCAAATCTCCATTTTAATTCCATAAACATCCAATTAAACATTGGTAACAGCCATGTGGGTTGGTGGAATTTGAAACTCAAAGGGGTATCTCAAACTCTATAAATAGAAGCCTAATGCTCACTTGTATGACACACCATTTTTCATCCACAAAACACTTGGCTGAAAAATACACCAAAAGGCTTGATAATTCCAGAGAGCTATTTCCTTGAGAGATCCCTTAGTGCTTAGAGAATAGAGGGAAATAAGCTTTTGGACAAAGGTCTTGAACCTTGTTCAAGTTGGTGATCCCCACTACTCTACACTTTGGTTGAGTGTGAGAGTTTGTTTGTGTTTTCATTCTTTTGTTCTTCTTATTTACTTGTATTATTATAGTATTGAGTTTGTAATCTTCTTCTTCTACATCTTTCTATTTACTTGTATTTTGAGCAATTGAGTTGTAATATTTATTTAATCAATATTATCTTGTCCATTGTATTTTTGCATATAGTTGTATTTGGTTTTTCCATATTTCCATTGAAGTATTAATATATATTCTCTAACACTTCCTACATCAGGTCTCTAGCCTTCAGTGCCAAAATCACAGGTACTCGCGGTCCATTGATTGTTCCCACAAACAGAAAGGGTACCTCCCCTTCTGGTTCAAAAGTCACCATCCTGCGCTTGCAGTCAATTGTCGCCCCATAATTCGATAACCAATCCATCCCTAGGATCATATCGAAGTCATCCATCGCAAGCTTAGCCAGATCAACAGACAACTCCCTACCATCTATCTCTACTGTTAAAGTTGTAATCCACCTCCTAGAGACTACTAGTTCCCCAGTTGGCAACAAAGTCTGAAAACCCCTAGCATACAAATCACTAGGTCTACACAGCTGATCTATCACTCTAGTAGACAGTGTAGGACATAGGTGATCTGGGGATGATGGACCTATAATACAAAGCTCCAATAAACCAGATTATTAATGAAAGTCTTTAATCTAAGAATCTTATTTATTAATTCCATGATTACTCCACTATAAATATGGAATTGTACTCTAAGTATTTATAGAATTATATTTAATGAGTTTTCTCTTGTAGTCCATTGATATAATCAATATATGTAGTTCTGTCCTCCATTATTTGTTCATTAATTAGAGCAGGTGAAAATTACCGTTTTACCTTTCTAATTACCTCTTGATCCTTAAGTACCATTAATTCACTAGCAAATAATTAATCTATAATCTAATTATAGATTTGAGCTCAATAACTATTCAATTCTAAAATTAACCCTTAAGGGAACCAATATTCGATCCGTTAGGAAGACATGGATTCCAGTATTATAATTCATGTTCCCAGCCATCCTTGATATTGAATCTCCAAAACAAAAGTCATTAGCCTCAATATTCTAAGAGACCTTAACGAGTGAATCAAAAGATTCAATAAATGGAAACATGAGTTCATGAATACTTAGGATGTAGAGTGATCTACAAATGATCATCTATAATGATAAAAATTAAATCTTTATGTCAAATAGTAAGTTTATAAACATAATTAATTTTCAATGATCCTGTCATATATAATCTCTATTATATACAACACCTTTTCTAAGATGTCTATCCACATCAATAATCCGACTCTAGATTACTTGCATCTCGTATGCTTAGCAAACCGTACTAGTAATCATTCATTAAAGATTCAATACTTTAACATGTTAATTACTATTTTATTCTTTGTATATGATCTTAATTCTCTCGTACTAATACAAGATCATATTTTCATGAATGAATAGGGATTTTTCTTGATAGTATTATATAATTAATTCAAACAATAATCATAACATTCAAATATAAAAAATATTTTCTTTGATTTAAAACCTATAAAATGTCGTTACATGCTTTTAGGGCATTAATCGTAACATAAACTAGGAGTGAGTTTGATGCCATGATTTCATGATATATGCAAATGATGAAAATGATTAGTTTAATATATTTTGTTCTTTCATTTCATGAAGAAAACCTATATTTTTATGTGAATTTAATGATTAAAAGATAAAAGCAAACAAATGAACTACATTCTGAATTTTATTTTTAAGTTTATGAGATTAAAAAACATGTGTATCTATGTGTGGTTTTTGTTCCATGATGATATTGTATTTATAACTATGAATTTTAAACAAATTTTGAATAACTGTGAATGCCACGATTTTAGTGATTAGGTGTTCTAGAAAGAGAATAAAAAATAATTACATATTTATTTTTAGAAAAGTGTTATTTTTTATTTTGTGATTGGATTTGAAAACATGTTTGAACTTGATTAATTATTGTGGTAATATTATTTCTAAAATAAATTATGAATATTAAAGAAGTTTGTATATATGTTTGGATTAAAGGTTGGTATCATTTGCCTATTGTTGATTTAGGCCATGATTAGTTTGTGAGTTTTGGTTTTGGTTTTGATAGTTTTGGGATTAAGTCTTGATGCATGATTTCAAATGGTTTTAAGATGTCAAAATGGTGGCAAGCATGCTAGAAAAATTAATAGTTAATTAGTTAAGTGTTAATAATGCTTGCTGGATTTTTGTAAAATTGTTAAGAAATAAGTGTATGATATCATAAACTTTGACATAGTTTTCAAGAAGGGTCTCACATATGCCTGTTACATGCAAATATATTTTTACACATAATTATATGTTAATTGAGTAAGTCAAAGGTCATTGTTTAAATACCTTTAAGGATGATATGTGTATCGACATTGATTTTCATGATGTTATGTGTGACATGCAAGCATGATTATGTGTATGAGTTATGCTAGAATCTGGAAAATGGTGGAACTTGTTATGAGATAGATGTCACGTGTGCATGGCCCATGCACACATGGGATATATTTTAACGCGTTCATGTGCATTTTACATGACATTAAGACAAGTATTTTGATTGTTATTCTAGGCTCGCTGTGAAGTATTCCCACTCTTATTTTGTTAGACCTGAGGCAAGGTAGTTAGCTGAGGTAAGGAAGTATTCCCAGTCTTATTTTACAAATCCATGCTTGCCTTTATTATGTGATATGTATGGATTTTTTTATGTTTGATTAACCTATTGCTTTAGCATTATTAAAGGCAAACATGGCTAAGATTCTGGCCAAAGGGGTCCCAGGGAAATTCATGGGCAAAAGGGTGTCTGGTGAATTATGGCCAAAAGGGTGTCATGGAAGTGACCAAAAGGGATTCACATGATATCATTGGACAATAAGGGAGCTTAGTTATCATCTATAAATAGGTCCTTAAGCCTCTTCATAACAGCTTTGAAACCCTAGCCATCCATCTAGAGAGAAGAAGGAGAAAGGAAGAGAAAAGAGAAGAAAGAAGAGGAAAAGGAATAGGGTTTTTAGAAAATCCTTAGTTATGTGATTAGTACTTTGAATCCTATAAGATGTCATTCTTCTTCTTAATTATAAGAGCATTTTTCTTTTCTAGTTGTGGGTTTCAAAAATCCCTAGGTGTCCAAGGGGATGATCATAGTTTTGTGCTTTTGATTCACTACCAAGGAGGTAATGGAGAATCCTAACCCTTTTGTTGTTTTGATGTTGTCATATTCTTGTTTATGACCTTGGATTATTGTTTGTTGTTTTGATGTTGTCATATTCTTGCTTATGGCTTTGGATTATTGTGTGTTGATTTGAGAAAGCATGTTTATGATGTATGATGATGATTTGATCATTGTACTTTAGATGGATATTTGTTCTAGTGTATGTTGTTGCAATATTGGTATGATGAATACATGTGTGGTTATGAGATATTGATTAGAAAAATGATTAGGTTTTTAATTCAATTGTGGAAACAAGAATATTTTGATGCATGTTTCAACATAGGGTATGTTTTAGGCTTTCATATGTTTCTTTGAATTTTGATGAACATGCTTATTGATTTGGAGTATGTTATGTAAATTTGGAATATGAGAAATAAGATTTTTATATTGTATATTTATAATTAAGAAGCATGTTAGGGTAAGCGTTTAGGGTATGATGATAAGCTATGTGGAAATTGTGATTCCTGGAGTTGTTATGGTAACCCTCACAAAAACCTTCCTCCAAACTATCAAAAGTCTACCTTGAGTAACCGAACTAGAATAAAACTCCCAGTTAGGAAGTTTATGCTCCACGAACTCCATAATTTTGTTCCCCTTCATTTTTAGTTTCTAGAAAACCACCAACTCCTATTTTATTCCTTCTACATAAATCTAGACTGAAGTATGTTTATTAGAACTATTCAGCCCTCTCAAGTTCCAGCTCAAAATATTGCAATTATCCATAGGAAGAAGTAGAGACATAATAACCTTCTTTTCCACCATTCAACTGCTCTTGAAGCACCTCAAATTTATTCAACTGCTTTTGCCCTTGCCCAGAAGGAAGAGAACTAATACCTGCAACCAGTCCTTGTTTAGATTGAGTAGCCACACACTTTGGAGTGTGCCATTGTTTACTGTCATTTGCATCCTTAGCTTCATCAACATTAGCCGAAGCTTTAAGCTGAATGCCCTCAGTGTTATTAACCTGAAGTCCCCCTGTATCAGTAGAACTAGGCAAAACCGTAGGCACCTCCCTTCAGGTTCGGCAGAGTCCTTATCCCTCCTTTCCTTTACCTCTATTTTAGCTATAGTATCATTTTTAATCCATTGGGTTTTCAGCTCCTTATGACAATCCTTCATAGAATGACCAAATCCAAAGAAAACCTTGCACTTAATAGGCAACCATTCATATTCCACCCCCTGTTCCATAATATTGCCATGCTCATTAAGAAACTGAATACTTCGAGGAGGACTATCGGTTATTTCCATTTCCACAAGAACTCTAGCAAATTGAACTCTTGAGCGCTCCCTAGTAAATTTGTCAACCATAATCAGTTTACCAATCATACTCACAAGCGCACTAAGACATTTACTTCCCCAATACTGAAGCCCTAAGTCATGTAATCGAAGCCACAGTGGAACTGGACGAATTAGACGAACTGCACTAAGATCAACAGTCCATGGCCGAATGATAACAGGTTTCCTATCAAATTGAAGTATACCATTTTCCAGCACATGATCTGTCGTAGCATCATCATTAAATTTGACCATGGTCAGCCCCATTTTCATTCTAGCAATTTGAGCAATCCCTAAATGCCCCCAAACTCTTTTGATGAATCCTTCAAAAGCAACCATTGGAGGATTAGCACCAAGAACCATACAAATTACTGCCGAACTCCAATTCGTAGATTGAATAATAACCTCTTCAATGTCAACCCTAGCATATTTCCGTCCATCTCTAATCAATGGTTCAGTAAATTCAAGTTTCTGGTTAGTAATGGAGAGCTTACTTGCCGTGAACTGTTGCCATTGACGGTGAGCTGAAGTCTGAAAGTCCCCTTCGTCCACCTTATCCACCCAAGAAGCAGCATTCAAAACCGGAGTTTCCATTCCATCTACCCGAGTGTTAATTTCCTGGGTTCTGTTAACTGCATTCAGTCGATCCTCTTAAATAATGAGATTCAAACCCTCAGATCTAACCTCGTCCGTATTATTCAGATCACCAGCCGCAGCGCCATCAATTAACAAATCCTCAGCAACTGAATTTATCTGAGCCTTCTCATCGAGAATCAACATATTATCTTGCTCTCCTACATGAATCTTAGGCTTACGAATCAGTTTCTTCTTCTTCGCCATGGAAGAGAACAAACCGAGTCACAACCAAATGATTTTTTATTTTTTCTATAGACTTCTCTCTAAGCACTCCTTTTATAGACTCAATTAGGCCATTTAATTTAATTAAAAAATCAATTAAATAATAGCCATTTTTAAGCCCTAGGTTGAAATTATCATGGGCTTTAGGCCCGTGAAATTTCCCATTTGATTATAAGCCCATTGGACTTAAAATCAAGGCCTGTATTATTTTCTATTGATTTAATTAATTAAATAATTATTTAAATCCTTTATCAAATTAATTATTTATAATTTGAACCTTGATTTAAACTTATTTATTAATTTAGATACCAATTTATCTTAATTAATAAATCTGCCATAATTTCTCTTTTATTCTCAAAATTATATAACTCTATGAAACTATCCAAAATTGACCTGGTCAACTTTGATAATTCTAATTGATAATTAAATCAATTAATTGAGACTATCTAGATGATTTTATCCAAGGTACAATGGGGACCAGGGGCCTATGAAATCAAGCTCCAATAAGTTATCATAAATCTAACAAATAAATTTACTAACTTATGAATTCCTCGTGACTCCACTATGGACTTGGAATTGCACTCTTGAATTCATTGAACGCTCTATAACAAATATAGATACACTATTAATTATCCATTGTTACAACCATAATTGTCACTCAATCCTCTATAGACGGTCTACAATGAGATAGGACTAAAATACTGTTTTACCCCTCATTGTATTTTATCCTTAAAACACTTAGTTCCTTGTAAATGATATTTCAGTAAAATAATTTAATTACTGGAATGAGATCTCTATCATTTAACACCTTGAACCAAACTAAAAGGAAACCATCATTTCACTTCTTCATCAGAAGCTATAGATGTTCATATCTATGATTAACACTCCCACTCAATTATACTATCGAGTTCCCAAGATGTAAGTATAGGCTAGTCTGTAGGGTAAGCTGGTAACGAACAAGTCAAAGAACTCAAATAATACAATCAGTTAGAATACTAACCACTCAGAATTGAGATTGAATTGACCTATGGTCATCTATATGATATGACTATAATAGATAATAACAGTATGTTTACTTTTCTTATCAACTATCAATATCGGTACTGTCCGATGTAACAAATACATTCGATCTTATCTACTTTGCTAATGTTCTGGAAAGAACCTAACACTGTAATGTGTAAGTAGATCATATCATAGATTGGCGAGTTAGTGAAATTCGGTGCACTGACTAATCATAGGACTAACTTATTTTGAACATATAATCATATTTATATTCCACTGTGATTACGTCACTATAAATAAGAATAGCTATATGCTCGGGATTTAATAGAAGTTTATATTAAACAAATAATCATGAAAATAAAACATGTGAGCAAAGTGATTAACTAAGTCAAAAAATGATTTCTATTCTTTTATTGAGAATAAAATGAGATTACAAAGAATTTGGGTTTTAATTAGGGCATAAAACCCCAACAGACCTTGATTATTTTGAGTAAGTAGATTTGAACAATTAAATGGGCAATGTGAGAGTGTGGTCACAACCATCCAAGGGAAAGAGACTTAATTTCCTTTTCTTTATATTTTTGATAGGTCAATGATATTAATGGCAAGAAATGAGGAATAGGCAATCAATCAACTTGATTTGGGAACCAATAGTGCTAGGGTTTCGGCTAGGTGATGATAGGAATTAAAGGGAGAGTTTGAGTTTGGTGGCCCATTTGTTTGGTGGCTGCCGACCCTAGAGGAAAGAAGAGAGACAGAGAGAGCTCGTGGAAGAAGAAGAAGAAGAAGAAGAAGAAGAAGAAGGAGGAGGAGGAGGAGGAGGAGGAGGAGGAGGAGGTTTTGAAAACTCTACGGTAAAGTGTTCTAGTGATTTTTTTTTTCTTTGTATCTACTCTTCTCTTCATGAATTCTAAGAGATAGTATTTTTTTTCGTTGATCTAGATCTTGAGGTATTAAAGGGCTTGACCATACTTAGTGTGTTCTTAAAACTACCAAGTATGTAATGAAGAATCCTAGTTTTTGATGTTGCTATATATTTTTTGTATTCTTGCTGGGATGGTTTTCATGGAAAAATATATTTAGATGGTGATGTTATGCTAAATTCATTATTTATTTTGGAAAAGAGATATGAGTTTGATAAGTATATGTTAATAGGGATGTTGTTTTAGAATTTTTAGGGTTCTTTGTGTGTTATGATGCATGTATGTTTTGTATTTTCTCTATGCCTAGAAGCATGCATGTATAGATTGATTTTCTATTAATTGATTATGATTTGAAGGATAAGAGTATGTTAGGGTTTTGATTTTATTTATGAAAATAATAATATCGGAATGATGTTATGTGTTTAAATCATGATGATTTGGGTAATTAAAATGAAAATTTAAAATAGAAAATTATATAGGGTTTCGGCCTAGGGGGATTTACATGTCCTGTTGTTGTTTTATTTTTGTTATTTTATTCTATTCTCACTTTTTTTCATAAAAAAATACTTCATGGATTTTGAAAAATTATTTTGACGAGGGAACATGTGCATTTCTGGCCTAGGGTTGTGTATATTTTAGAGTGGTTTAATCTTATTAATTGATTTATTTTGCATGCTAATTGTAAAATGCATAAAGTGTAGAAACATGTTAGGTTAATTTGTTGAAATTGTTAAAAATGATCGTAAGTATTTTTTTTAATATTGTGTGAAATTATACTTGCTGATTTTACTATTTTAGAGTTATGATTTATAAAAAAATATTTAAAAGAAAGTAAAATATGTCTTGAGTTCATATTTTTAAAACTAAGGTGAGAAAGGTGTAAATATTGTACATGTGTCTTGCATTTTTAAATATGACATATGCTGAAATTTTAGTACTTAAAAGTTGTGAAAGTTGGTATTTAAAAGTGCTTAAAATTTGGTTTCATTGAAAATGTACATATTATGAGTCATTTTACCAAATTTAAATAATTATGAATAATGTGATTTTATGAACTAATGATTTCTAGAAAAAGAAAACAAATATGTCACATTTTATTAGTCTAAAGAAAAATATTATTTTTTAATTTTACCAAATTAAAAAGAGAGATTTAATACAATTATTAATTAATTATTTTGAAAAGTGGGTTTCCAAAATAAGTTATTAAATAATAAACAAGTTTATTATTTTGTACAATTTAAGCCATGATCATTATGAGTAAAATTAATATTTGTAATAAAATTTATTTATGACTTTGAGATGATTTAAAAGAATAAATTATAGTAACTTAGTTGGTAATCTATTTCAAGTGTTGTAATGCTTGCTGAATTTTTGAGAAATTAACAAGAAATAAAGAGGTTAATATTAACAACATTAAGCGAGTTTTTAAGTATAGTCCCACGTACGCATGTTACATGAAAGAGTACTTTTACGCGCAATTACATGTTATTAGATTAAATGCATGATGCTTGGTTAAAAATCATTAAAGATTAATTAGAACAAACAACAATATTCTTTTTGTAATTTATGTGAGAATTGAGGTATGTTATCTGTTAAAGCTAAGTTGTAGTTCAACATGTTGAGTTAGGTGCCACGTTTGCATGGCACATGAACAAGTGGGGTATGCTTGTATGTTATGTGTAGTTTTACTTGATATTAAGATGAATGTTTGATTGAATATAATAGTACTCGTTGTGAAGCTATCCTGCCATTTTAATAGCTTGGAATTAAGGTAAGGAAGTTAGTTAGATTCTTATGTGTTATGTTGGAAATGATTTGATCTTGATATCATGAGATGAAATGTACGTTATTGTTATGATGTATGATTGTATTCAAAGTACAGAGTGTTGTTAGCGTGTTGAATGCGACACAATAATAGAAGTTACTAAGGTATGACGTAACTCAGAGGGGGAACATGCCAAAAGGCCCAAGGGCAAGAGGAGGTTATTCTGGGACCTGAATTCCTGGTTACCTCACAGAGATATAACTTATATGTTTATGTTGTTTATCATATGAAGATTATGTTATTATGGAATATGTTATTTTCATATTAAAGTTATGACGTTGAGACTAATTTTTTATGAATATTTGTTTTGTGTGTATGTCGTGCGGAGCTATGAACGAAAAGGATTTAGGAACGCCAATAGACATATTATTAGTTTTATTGTGTTTTATTTAACTTTCGGTGAGACTTTTGCTGTTTTCTCTTATGAATTGCATAAAAAATAATATGTTCTGTTTTAAACAAATGGACTATTGCATGTTTCAATATGGCCTTGCAGAACCTTTGGATAATTGTTGGCATATTTTTAAAAATAAGGATAAATAGTAGTCTTTTTTCAAATGATAGTAAGATGGGTGTTTTACATAAATAATAGACTCTTATTCTAACTAATAAAGTCCAAACATATTATGGGCTTAAAATAATACCATAATTAATCATAACATAGAAAATTACCATATTTAAGCAATTATCTCATATCCACATCTACGATGATCATCTTTTAATATATGAATTAAATATTTATGGTAAACGGTAAGTTTATAAAGATAATTAATTCACATTGGTCTAGTCATATATAATCGCTATTATATACAACACATTTACCAAGATGTCTATCCACATCACTAATTCCAATCTAGATTACTCGCATCCCATATGCTTAGTAAATTATACTAGCAACCATTCAGTAAAGATTTCATACTTTAATACGTTGTTGACTATTTTAGTCATTGTATATGATCTTAATTATCTCATACGTATACAAGATCATATTCTCATAAATGAATATGGAATTTTATGATATTCATACAAATTATTCAAACAATACTTATAATATTTAAATATAATAAAAATGCACTTTTATCTAAATCAATAAAATTTCTTTTTCACATGGTTTTAGGGCACAAACCATAACACTCGGCCATTAGAGAGATTTCAAATGAAAGATTGTTCACAAAGTGTTGATGCCATTGTTAAGGGTAATAAATTAAACTTGATTCGGTGTCTAAAGAAAGATCTTGACAGGGAAGAAATAAAGAACATTCCTTATGATTATGTTGTTGGAAGCCTAATGTATTCTTAGATCTGCGAAAGACCTGACATTGCATTTGATATTGGAGAATTTGGACGATATCAGAGTAATTTGAGTTTAGACTACTAGAGAGTTGCAAAGAAAGTGAAGAGTTACCGCCAAGGTACTAAGGATTACAAACTTATGTTCAAGAAAACAAACAACTTGGTAGCAGGGTGCTACTCAAATTAAAGCTTTTCTAATTGTGTTTATTCACATAAATCAACATTAGTTTACGTGTTTATGTGTGCCGATAGAGTTGTGTCATGAAAGAGTACCAAAAACCTTGACTACTACTTTTACTATGGAGGTCGAGTTCATTTCATGTTTTGAGGCTAAATCACATGGTGTAAGGCTAATGTAGAGTCCAAGAACTTTACTTAGCTAATTGTTAGTAGTATTATAGTATGTTTAGTGTTATCTTTGTTACTATGGATTTTTGGTTCAGACCGGGAGTTATTTGGACACTCATAGTAGTACTTATAGATTTTCTAAGTTTAACCTATAGTTTAAGAATATTAAGTATAACCTAAGGTTTGATTATATGACTGATATTAAGGATAGTATTTGTTATATTATAAGGTTTAGATATCAACCAATAGGATTTTTAAGCACATGTTATGAATGGTAATTAAGGATTAAGTATTTTTTAGGATTAAATTAAATAAGGGTAAAGTTTGAATGTTACAGGGTCAGTCAGCAGCCTTGAGTACGTTGAGGGCTTAGTCAAGGCTGTTTACTCCATTCAAACTTAGCTAAAAATGTGTAAATTCGTGTTTAAATATTCAGCGTATGCCGATATATCGCAACTATAGGGGCGATATATCCCAGCACGTAGATACGGAAAACACGAATCGATGCACGGTCGCCTCGGGAAC
Source organism: Humulus lupulus (assembly GCF_963169125.1). Taxonomy (NCBI): domain Eukaryota; kingdom Viridiplantae; phylum Streptophyta; class Magnoliopsida; order Rosales; family Cannabaceae; genus Humulus; species Humulus lupulus. Next base: position 156,655,684 of record NC_084797.1, on the reverse strand, counting down.
AAAGGTCCAGGCGATATATCGCCTATAGGGGGCGATATATCGCCTCCACCAGCATGTTTTCAAATACTTTTGAATTCTTTTCCTTTCAGCCATTCAAACTCCTTCAACAGTCCAGCATCTTTTGAACGAGTCTTCAGCCTCTGCTGAACGATTATTCAAATGATTTTCACCTAAAAAGACATTATTTTTATTCAAGTAAAATCAAGATATTTTCATTCCCAAACTCTATAAATAGGACCTAGTACCCAGCCATTATTCACCATTTGCTCTAAGTTCAGAAGCTGCTAGTGTTAAGTGAGTGTGAGAGTGTAAACACTTGGTTTGGGGAAAAACTATAAGCTTAAACATCATAAGCTTATCAAACACTTTGGGAAGTGAGTTCTATAGTATTTCGGCGGATGTTAGATTGATCTTGCAATCTTTGAGGTAAACCCAAAACTCTAGTTCCTTTCTGTATTTTATGTTATTTCCTTTCTCAAAACCTTCTACTCAGTCCCCTAACCTTATTCTTATTTTGGTTAGGGAATCCAAGCTCTTAAGCATATAAGTCGGTAAGTATGTTTTATGGTTTAGTCTTTCCATCTCTTTCATTTCATCTCCTTTCTTTAGACTCACTCTTTCTTATGGTTTTAGGAGTGTTCCAAAAGTCCCAACTCAGTCCATAATCCCGGTAACTTTGGTAAGGAAAATAGGCTAGAATCAATATGTTATGTGCTTATGTATCTATATGTTTTATGTTATTAAAAGTGTTATGATATGTATGCATGTTGTAGGCTTGGGCATATGACCCATATGGCTAACAAGACCCCAAATGGGTTGTGGGCATATGACTTACTTAGCTAGTAGGACCCCACTAATTCCATGGGCATATGCTTGTTTAGTCTATGGGACCCCAAGTAATAATGGCCATTATAATAAGTGTATATTATATGTGTTATGTTTAGTCTTTATGTTTTCTTATGAAATTATGTATATGACTTTGTGTTAGATTTTCCTTGCTGGGCATTAGGCACACTCCTTTCTTTTTATGTGCAGGAAAATAAGCTTAGAGGCGGTAAGATTCGTGGCGCTTGGAGGATGTGTATCGATGATGAATGGAGTCAAGGGGCCGAGCGTTATTCGATTCGAGGATGTAGTTTCGGTTTTATGTCTTTTTATGTGTATTTTCCGCACTAATTATGTAATGTTTTATTATTTTAAATTATGTTTTTGTTTTAAAGACAATGGGATTCCATATCCTTTTTGGTATTTACTTTGTAAGTAACTCTTATTTTTATAAGTTACTTAATAAAATTATGGTATTTTCGTAAAAATGTAAGTTTTATGTATAGTTTCGTTAATGGTCCAAATAGTCTAGAGTAGTTGGTCATTACAGCTAAAGAGTTTTGTTTCAGGCCTTAAAGTTGTATATTCTATTTCTAGGCTATTGAGGATGTTCTGCGATAATTCAACTATTGTATTTATGGTTAAGAACAAAAAAAGTGGTAGTTTAAGCAAGCATATCGACATAAGTACTTAGCCATAAAAGATGTTGTTAAAGAAAATAGGGTGGTCATTGAACATGTAAGTAATGAGTTGATGATAGCTGATCTGTTGACTAAAGGTTTGTCGCCACATAAATTCAAGGATCATGTAGTGAATACAAGACTTAGTTCCCTTATGTAGTTTTTATTGTACAATTGAAGTTATTTATGAAACTCCTATTTTTATGTTTTCTCATATCTATACGCATCTCAATTTTATTTGAGAAAAATTTATCTGCATTGGACTAGAATAAACATAGGGTTTATTCATTGAGTTGCATAGCCATAAAGTATAACATTAAGTATTGAATATATTATAATAAATGAAAGATAGTACTCATCATAAAAAAAGAATTTTTCGTTATGATTCATGTGTTTATTACTTAACAAGGATAATCATTGGACTTAAGTAAAATATTAAATTTAATGTTGACCAAGTGGGAGAATGTTAGAATATTATAATTAATTGGAATTACCAAAAACCATAATTCTTATTGATTCTAATTGAAATTAAATATTATCGTTAATTGACACAATATTCTTATATAGTCAACATTAAAACTAGAATAAAATTCCCTCGAACTATTACCACTTTAAATCAGGCCTCCTGAATTATTTTCGATGTTACAAATTTCCTCTGAATTATTCACAATATTGAAAAATGGGACTTATGTAAATTATTGTCCATTGTGGCTAATAGAATGATGACGTTGCATTTTAGGCGTTGATGTGACATGTTGTAACGACCCTCAAAACATACAAGACCAAAACATGCGGAAATCTAAACTTTTACTTTAAATCATTGTACCAAAAATCCATATAAAAAACTTTTAAAAAGGTCGTCTGTGCACACTTTTAGTTTAGCAAACAAAAATACTACTTCTCTTACACAAAGTTATAACAAAACAATTATCCCAAAAGAAATAACAAACTTCCGACTGTTTTTCTTTTCAAAATGGTGATCCATCAAAAACCTCCCCAGGTTAGGCTACATGTACGTATCCACAAGCAGACTCCGCCGCTCATTGTTCCCCTTTGCTTTAACACTTACCTACAACATGAACCAACTAGGTAAGCGAAAACGCTTAGTAAGAATGCCCTTGCACAAAAATATACTAAACTCAGTAACGAGTTGACCTAAGGTAGGTATCACTACCAATCACTAGAGTATTGGAAATTCCAACTCTCTCATACAATTCTCAATAATAGCCATACAGAAAATCAAGCACATTGGTTGTGCCCAACAACCCATTTTCATACATATCGTATCAACCCGCATTCTGAAAAAAATCCCCAAAACATAAAATATGGATAACCATATATGAACAATAACTTTGATTGTTTCTAACAACCAATTTCACACATAACACAATAACCTTAACTTAGAAAATTCTCAGAACATACAATATGGATAACCATATTCGAACAATAATTTTGGTTGTTTCTAACAATAAAATTCACACATAGCACGATAACCTGCACCCAGAAAATTCCCAAAACATACAATAAGGATAACTATATTTGAACAATAACTTTGGTTTTTTCTAACAACCAAGATCACAGATAGCATGATAACCTGCACTCAGAAAATTCCCAGAACATACAATATATCACTCATATCGTAATATCCTTCACTTAAAAGATTCTCATAATATTCAAATAAATTTAACACACATCATGACTAAGCAATTAAATTATCAACAAGGGATACAAACCTCAACCTGGTTCCACCATTAATGTCCTAGCTCCAACCCGAACTTTATTACCATTGTCTTGGCTCCAACCAAAACTATATATTCACCATGTCCTGGCTCCAACCCGGACTATATATTCACACTAACCTGGCTTCTACATGGACCATATATTCTTACCATGTCCTGGCTTCAACCCGGACTATATATTTTTACCATGTTCTGGCTCTAACCCGGAATATATTATGCTAAGGTTCTAGCTTCAACCCGAACCTACTTATCATTTAGCTCCAGAATGCAAAAGCATTGCAAGAGTAGGTATTAAGCATACCATGGTCTTAATGACCCAAACAAAACTAGTGTAATCTACTACTACAAGCACACACTAGTATATTCATGTCGTAGCCAAGAAAGAGAAAGGCTAACTTACTTGGAGTCCGTAGCACCAAGTTGGATCTTTAGCACCGCTATTCAATTTCCCTTTCGTGGATACTGTAATTAATACAGTGTACTCAGATTAAACTATGACATACTCTTATAGCTAATATTCTATGATAGCTACATGCAATAAAGTTCTCTTAGAGACTCTATACTATAGCCTCTTATACACCTTACAGTGTATAAGGCTAGATTTCGTTTCATTCTTTACAGTAACATGAGAAAATTAGCCTCACCACAACACGCTCTCCATGCCCTGCATCTTAATATTCTTTAACTAAAGAACTCTCGTATCGGATAACTCGTATTTTGGATTTAGGAAAATGAGTTTTACTCAACTCCTATCTTTAGAAAATTCCAACTTGTCGTCCTCTTATGAAAGTTTACCATTTTTTGTCATTTGCAAACTACCAATATTTCTTACCTTGCTTCCACTAGATCACCAAAGTGTTAACTCCTTGAGGTACTAACCGTATAAGCCTCTCTTGAACCCTAGAACACAAGATCAAAGCCATGCATGGATATTAGATCACATGCATGCAACATAAAATTTTAGGGTTTCAGGTTTGAAGAGGAATGGAAGAGAGAAAATAGAGTAGGGTTCGAAACTTACTCTTCCCAAGTGTGCTGTTAAGTGTCTCCCTCCTTCAATGGGGGAATGAGTGCTCTTGGCTCTTGGAGTGAAAAAAATTGCAGAAATGGAGAGTATAGAGAGACTAGGTTTTGGTTTTGGGAAGAAAGAATGTAAGAGGTTGTTTTTGTTTTCTTGAAGGAAAAGGAAATTAAAAAAAAATTATTAGATGTGTAAGAGGGAAATGATTTGGGTTTAGCCAATGAGGGGGGGTAAGGCTCTTACTCTTCCTAGGGTATATGTCCTAGGCTCTTGAGAGCCCTAGGCATAGCCTTGCTGCCCACCCCTCTCTATCTCCTCCATTGGAAAATACCTTTATGCCCTTGCTCATCTTTCCATTTCTCCTTAGACACTCAATGACCCTTTGGTAATTTTACTTATCTAAAATTCCCTAAATTTTACCCTATAGTTTTGTAAATATCTCCAAGCACAATTATTTAAATTAAATGTGACCCAAAAATAAGATTTGTCACATATCACATAATTTTTGTAATTTAATCAAATTGACCAAAATGCCCTTAGAGGCCCGAGCAAGAAATTCTCATTCTTATGCCTGGTTGATTGGCATTCAAACGTCAATCAATTTTTCTTAAACTTATTGGCTCGACTATAAAGTCCCAGTTGGCAGACAAAAATTAATATTCTTATGCCATAGTATTTCCTATTTTATTTAATCTGAGATTTTTCTCCCATTAGGGTTTATTCCTTGAGCCGAGACCAATCTTTCTTTGCATAACGCTAGATCCTATGCCGGATCATTACAGCGGCTATAAAATTCACTAATCATAGCAAATTCATATATTATATTTTATCTAAATAATATTTCACATAATTCTTCATTGTCTCCAACCGGCTACAAACGAGTGTTCTAAATACGAGATGTTACAATTGTCATGTATACAATAAATATGATTTATGCCTTTAAACTTTGACGACTACAAAATCGTGCCTTTTTTAAAACAAAAAATTAATTTAAAAATTAATCAAAACATGAAAAAAATTAAAAAATTATATATTTTAAAAACCAATAATATAAAAAATACTCAAATTTTCAAATATTCAAAAAATTAAAAAAATAATGATTCTAAAAAAAAACTATTTTTTTTACTTTTTTCTTTTCTTTTCTTTTCCTTCCACTGTTTCCCTCTACCCCGACCTAGCCCTGCCATTCCCCTCTTCTATGACCTAGCCTCGTATATTCCCTCTACCCCGAGCCCAGCCCAAGTCTTCATCGACCCCAAATCTATAAAAGATGAAGGAGGAAGTGGAGAGAAGTTGGAGAAGGAAGGATAAAAGAAAATAAGAAAAGAAAAACCAAGTAAACAAATAATCGTTTTTTTTTATTAATTTTAAAATATTAGTATTTTTCTTTTATTTTCTTAATATTTTAAAATGAATTTTTAAAGTTTGAATTATTGATATTTTTTATAAAAGGGGATACAATTTGGTAGTTGTCAAAGTTCGAGGGAGAAAAATCTTAATTATTATTCACCTTGCAATGCCACATTAGAGCCCAAAATGGAATGTCATCATTTCGTTAGCCACATTGAATGAAATCTAACAGAAGTTCTATTTTTAGTAACATGCATAGTTTGAGGGAATTTTAGCATCGAAAATAATTGAAGGTGCATGTTCTGATAGTGGTAATAGTTCAAGGGGCAAATATTTTGACATCAATTATAGCAAAGAATTTAATCGAAAGTCTTAACTGTATATATATATATAAACGATATCAGCCACCAATTTCACTGGTCATTTTCAGGTCATTTACCCCCACTAATTTCTTTTCTTTTATTTTTTCATATCTAAAGATCAATTAATTAGCAGGGATTTGAATTTATGGAGGGAGGTATATACTTTTGTGATCCTTTACTTATGTGACAATCATATTTAATCTATCATATGTCTACAGTCTTACACAAACCCGATATCCTATTGCTAATGGAGACAAAACTCTCACAAGACAATGTAGGGTCTCTTTGTAAACATCTTTCTTTTGACAAAGGCTTTGAGGTCCCAATAATTGGTCTTATTGGAGGGATTTTACTCATGTGGAAACAAAGTATAATGGTTATATTTTTTCATCTTCATCAAACCTAGTTGATTTGTACGTCTAGAAATTCAACTTATATCTTGGCATTTATGGGAGCTTTGATGAAGAATCTGGTGTGTCTAATAGACATAGTACTTGAGACTTATTAGTACACCTAAAAGTAGTAACCAATGGTCCATGGATAGTGATAAGAAATTTCAATGAAGTTCTTAACCGAGAAAATAAAATGGGGGTAGGTTGTGTAATGAAACTCAAAACGAAACTTTTTGATATATACTTAATGAATGCTCATTGCAACCCTTACACTATAAACGAAACCAATTTATAGGGGTTAAAACTGTTGAAGAGGGTAGCATAAAAGAGAGATTGGATCGAGAAATGGTTAATCAAGAATGGCTAGATAGCTTCCCACATGCATCATCGTCACACTTAGACTACTACCATTCTAATCATAGAGCTCTTTTTCTATCATTAAGTCGTAGTTCAAGGTGACAACTACCAAATATTGAGATTATTTAAAGATAATGGTTAAGTTGTATTACACAAGTTCTTGTAACATACTTAATAGTTTCACTAAGTTGAAGTGAAATTATGAGTTTTTGTTGTAGACATCTATAATTAACTTTATTGTTATTAATGTGATATAATAAAGAATCTAAGCATTTCAAAATAGTTTGGGAACATTTGGAGTAAGTTTGACATGAAAAACGTAGATGTTGACCAACCCTAGTGGCGACGTGTATTTCATTAGGTATGTACGACTCCTTAGCGAAAAAAAATGTAACTTCCTACTAATGCAGGACTGTTACACTGAGTATGTATATAGTGCTTAACTCGCTAAGCGAGTCATTTGGACCCAAAAGTGTAATTAAAGTAAAGGTGTATGTACTAAAATTATTGGTCAAAAGGTTTAAAATTTTCATTAAGGTTGTAAAAGATTTACATGGGACCCCAAAAGAGTTAATTAAAACATAATTACAATCAAAGTTTACAACGTAGTCGGCCTAAGCAACAAAATTGGACTATTATTTTGAGTCCCTCAAAAAATATATTCCGACCGTGGCAACCGAGCAGATCGAATATGTACACATTGCCCTAGAGCCCTCCAACTCATGGCTAGTCCAACTTCCCTTTGCCCTTACCTGCACCCATGGAGCACCTGTGAGCCAAGGCCTAACAATAAAACCATCATGCCATAATAAATATACAATAAAACAATACCAGCAAATAGTATACTACACAGATAATCAACAAATCATACCAGCATATAAATCATTTACACAGCTTGTGCCGAGCAAATGGGTACAACACCCTCTTGGTGGCCCAACCATCACGGCCTGCATTCCGCATACTTACTGCCGAGTACAGTCCATGTCGGTCAATCATAGATAAATAGAAAGCAATCTGATTCAATTATAAAACAATGGTACACAACCCTAAATAAATGCAATGCATGGTTATAGTTCAGATAACAGGGCCGATCCCCAACTCTAAGTCATTGTGTCAGTTCTCTTACCTCAGTTCTGATGTGAGAATCAAGACGACCTCGAGTACGATCCTCTCTTAAACCCTAGTCACAAAAAAATTATGTAGGTTTAGTTTCTCCATAACCACAACCTACCATACATTTTCCATAAGCCCAAAACACACTTTAAACTTGCCCAATGTTTTCCTAGGAACCTTAGATTTTAATCCCGTATTGTAATGTCACAAAACTTCTAATAGAACTAGGTGCTTTGATTAGCGTGCCGAAAGGAAACATGGTGTAATTAAGTGTGAATTAATCGATTTATGTGAGTTATATGATTATATGATTGAGTATGCATGATTATGTGTATTAAATGTGTTTAAAGACCACTTTTGTTAAAAATGGGCATTTTCATAATTTTGACCTGTTGAAGGTATATTTGCAATTTTATGTGCTATGCTCTTGAGACCACATTATTATGTTAATATATTTTGCAATATTCAGCATGAGTGGGTCCTTTCAAGCAATTTTTAGCGGAAAATTCACAATGAGAATAAATGCCCGGCTCGGGTCAAGCCTAGTTGTATTTTGGGAATTTTTGATTTTTTGGGGCGTATTAGTAAATGGAATTAATTGGGAATTTTTGGGAATAGTGGAGTAATTGGAAATAGTAGTGAAATTGTAACATCCTACTAATCAAGGACCATTACATTGTGTAATTAAAATAGTTCTTAACTCGCTAAATGAGTCATTTGGACTTAAAACATGTAATGGAAACTAACATAAGGTTTAGGTACTAAAATTTTGGTCAAATAGTAACCATTCCTTAAAAAGGGTTTATGTAACGACCCAAATTCACTAATAAGGCTTAAGGGCCTTGACTAGGGTGCCTGGAGGGCATAATGGGGATTATGTGTGAATTTAATGATTAAGATGCATGATTATGATTTAAAGCATGTTATATGATTACTTGAATATTTGAGATGCATGACTATGTGTGTTAGTATGCATATAGGCCCTGATTAGGTTAGAAGGGAATAATCGTAATTTTGGCCATTATGGGCATAACTGCTTTGATATATGTGATAATTGTCGAGACCACATTATTATGTGGATATATTTGTGATCTGTGACTCGAGACGATCCTAGTGAGCAAAGTAGCGGAAAAGTCATAGCGGGGATTTATACCCAGCTCGGGGTGAGCTTAGGGGTATAAATGGGAGCCTAGCGGATATATTGGAGTCTATTTTGATATTGAGGAATACCATTGGTGATTAATTAGGTATCGGGAATTAAGCGGGGAATAATAAGGACACTCGAGGAATTAGCGGGAATTGGGTGAAATGACTAAAATGCCCTTAAGTGGACTGAAGGGTTGGAATTAATAGGGAGGGTATAATGGTCATTTGCTTTACAGAAGTTAGATTATACTAAGGCTTTATGTTAGTGGAATTTGTAGAATATCAAAGAAGTCTGAAAAAGAAGGAAAAGGAAGGGAAAAGAAAGGAGAGAAAACATAGAGAATTCTCTAGGTCGGTTTGTGCTTCCTTCACTTGTTTCTTGAGGATTTCTGGAATAAAGCTCAGAGGAGAGCTGGGATTAACTAGGCATCAAGGATACTAACCTAAGACTGAGGAATTGACAGAGGTTTAGCAAGGTTTCATCAACACTTAAAGTAAGACTTAGAATTCTTCAGTTTCAGTTTCTGGTTTTTGAGTTGTGGTGCTTAAGTTGAAATTGGGTGGAACCTTAGGGAATTCAGTCTTGAGGCTGAGGAGGAGCAAGCCAAAGGAGTCTAGAAGCAGCTTGTGGTCGAAATTCTATCAAAGGTATAAGGTCTAAACTCTAAACTTTGTTGTTCAGCTGGTTTTTACTGAGTTTTAGAGTTTAGAAATGGCTATGGTGAATTCTGAGTTTGTGGATGCATGTGCTTAGGTTTTAGATGTTTGGGGTGCTTGGGATGAGTGGAGTGTGGTTATGAGGTTGTTTTTGAGTTTGGGTAAGAGTTGGAAGAGGTTTGGTTGAGGTTGGCTCGAGGAAATCGCAGAAGTGAAATTTTGGTGCTGGGCTGTCTGTGACTAGCGCTACAGCGCTAGCCTTTGGGCGCTGTAGTGCTAGGCCATAATGCTGAGGGGAATTTGGCTTCTGTCTATAGCGCTGTAGCGCCCTCCCAAGAGCGCTGTAGCGTTACCCTGCCTTCTGAAGGGGATTTTAGGGTTATTTGCAAGGGTTTTTGACCTAAGGTTTGGGGTTTGGTTCCACCACCTTGTTTGGTGGAACTAGGACTTCCCGGGGGCTCGCGATTGGCCCCGGGACTAGGTTTTGAACTTGAGGGTTGATGATGACTTTGGCCATGATTGTGTTTAGGTGAGCGCTAGGGCTCGAGGGGGATCGTGCTCAAGGAGTCAAGGGATCAAAGCTTGTGAATTGAAAGGTAAGAGAACTGCACCCGGTTATATGATTGTGATGGGACTAAGTGCTCCCGAGAATGGTATCGTGTCAATGTTAGTATCATGCCATGGGACATGTAAAAGCGGCCTAAGAGTGTCGTACATACTATTAGCGCACAGAGCGCAATTTGGCCACTGGGAGCCATGAACACTGGGATAACAGAGGGAGCAGCCTGTGAGCGCTAGCCCTGGTTATCGTTATAAACTGTGCATGTTATGAATTGATTTGCCTAACATATGGAATACTTGACAATATTGAGTGGTTACTTGACTGAGGCTATGTGATGCAAAGTGAGATATTGACTTGAGTGTTACATGCATATGCTCCGTTGTTGTTGTGTTTTCTTGCTGGGCCTTGGCTCACGGGTGCTACGTGGTGCAGGTAAAGGCAAGGGCAAGCTGGACCAAGCCTGAGGTGGAGAGCTCCGAGGTGAAATGTACATAGCCAGCTGTTCGATCACCACGATCGGGGAGTGGACCAGGACAGGGATAACCTAACTGCTTGTTTTGCCTTAGTATGGCTGATTATTGTATCTGAGTCTCACAACTTTTATAAACAATCTTTAAACTTGTATTTTTGGGATCCCGTGTAACCAGATAATGTTTCTTAATGAAAAGTGTGGCTTTTGAGACCAAAACGCTTTCAACCCTAGTATCTTTGTAGCTTCTGCAACACGATTTTAATTAAATGACTTGATTAGCAAGTCTGGCACCTAATAAACACACAGTGTAACGGTCTTGGCTATCCAGGGCGTTACAGTTTAAGTCTTTACACAAGATTCCAAAAAGAGTTTATAACTGTTACAGACCCAAAACGAATACAACAAGCCGACCTAAGCGGCAAAATAAGGGTTCAATCACAGTTCCAGCAAATACTCTCGACCATGGCGATCGAGAAGGCTACATATGTATACTTTGCCCCTAAAGCTCTCCAACTCAGGGCTGGTCCAGCTTTCCCTTGCCCTTACCTGCTATAATGACCTGACTATTTCTAAGACTTAGATCATTAAACTTACTAGACATAAGTACTACTTTGAAGAGAACATACATGAGAAAAATTCATAACTTTATTGAAAACTTGAAAATAATATTTGTAAAACATAAATGAGCTCATTGTTTTAAAATAAAACATAACTTTAAATGAAATTGTGTACAAAGCTAAATGCGGAAAATACATAAAAACGTAATTTTAAGAGACTGAAGAAAATAACGTCGTCCTTGAATCGACACGCAGCCCATACACTCCATTCACCTCAACACACATGCCAAGATTCCAAGAATCCTTCCGCCTTTGTATCTATTTTCCTGCACCAAACTAAAAATAAAAGAATGAGCCTAATGCCCAGCAAGGAAAATCTACTAAAAAAACATAAAACATACACATAAACTATATCATGAACATATACTATAGACATACGTCATATACTACTACAATGGCCATTATACTACTTGGGGCTTGTAAACTAAGTAAGTCATATGCCCAATAGATTGGTGGGGCTTGCTAGCTAAGCAAGTCATATGCCCATAATTTACTGGGGCTTGTTAGCTACACAAGTCATGTAATGCCCTGGATAATCAAGACCGCTACGCTGTGTATTTGTAAAAGTGTGAGACTTGCTAATCAAGTCGTTTAATCAAAACATGTCATTAGTCAAAGTGTTCTAGGGCTAAAAGACATTTTGGCCTCATAAGATACATTTTATAAGTTATGAACAATTTACAGAAGGGATCCCTAGAAGTACAAAGTTTAAAAGCCAGTTTACAAAATTCAACAGTTAAAGGTAAACATTAGCCATACTAAGGCAAAATACATGGTTCTGGTCCTCTCGTCCCTGTAATTTCCTCAACTGTGGCGGCTGAGCGGCCTGACATGTACATCCACCCTGCAGAGCTCTCCAGTCAGGGTTGACCAATCTTGCCCTTGCCTTTACCTGCACCACGCAGCACCCGTGCGCCAAGGCCCAGCAAGAAAACAGCATACACAACATATACAATATTATCAAACAAGTATTCTAGTAAGCATTTTCAGATGTTCAATCCATAGCATATATGCATACCTCAAGGTACAAATAGCCCCATCTATACTTAGTTTATATAGCAAACTCATTAATCACATTCATAGCCAAATATAATAATCAATTAACTCAAATACTAGGGCCGACACCTTAGGACGCACCCTCTGTTTAACCCACTGACTCCGGCCCGCTTAAACCGAGCTCAGTGCATAATAAGCTGTCCTTGGATACCAGTGTCCGAGCCGTGCCAATTGCACAAGTTAACCGTGGCACACTTAGGCCGTTGGTTTACAATTTACATGGCATAATACCATTCTTTCAATCATATATATTAGGGAGCCCTTAGTCCCGTTCAAATATTCAACCGAGTGTAGTTTTCTTACCTTTGGCTTCTAGATGAATTAGATACGGGCGATACTCCTTCAGCGCGATCTGAACCCCAAGCCCTAGCTTATCACCTAGTCACAACCACGATGAAGGATACCATTAACAATCTTAAATGAGCCTCTAGGAAAAGTTCTAGTCCCCGGAACATTAAACTTCACCAAATATGGTAAAAGATTCAATCCCGAGCACCCTAGGTTAAATTCCCAAGCCTAAAATCTCAAAATCCCAAAATCCCTTAAGGGCCCCGGCATAGGCCATCCATGCCGCGGCATGGCCTCAAGGAGAGCCCTCCTAAGGAACAAAAATAGGTAAGGGCTGCGGCATTGCTTGGACCATGTCGCGGCCCGCCCTCCTTCCTCAGCATGCATCAGCTTTGAAGGGCCGCAACCTGACCCTTTCAACCCAGAAAAACCCACCATTTTCAACCTTTAAACCTCACCTTAACCCATCCTAAAGCTCCCAACTCAAAACCAATCAATAACAACTTCATTAGAATGATTTAAACAACACAATTCCACCAAAATCCAGCCTAGCACTCACCAAAATCCCAGTTCCACTTTCTGAAATTTCAAACCTAAAATCTCAAAACCAGCCATGGAAATACTAAAATTCAACCATCAAACCTTGGATTAAAGCTTACCTCAGCTGCAAGATCACTTCTCCAAGAATTCCCTAACCTAACTTCAAAGATTCCAGCCTCAAATCCAACCTTGAATACGAAAACCACAACCAATAAAAACTCAGCCATTTTCTCAAAATTCCCAACCATAGAAAAGAAAATTCAAAGCTTACCTTGGCTCTATTTCAATCCTTGATCAGTTCCTGAGCTAATCCTCCAGATTATTCCCTTCAATTCCCAAATATTCAGCTTGATTCTCTTGAAAATTCAGAGTTGTTCTTCTTCCTTAAGAGAGAGAAGGCTGAGAGGGTCGGTTTAATTTCTGTGTCTAGTATTTTTCTAAAGTCTTCCAAGTATATCCTTAGGTTATTAGACTAATCCCAAAGCTCGGGGTGCCGGAAATGTCCCCGAGGGCAAAACGGTAAAATCCCCCAATAATCCCACCTAGACATCCTAACCTCAAATATATCTCCAATTATTTATTTTCATAACCCGATAGTCTAAATCACTACCCAACACCTATGTTACCCTTGACTTGTCCAAAGTCAATTATAATGCCCCGTTGTGACTTTTCCCGCTATCTAGCCCTAGGATCGCCTCGAGTCACCGGCTACAGAGTTATCCACATAATAATGTGGTTCTCACATATACAAAATATTTATTTCATATTATCAGATAATATCATCAATTATCATATAATATCATTTAAGCACTATCAATCACATAATATCATATCCAAATAAATATTATTCACTCTAATCCCATTTATGCCCTCCCGGCACACTAATCAAGGCCCTTAAGCCTTATTAGCGAATTTGGGTCGTTACAAGTCATATGCCCAAGGTCTATAAACATACTATGCATAATGTAACATACAACATAAGATAACATAACATATCATACAAACATACAAGATCTATCATATTTTCCTTACCAAAACCGGGATATTTGAGAACAAATGCGGGACTTGGAACACTCCTAAAACCAACAATAAGAATGGTGAGAATTTCTAAAGAGTAAAGAATAATTGTGGAAACTAAACCTTCAAGACAAAACTTACCAAGGAAGATCTTTAAGTTTCCAGAACCTAATCAAAAACCAATATCAAAAGTTAGGATCTGAATAAAAGGAACTAAAGAAAAACTAAAGTAGTTTAAAGAACTGGACTTAGAGTATAGAAATACCTTAGTTAACCTTACGGATATGTCTAACTTCAATACCGAAATACACTAATCCTCACTTCCCAGGTATTTTATAAAGCTTAAGAATGGCAAAGCTTTTTCCCAACCCAAGTGTTTATCACTCTATGGAATCACTAGCACCTTGGAGTCTCTAATCACAGCTTGAAGAGTGAGAGGAAGGGCTGGGTACTAGGTCCTATTTATAGAGGTAAGGAGTGAAACCAACCCAATTTTGATTTGAATAAAATAATGATTTTAAAATGAAAAAGAATTGAATTTTCGTCAATCAATGGCTGAAGACTCGGTCAAAAACGTTCAAGGTTAGGTCTATGTAGTCAAGGCTTGATTTTGAAAATTAAAAACAAATTTTAAAAAAAAATATAACTTAGGGCGATATATCGCCCCTATGTGGCGATATATAGGCTCTACCCTAATCTCTAGCCTCCGTTCGTACGATCGTGCAATGTCATCGTGTTTTCCGTATTCTTCGTCAAGCGATATATCGGCTCCCAACTGCAATATATCGGCATACATGAATATGTTAAACACGTAATTGCATTTTTTATCATAATTTGAATGGGATAACTACTTTGACTGAGTCAAACTACGACCCTAACAGTTTATGGTGAGTACTAAAGCTTATATTTCGTTATTTTATCATTAAAATACTTAATTCCTTAATAATCATGCTCATGACAAGTGTCATAATCCTATTGGCTCTATCTAAACCTTAGGTTATAATAAATATCATATTTATGACCAGCAATATTAATCAAACCTTATGTTATAATTAATATTCTTAAACTATAGGTTAAACTTATAAAATCCATAACTATTGGTAGGAGTTTCCAACAAAGTCCCGGTTTGAACCAAAATCCACAAAATCTAAAATACTACAAGTACTACTAACTAGCTAACTAAGTAAACATTCTGGGACTCTACACCTGCACCATGTAGCACCCATGAGCCAAGGCTCGACAGTAAAACATAAACATGCTCATAAGTCATCAATCAACATATTATAGAATCATAATTAACATGCCTAGCAATAATAACCATATGGTGCATGCATTTAATCCAGTTAAGTGGTTATGGAGTCACAGCGGTGCCCATCACACTATTCCTTTTAGAACGACTATAGAGCCAAGGTTTTTAATTCACATAAGCGACTATAGAGTCACATTAGGGGCCCATTTCCCTATTCCATCTAACCAGCCTTAGATCTAGCCCAACGCATCTTGCGCTTTATTTTCTAAAAGACAATAGGGTCGTTCAAGCGTATTTCACGCTTTTGGGTTGGCTTAACCACATTGGTCTGTGTTCAGTATGCTGTTGCCACCTCAACTTATGATTTGGGCTTTTCAATCAGACATATCAAATAAACAACATCGATCTATGTTAAACATGTTGTTGCTGCCCTCAACTTATAAGATGAGCTTTTTAATCAGTTATAATAGATAAACAATATCATCCTGCGTTCAGCATGCTATTGCCGCCCTCGACTTAAAAGCCGAGCTTTTCAATCATCCGTAACAGATCAACATTCATCACTTAACACAAGTAGGAATAACGCAACCAAAATGTTTATTATAACATTCTAAGCATGGTTATAATCATGTTCGATAATTGGGCTCAAGCCCTAACCACAGTCAAGGTGCAGTTTTCTTACCTCAACTCCTAAGGGAATAACATATGACGACCCCAAGTGCGATCCTTTTCTCCTGAGCCTAATGATTCACCCTAGTCACAACCATAAAAAGAATAACTATGAAGAAACAAGCAAATAAAGGCTTCTAGACCAAGTCCTAGCCTACAGGACCTTGAATTCTACTAAACTGGGTAGTAGAACCATTCCCGAGGCTTTGGGTTTGGGATCCCACAACCCAAAACTCATTTTCCTTACTTTTCCCTATTTGAGTCGCAGTGCCACCACAAAAGAGAGGCGACACTCAATTAGGAAGAGAGTGCCCAAAATCCCCTGCACACGCCGCGACGCTAAGGCGGTTCGAAGCTCCTGTGCCTCGACCAAGTTCTTGAGGGCCGCAACATGACCCTGTGAATTCAAAATCCAGCAATTCCATAAATCACATTTGACCCCAAATCCATCCCAAAACACAATTATGACCATTATAATGGTCCCAACATCTCATAAATACTATAAATAATATTAAAACTCACAAAAACCCAGGTGGAACTCAAAATTCAATAACTTCCTTAAAAACTTTCAAAACCAAAATCCAAAACTTAAAAACAGAATTACCTCTTGATTCCTTGCAACAATTCGAATTCCCTAGCTGCTAGAATTATTAACAACTTCTAATTTCCCAATCAAGCTTGCTTCCAATCCTTAGAATCAAAGTTCTCTTCAAAAACTCAAAACGTAGAGAGATAGAGAGAATGTGAGAGATGAATGAAATGGAGCTTTGACTTTCTATTTTCTGAGTTGATAAACACCGCCTTAGCCTATACAATTCAAGAGGTCCAAAAGTTCAAAATTCCCTCACTTACTTAATTTCCTCTCAAAGCCCACTAAGGGAAAAATTGACATTTTACACTCTTGTGTCACATTGCACTTACATTACCCAATTAATTCTGCCATTCCTGAAATATCACTATTTTTCCCAAAATATGACTCATACTCCAATGAGTCCTGGGAACTCACTGAATTACCCATAATGCCCCTTGGCTCACCCCGGCCGGGCATTAATCCCCATTGTGACTAGACCGCTATCTTGCTCACAAGGACCAAATCCTGCAGAATATCTCAAATATATCCACATAATAATGTTCTCTCAATCACATAATACAATATAATCACAATTATACCCTCAGCAATTCAAAATTACAAATATGCCCTTTTTAAATAGAAGCGGGCATGTTACACACATTTAATACAGTTAAACAAGCATCATCAGTAATATCATAATATAACTCATGCAATTCAAATAATCACATGAATATCCTATAATGCCCTCACGACACCATAATCAAGGAACTAAGCCTTATTAAGAACTTTGGGACGTTACATAAATTGTGGTTTAGTAGGAATTTTAGGCAAATGACATTTTTGCCCTTGTGTTGCTTTGAGTAGAGAATTATTGTGAAGGGTATAAGAGTCATTTTTCCATAGAATTAGATAAATTCAGCTAAGTATTAGAAATCAGTTGAGATGCACATACAAGACACTCACCATCTCCATTGACTTTCTTTTTCTTCACCACAAAGCTCAACCAAGTTAAGTAATCAATCCTTCTTGCTTCCTAAGGAGTTCTAATGCATGTTTCACAGTAACTGAGGATAGGAACTGCTAAAGAGGTCATCTATAAGCTGGGATTTTGAATTTTTGTAGCTGAGGTATGGATCAGTTAAGCTCTATCTTTTATGTTCTTCAATGTTCTTGAAGGGTTGGGAATTTTCCTAAATTTTTGAATTCGAGAGTTCTAGATTTCTGGGTTGAGTGTTGCTGATCCTTGATTTGGCCAATGACATAGAGTCAAGAATATGACAAGAGATGTGATAATAATAAAAAATGTTATCTAATGGTAAAGAATAGACACAAACGATTTATAGTCATTCAGCCTCAGTGGATGGTAATGACCTACGTCCACTTAGTGCTATTATTAATATTTAATCCCAATGTCGTGATCAAAGAACTAGGGTTCTTGAGTTCACAAGCCTTAGGGGAAATACAACTATTTTGAGGATAATTGCAATGTATGCTCTTTCTCTCAGTATTCAGGAAAAAGATAGAAAAAGCCAAAAAGTCCCTTCCTTGAGCTATTTCATGCATATTTATAGGCTCAAGGGGGGTTACATGGGCCAATGGGCCTTAACTTTCCTTAATATCCGTGTATCAAGGTAATGAAGAGGAAATAATCAACTTAATTATTATAAGATTACAATCTTTAAAGGAAATACACCGAATCATACGATCAGACTGGTCGTCTCTAATCGTGAGGTATGGTGAAGCAATGTGTATCTGGTCGATCATCGAACAACACCTCCTTGTGTTTGACTCTGCCACACATCAACAACGTGTGAGAAATCCTTGCCACGACATCAGCATCCATTTTTTGGTAAACATTTGCCCCCCAAGTTTACTTTATAGCGACCATCATAAAGTAAACTTAGGAAACTGACCCTTTGCTTACCCCACCAATTCTGTAAGAGGTGCCTAGGCCTTCTCGAAAAAAGGTAACCAATCATGTCTAATCAAGTCGTTTTTCCCAAAGAAATTGTCTGACGGCTATTGCACTTCCCCATACTTTGAAAGAAGTAATTCCATGGTTACCTCTTTTACGGCGCCACGATCACTATATATAATACCCCAAAATCATATTTTTACTTTTTACCTTTCACTTGCCTTCTCTTCTTCAAGAACATTAAAGAACTCCGACCTTTAGACCTCAAATAACTCAGAAGATTTCATCGTTGACCTAACGAACTTTTTCTCAGACGTTCAAAACATTCGTGTTCATACTCTAACTTTCATCCTAGTAAGTTCCCTGAATCTTTCTGTCGTGTGGGATGCCATGCAAAACCTTCTTATATCTGTTTTATCTCTGAGCTTTTGAATGTTCTTGGTTGATGTTGTTTTGAGGTAAGTGGGTATATTGATCGATATTTGATAGGGTAGTGAAATAATGTTTTATAGGTGATAACAGTCAGTTTGGTAGTTAAGATTGTAGATTTAGGGCGTAAAATCGAAGTAAAAATTCGATTTTTAAGCTAGCTGAAAAACTGGGTTTTTCCCGCCCTTTCAGAGTCGAAGAGTTTTTCCTGGAAAACTTTTCACTTTTGCTTTTTAATCTATTTTCCAAACTGTTCACTTGAAATACAGTGTTTTTATCAAAATGTTGCTGGTCGTATAAAAGCTTAGCTTTTATACACGAGCAGCGTTATTCCAACTTTTAAACACAAGGTTTTAGGCCTTAAATTATCATCTCCTCCTTTTCTGTTCGCAGCTTTTCATGCAAGATCGTGGGGAGGTGAGAGGCCTATCGACGACGACTTGCTGGCTCAATTACTTGAAGAGGAGGAGCAACCGTCGCAGTTGATACCATAAATTCCCTTTTCTTGCGTCACCCCAAACACTCCATCGACCCCACCTCCAAATATGGGTCGAGTAAAATCCAAAGCCCATAAAAGGAAACCGCCTGCTTCCCCTTAAATCAGCCTGCTCCTTGGGCTGAAACTCCTTCGTCTAGTGGTCGGGAAGAAAAGACCAGCGACCATGCTATCCAAATTCGAGCCCAACTTCGAAATTCCATTCAAGAAGATGTTGAATGGTATGTTGCCCCTCCTAGTCGGGTAACAGTTAGGATGATTGCTAATTACATTGAAAAATAAGAACTTCCTAGGGTGACCCTAGTCCAACCTACTAGAGACCAACGGGCAAATCTGCCTGGAGGCGCCTATAGCGCCTGGTCGAGATATCACATTGAGGCAGGAGCGATCCTGCCTCTCCATCCTTTTTTCCAAGGAGTGGCCAACTACTTTGAGGTCGCTCCTTTCTAAATAACCCTAAATGGGTATAGAATGCTCTCTGCACTCTATATCCTTTATAGCCATAAGAAATGGCCTGTCCCCACACCACACGAGTTCAACTATATGTTCGACCTAAAATCTAACCCCAATCAAGAAAACATGGGGTTCTTCCACTTTTGTCACCAAGAAACGTCCCGCACTTTCCTGACTGATACAACCTTTATATATAATGTGGGGAAGTACCATCTGGAGTACTTTCTGACTACAG
Organism: Humulus lupulus; assembly: GCF_963169125.1. Taxonomy (NCBI): domain Eukaryota; kingdom Viridiplantae; phylum Streptophyta; class Magnoliopsida; order Rosales; family Cannabaceae; genus Humulus; species Humulus lupulus. Next base: position 156,635,473 of record NC_084797.1, on the reverse strand, counting down.
ACATGATTGCCAACAACCTGGCCTTCACCCAAGGAGGTAATATTTTAACTCCCCTGGTCGTTTGTTTTTCTTTAGTTCTTCTTCCATTTACCTTAGATTTTTAGTGCCTTTCAGGCCCATGGCTGCGACCGGCTCCCACTCCAGACATGGAAGTCCAATTAGCACTTTTGGCTAGCATGACTGACGTAGAGAAGAGCGTCAAACATCTGGTCACAGAGGCTAACCTGAGGCTGGTCAGGCTTTTGGTACCTCACCAGGATGTGAGGGAGTCAACAGTGGGGAGTGCCACCGGCGAGGAGATTCCCGAGCAACACCCATATGTGTCACAACCTCAAAGGAGGAGGACGCTGGAGTGACAATCAGGGAACCCTCCAGCACCCCGTGAGCTACTGCTCCCCCAGCTCCACTAGGAAAGGGGAAAAAGAAAGCTACCGAACCCTCTGCCCCCATCGACGAGTCCTCGGATGAGAACGGTATTGTTTTCTCATTCTTAGATAGTTTTTCAATTCCATGTCACTTATTTGATGGGAACAACAACTTTAAGTATACTCCAAACTTAAATTCAGATTTCTTCCAGGCTGTAAGTAGTTCAGTAAGTAATGTAGCCACCAGTAGTTGTAGCATGGGTACTTTACTTACAATCTCCTTACTTTCTTTTTTAGTTCCATCTATATATCTTGTCTCACTACTCGTATAGTTTCCTTTTGTGCAGATATGTCATTTGAAGACGTATTCGAACATTACAAGGTTGCTGCTGCTTCCTCAGGCAGGAAGAAAGACAGCAAGAGGACTCAGGGAGAGAGCAGCAAAACTGCCTCAAAGAAGGCCCGGATCGAGGGTCCTTCAGAAGTTGTTCCTTCGAAGGAAAACACGCCACCTCCATCTCCACTCGACCAGCCTGCCTCAATGCCACCGGCCGACCAGAATTCCACTCCTCCAACACCGGTCGATTAGCATCCCACTCCTCCAGCACCTTCTAACCAGACACACCGCACTCAGCCCCGAGGGCTCCCTGTCCAGCACCATGGCCAGTTAAGCCAGGGAGAGAATTTACAAGCTCTCCAAACACAAACGCAGTCAAAAGGCCATCGACGGCACCATCTCCTTGGAGACCGACCAAATACTAAATCGAGGGATGAATGAGATAGTCAGTGTAAGTTGCGTTCTATTGCTGAGTAATTTACTTTTGATTTTCTGCCATCGCCTTATTCTTTATATCTGGTTGCAGGGATTGCTGACCATGACTGCCGGCTGGCGCCGTGCGGGTGCAATGGTGTCCCAGACCAAAAACTTTGACACCAGGCTTGTTGAGGCCATGAAAGCGCTCGAGGGGAAAAATGCTGAACTGCTTGAGAAGAACACTGAGCTAACCAAGAAGAACGGTGAATTGCTCGAGAAAAACAAGGAGTTGACCAAGCTGAATGATGAACTGCTCGAGCAAAAAGCCACGCGGCCGAGGAGCAGTTGGAGAGTTGGGACGTCGTGAAGAAAGCCAAAGAAGATAAAGAAAAATTCAGGGAGGGTGCCAAACTCAATTACCAACAATCCAAACATCTTGAGCTTGATCTGATTGCGAGCAGGTAGGAGACGGAGGAGCTTGAAAGGCGCGTGAGGAGCTTGAGGAAACTGACGCAAAAAACTTGGAGAAGTACAAGGAAGCCACCTGCCTTTGCTTCTACGAGTTTTGGAAGCACAACCGGAAGGCCAACTTCAACTACCTGTCTGAGCGCTTGAGACGGACTCTAGTGTCTCAGTGCGCCATTCGCCTGGAGGAAGAAGGAAGGGCTAGAATTCCTGCTTCCCCAGAAATTTCCCTGGCAACGGTGATAGATGGTGCAGACAATGAAGTTGGCGCTGCTGTCGACCAAGACACTCCTAAAGACCCTCCAGCCTCATAGTCTTTTTCCTTTTTTCTTTCTATCTTTTGACTACACGACCTATGGGTCGTGATGTAAAGACAATTACTTGTTTAATTTTTTATTGCTGCATGGGCAGCTTTTACTTTTAATCGAACAATTAATCCGAGCAGTAACTGCTCATGATGCAAAAGGTTTCCTTTAGATATTATAATACTTGCATTTTATTATAACATATGTTCTCATGACCGAACTTAGCATAGTACTTTGGTTTGATTTAACAAAATACAAAATTTGAAAAATACTCTAAGTACCCTAGCATGCTTTCACTTATTTTGATCATGTGTTTACATACCTTTCGATATGCTTTGCTTACTAAATGTCTTATATGCCCCCCAATTGATTAAGGAGCTTTAGGTCCTTGGTCACTTGCCTTGACCATAACTTGTTTGAACATTACTGCTCGGTTCAAAGATTTTAAAACAATAATACAACAAAATAACACACGTAATGAGCAAATACTTGTAATAAATACAATAATAGGCAAGAATTACTGGCTACGCACAGTCCCTTATATTTCTCGTAGTAAATGGACAAAACATATGTGTACGAGTGATCAATAAGATCTTACACTTATAAGTGATTAGTCACATAAAATGACCAACCCTTTTTCATAACTTGTAAAAAGTAAAATTAATATAAGTCAATTCTTTAAGAATAATTGTTTATTGATAGTACTTGTGCAGGTGTTCTCCATTCCAATAGCGAGGAATGAGATCTTATTTAAGCGAGCAAATTTATAGGTGCCTGGATGGAGGACTTCTTCAATCTGGTATTGTCCTTCCCAATTAGGTCCGAGTATTCCAGCTGCCTGGTCGCGGGTGTTTAGGAAAATTCTTCGAAGTACCAGATCTCCGACATTGAACTTCCTTTCACACACTTTAGAATTGAAATATCGGGTGACTTTTTGCTGGTAAGCAGTTACTCGAAGTTGGGGTTTCTCACGCTTCTGATCGATTAAATCCAGGGATTCCATCAATAGTGGGCTATTAGAGCCTTGATCGTACGTTATTCTGCGATGTGATGGCAGATCTAATTCAACAGGCAACATAGCCTCGTACCCATATGCCAAGGAAAATGGGGTATGACCTGTTGTTGTACGGTGGGAAGTTCTGTACGACGACCAAAGGACTTTAGGCAATTGTTCTGGCCATGCCCCCTTAGCTTCTTCAAGTCTTTTCTTCAGAGTCTCCTTTAGCATTTTATTGATTGCTTCGACTTGTCCATTTGCTTGGGGATGAGCGATTGAAGAAAAGCTCTAGATAATTCCATGACGTTCACAAAAATCTGTGAACAAATCACTATCAAACTGTGTGCCGTTGTCTGAGACGATTTTCCTCAGCAGTCCATAGCGACATATGATGTTTTTGGCCACAAAATCCAGCACTTTCTTGGTCATTATGGTTGCAAGTGGCTCAGCTTCGGCCCATTTAATGAAGTAATCGACAGCAACCCCAGCATACTTGACACTGCCCTTTCCTGTGGGTAGAGATCCAATCGAGTCTATACCCCATACTACGAACGGCCATGGACTTTGCATCTGTTTCAGCTCCTTAGGGGCTGCTCGTGGGATTTTGGAGAACCTCTGGCACTTGTCGCACCTCTGCAAAATTTCCATCGAGTCTTCATTCATTGTTGGCCAGAAGTACCCTTGCCTCAGGATCTTTTTTTATAAGCATTTCCCCCCAGCGTGGTCCCCTCAAAAGCCTTCGTGTAACTATTTCATGAATTCTTTGTCCTCCTCTTTCGAAATACATCTGAGGAGTGGCATCGAGTATCCCCTTCGGTACAAGATTCCATTTACCAGGAGATACCTAGCGGTCTACCGCTGAAGGGTCCTGACTTTGTTTCTATCTGTTGGTAACACGCCTTGTGTTAGATATTCTATGTATGGTTCCATCCATGTATCCGCCACCTGGATCACCAAAGTAGTCTCCTCTGCTTGGATTTGGTACAGATAGTCGCTCAGCTGGTACTATGTTCAGAGTGTCAGCATCCTTTGCACTTGCTAATTTGGCCAATGCATCAGCGTTTGAATTTTGGTTGCGAGGTACTTGCTGGAGAGAGTACTTTTCAAACTGCGCCAATAGATCCTTCACTTTATTCAAGTAAGCGACCATTTTTAAGCCATGGGCATGGTACTCTCCCATGACCTGATTTACCACCAACTGAGAGTCACTGTAGATGTCAAGTGCCTTTATGTTCATGTCCCTGGCCAATCGTAACCCAGCGAGCAATGCTTCATACTGGACTTCGTTGTTAGAAGTAGTAAAGTCAAACCTGATTGTGCATTGAAATCAATGCCTCTCAGGCGTTATTAAAATCACACCTCCTCCTGCGTGATGTTCGTTAGAGGAGCCGTCTATAAACAACTTCCATGAGGGAGCTCAGTTTTGAGGCTTAGGCTCTTCAGGCTCTTCAGGTGTTTCTGACTGCTCATTATCTGGAAGTCCAGTGAACTCTGCGATGAAGTCAGCCAGGGCTTGCCCTTTTATCGCTGATCGTGGCAAGTAAGAGATATCAACATGCCCAAATTTGACCGACCATTTCAATCATCTGCCTATAACTTCTGGCTTTTGCAATACTTGTCGTAGAGGCTGGTCAGTCAAAACAGTAATTGGGTGAGCCTGAAAGTAAGGCCGCAACTTCCAAGAGGTTAAGATTAAGCAATAGGCTAATTTTTCAATAGGCGGGTAACACAGCTCCGCTCCAATTAGCCTCTAGCTTACATAATAAACATCCTTCTGCACGCCTTCTTCTTCTCTCACCAAGACAACACTAGCAGCAGATTCTGTGATCGCCAAGTAGATGAACAAAGTTTCTTTATCAACCGGTTTTGATAGGACTGGTGGTTTCGACATGTGCGTCTTCAATGCTTGGAAAGGCTGCCTGCACACCTCTGTCCATTCGATTTTCTTGTTGCCTCTCAGTAGATTAGAAAATGGGATGCATTTGTCCGTCGATTTGGAAATAAATCTACTCAAAGCAGCAATTCTTTCGGTCAAACTTTGAACATCCTTGATCTTTGCTGGAGATTTCATATCGACCAAGGCTTTGATCTTCTCGGGGTTGGCCTCAATTCCTCTCGAGTTTACTATAAATCCCAAGAACTTACCTGATCCTACTCCGAATGAGCACTTGAGGGGATTCAACTTCATCTGATATTTGCTCAAGACGTGGAAGCACTCTTGCAAGTCCCCTATATGCCCTTTTGCCTTCTTTGACTTAACCAACATGTCATCAACATAAACCTCCATGTTTTTGTCGATCAGCTCCCTAAACATGTGGTTGACTAGTCGCTGGTAAGTCGCACCAGCCTTTTTCAAACCGAAGGGCATTACTTTATAACAGTAAAGCCCTGTGTCAGTCCGAAAGCTAGTGTGATCCTTATCAGGAGGATGCATACTAATTTGATTATACCTGGAGTATGCATCATGAATGAGAGAATCTCGTGCTCTGCAGTGGCATCGACCAGTTGGTCGATCCTGGGGAGTGGGAAACAATCCTTAGGGCAGGCTTTATTAAGGTCTGTGAAATCCACGCATGTTCGCCATTTTCCATTCGGCTAAGGAACTACCGCGAGATTAGAGACCCACGATGGATAAAACGCTACCTTGATGAATCCATTTTCCTTAAGCTTCTCGACTTCTTCTTTCAAGGCCTTTGATTTATCTTTGTTGAGCAGCCTCCTTTTTTGTTGTACCGGTGGAAAACTTTTGTCTATATTAAGGACATGGCTAATGACTGCAGGGTCTATTCCAACCATGTCTTTATGCGACCAGGGAAAGACCTCATAGTTTTCCTTCAAAAATTCCACCAGTGCTTGTTTTGTTATTGTCTCTAACTTTTTACCGACTTTCACAACCCTGGTTGGATTTTCTTCATTGAGTGGGACCTCTTCAAGGTCCTCGATGGGTCCTATCTCTTGCTCAAAATCCCCAATGCGAGGATCTAAGTCTCTATCCTCACTTTGGGCAACACCCTATTTGGTGACATTATCACCTGATTGGGTCTGTACATCAACTGCCATTTGCAACTCTTTTTCGGGAACTTCCCTCGATATACCTTTCTTTGCCTTAGTTATCAAGGCATTGTAGCACTCCCTCAATTCCCGCTGATTTCCCAACACACATCCTACCTTGAGAATTTCATGGCAAGGTGCCATATTGAAGTGACGGCTCGCAGGTCGTCCAGAATTGGCCTCCCAATTACAGCATTATATGCTGAAGGATAATCAACTACTATGAAAGTAGTGAGTAACGTCCAGTTAGCAGGCACAGTACCGGCTGTAACTGGAGGCCTAATTGACCTAGTTGGGGCGAGCCCTTCGCCAAAAAAACTGTAGATGGTTTGGTTGCATGGCTCCAGGTCCTTGACGGACAACTTCATTCTCTCCAGTGAAAACTTGTATAGGATGTTGACTGAGTTTCTTGTGTCAACCAACACCCTCTTCACCATCATGTTGGCAATTTGCACGTCCACGACCAGCGGATCGGAGTGTGGGAATCGTACGTGCTGGGCATTGTCTTCAAAGAAGGTTATTAATTCCTCCTCTGTTCGAGCCTTCTTTGGTGCTCGATCCTCCACACTCATCATCTCGATGTCCTGGTCGTGGCATAGGGTTCAAGCGTATCGTTCTTGTTTTTCCACTGTCCCCTACAAGGTGTGGGCCACCGTAGATGATGAGTAAAGTGCCTGCCATAGGAGCTAGCTGTAAAGGTGGCGAGCACTAGCGTGCAGGCGCCTGCTAGTTTCCACCTTGAGCCTCTCGCTGAGACCCTCCTGTGGCTCACACATATCTCCTTAAATGTCCCTGCCTAATCAGGAACTCAATTTCATCTTTCCATTGGTTGCATTCATTAGTGTCGTGCCCATAGCCATTGTGAAAATGACAGAATTTCGTCGTATCTCTCTGAGAGATATCCTTCCTTATAGGCGCGGGTCGCTTATAAGGCACGTTAGAGCTGGTTGCCTGGTAAACTTCTGCTCGACTTTCAACAAGGGCCGTGTAGTTGGTGAATCTTGGCTCATATCGATTTCCCTTGGGGCGTTTATTCTCAGAAGCTGAGGGCTCATTGCTCTTACTGTTGCCATTATGCTTCTCCGACCCATTGGCGGCCTTGGTGGGTTCTTTCTTTGGCCCCTTGTCCTTCGTTGGTGATTTCCCCTCATTGGCAATCGCGTCCTCGAGCTTGATATATCGATCAGCTCGATCCAAAAACTCCTGGGTACTTCTTACCCTATTCTTTCTCAGTCTACTCCAGAGGGGGGAGTGGCGCCTAACCTCAGCAGTTAGGGCCATCATCTTGCCTTTGTCACCCACTGTCTTGGCTTCAGCCGCTGCTCGCATAAAGCGCTGGACATACTCCTTCAAGGGCTCTCCCTCCTTCTGGCGTATCTCGACTAGCTGGTTGGCCTCTGTGGGGTGTATGCGACCCACATAGAATTGTCCTTAAAATTCCTTCACGAACATCTCCCAGGATACTATACTAGCAGGAGGGAACTTAAATAATCACTCCTGGGCAGTGTCAAATAATGTCGCGGGAAAGATCCTGCAGCGGGCATCTTCTGACACTTTTTGTATATCCATTTGTATCTCAAATTTGTTGACGTGAGATACTGGGTCTCCGTACCCATCAAAGTTTTGCAGTGTTGGCATCTTGAATTTACAAGGGGTATCAGCCACAACAATCCTTTGCACAAATGGAGTGCCCCTCCTCCGATCGTATTCTATGTGGGACGTTCGCCCCCCGACCAATTGTTGCACTACCTGGTTCAGAGCTTCATTCTGAGCCTGAAACACTTCTGGGATCGCTGGGGCGACCAGTGCCAGGGGAGCGTACTCATCGCGCCTCTCACGACGGTCATTGAGTACGTCCCTTAAATCATCATTCCTACATCTCTGCTCGGTAACCCCTAGCCGATCGAAGACGTTATGTTGCCTGGGTTGCCCCCCAGCGTTATGGCTAGCTGGCCTATTTTCTCTAAGTGGGGGGTTTCTGCCTCCACCTCTTTCCTCATTCCTCCGACCAACATTCCCTCTTCTAGAATCGGCTTCATTATAATCGTAGCCATCTCTAAAGTGGGGCCGACTGTTCACGTTACTTCCTCCTCGGGCTAGAATTTCCCGAGCGTCAGGGGGAGGCCTGCGCTGGTCGTTGGGTCCCCATGCATTATTATGCCGTGGAGGGCCCCTGACCGCAAAGCTTGACTCGTTGTTCATTCTGTTGGCAGAAAGACGCTGTCCCTTGCTCAATGGATTTGGCTCTTCATCCCTCGAGCGTCTAGGGCCGTGGGGCGGCTGCCCGACCCTATTCTGCCTTTGGCGCAGGGGATTGCCTCGACCAGCTTGAGATGGAGGTTGCTGCTCAGGATCCTGAATTAGTACATCATCCAAAGGTGGTTGCTCCAGCCTCTGAGGGCTTGCTGGCTGTAGTGGAGGACTGAGATTGAGAGCTCGCTGTAGTGGCACGCTTGGTGGCTGATTCGGCGAACAGGCCGGCGTAGCCTGTCCTCGAGCCAATTGAATGGCTGCTTCGAGAGCGGCCATGGCATCCCTTTGCCGACGGTCCATGTCCGCCTGCCGCTCCCTCAGCTCCTGGCGCTAACGTTCAATTTCTCTCAGCGTCATTGTCTCCGCTGTGTTCTCCTGATTGGCCCTCAGATTGGCCAACTCATCTTGCAACACCCCCAGTGTTGCCCTCAGTATTTCCGTATCCAAATCCTCCTCTTCAAACTCTAAATGTTGTTCATTCTCCACCACATTTGGAGGAGGACGCCTGCGGCCGGTCCAGCTTTCTTAGATGTCTTTGCCATTAGATTCTCTCACAACTTCTTGATCATCTCTCAATGAAAGCACTAGAATGTTGACCCTTGATTTGGACAACGACACAGAATCAAGAATACGATAAGAGATGTGATAATAATAAAAAATGTAATCTAATGGTAAAGAATAGACACAAACGATTTATAGTGGTTCGGCCCCAATGGATGGTAATGACCTACGTCCACTTAGTTCCATTATTAATATTGAATCAGAATGCCGTGATCAAAGAACTAGGGTTCTTGAGTTCACAAGCCTTAGAGGAAATACAACTATTTTGAGGATAATCGCACTATATGCTCTTTCTCTCAGTATTAAGGAAAAAGATAGAAAAAGCCAAAAAGTCCCTTCCTTGAGCTATTTCATGCATATTTATAGGCTCAAGGGGGGTTACATGGGCCAATGGGACTTAACTTTCCTTAATATCTGTGTATCAAGGTAATAAAGAGGAAATAATCAATGTAATTGTTATAAGATTACAATCTTTAATGGAAATAAATTGAATCATACGACTAGACTGGTCGTATCTAATCGTAAAGTATGGTGAAGCAATGTGTATCTGGTCGATCATCGAACAACACTTCCTTGTTTTGACTCTGCCACGCGTTAACCACGTGTGAGAAATCCTTGCCACGTCATCAGCAGCCATTTTTGGGTAAACAAGTGTTTTGATGATAGGGTATAAATTGTTAACTATTTTTGTTATTGATTGTGGTTGAGAATTATGATTTGGTGTTGGAATTTCGGATTTGGGAAAATATGGGTGTTAGATACCTAAAATCCCAACTGGTGATTTTTATGTGTGGTTTTAAGTTTAAATGGAGATTTGGTGTTTTATGATAGTTGTATAAGGGATTGGGAACTAATTTTTGCATAAAACTGGTGGGATTTCTGTTTTGGAAATTTTGGGATTTGAGAAATCACAGGGGAAAAACCTTGAATTCTAGGTTTTTGCTGCGGTGCCACGGCGCAATGCTTCTACTCACCACGACATCAAGGGGTCGACACCCCGACACTAGTACAGTTTCAGGGTACATATTTCTAGATTTTGAGTATTTGGCTCGGGGGCACAAGGGACGATTCTATTTCTTGATTTGATGGAATTGGAGATCCCGAGAACTAGGGATTAGTCTTGGAACCCGTCTTCAGACTTAGTTCTTAATAAGAATAAAATTTATGTTGTGATTAGGGTTTCTACAAGGCTCAGGAAAGGGATCACACTTGGGGTCATTCTGTTTTCTTCGCAAGACTCGAGGTAAGAAAACTAGCATATGCACATACCAGCTGATTGTTTGCGATGGATAGTAGCATTGATTTGTATGTGGATGACCGGTACGGTCTACATTCGGCTATCGTGCGGAACGTAGATCGGTCGACAATCGTGCATAATGTGAGTCTTGAAGGCAGGGTCAAGTTGAGGGTGTAGTACCCACTCGTCGAGCATGGATTGTAAACTTGATTCCAGGAGGTGAACCTTGCTAGGTTGGGTCATTCTCCAAGGCTTCTTGGCTTGGCTGTGTAAATGGCTTATGTGTTTGAAATAGGTGTACTTGTAAATTGTGAAATGTGTTTATGATTTGTATGATAGGAATGAATACATTTATTATCTGTGAAGTATGTTGTTTATTGCTTATGATTAATTGGACATTTATTATGCCATGTGAAGTTTTCTTGTTGGGACTTGACTATGTGGGCAAGGGAAAGGTCTACTACCTATGAGTTTGAGAACTTCCAAGCGGCATGTACACATTCGGCCTGCTCGGCTACCACGAGGGAGATATTTCGTGGGACTTAGAATATAGGAGTCCAATTTGTCGCCTACGCTGACTATTTGGTACACCATGAATGTAAATATATTTTGATTAACCTTTTTGGGATCCCTTGTAAATATTTAAATCTTTAATGAAAATTTATACATTTTGGCAAAAAAATTTAATACCTAACTGTTACACCTAGGGTTACACTTCGAAATCCATTAAAAAAGAACCCAAAATCCTCTTGCCAGCACGAACCGGTAGAACTCCTGCCCCAAGCCAGTCGACTGGTTGGCCATGAACACATGCCTACCAAACCGCATGTCGGTTCCCCCAGGCCGGTAGACTAGTCCAAGTCAGAGAGCTATTTCTCTGTGTTTACATAATTTCGAACCTAGCCCAATTTCGTCCCAATTTGCACCAAACTCAGAATTTATTCATCAAAATAGGCATCCAACCTAATATACATGTAACAACAACAATTAAACATAAAAAGCTCCCCCAACTCAAACATTTAAAGTTTTAGGTCAAAATCTCCATATTTCCTCAAGTCCCAAAATCAACAAAGTTCAACTCTAATTTATAGAATTCAATTTGTAACCAAGTTTCAAATCAGTTCATAATTGTATTCTAATGCCCAAATATCCATCAAATATTCCCAGAACCCTCTAATTTTGATAATTCACCAAAACCTCCAAGTTGCACCATGAACATGAAGAACACTTAAAACAAAGCTGGAAAGTCTATACCTTATGAAATTTCGAATCCCTTGCTAGTTGTTGAAGACCTTGACAGCCCTATACTCTTTTGGACACTTGAGCTCTCTTAGAAATTCCTCAAAGTTTCAAGAATTGGGCCTTCTAGCTTTGGATGGTCTCTTGAGAAGAAGAAAAGAACACACTGAGTTGGAGAGATTATGTCTTGAACGTGAATGAGAACAAAGATTCACCACTAACCTAATTCCTCTAATTTCAAGGTCAAAAGGCCATTTTTCCCTTCCGCCCAATAGCCCATCCAAGTAACCTCAAGGTAGTTTAGTAATTTGACCACTACCACTAACCATTAATTAATTCACAAACCTTTAATTTATCACAACTATTAACCAATTATAACTTTATTTTCTCATATTCCCAGAGCATGTAAATTCCCAAAATACCCCTAGGCTCGTCTCAAGTCAGGTATTTATCCTCTTTGTGACTTTTTTGCTAAAATTCTTGAAAGGATCCACCCATGCTGAATATCACATATATCCACATAATAATGTGGTCTCAAGCACATAACACATAATAATTACAAATATTCGATAAACGGGTCAAAATTACGAAGATGCCTATTTTTAACAAAAGCGTGTCTTTAAACACATTTAATACACATAATTGCACATACTCACTCATATAATTATATAATTCAAATAATTATCCCACATGTCTTCCCAACATGCTAACCAAAGTACTTAATCCTATTAGGAGTTTCGGGATGCTACAAAAAATATGTCTTTTAAAGCCCCTGAAAACGCCCTATAATGCCAAGAAATTACATGTGGTTTTGGTATTACCACAGTCAAATGACAAGTCGTACAAGGTCGTCCTTAATCTCTGAACTTAGTTGATTTGATCCAGTTTGGACTTGTGACTTCAACCTTGTAAGATTTTGGCCTTGGTGCTCCATTTTCGATGTCATTTGAAGGGTTTTTCTCAGATTTTCATTTTTTATTGAACAATATTAATTATTCGGCCAAAAATTGCATATACAACTTTGTAAAAGAAACCCATTTTTTACTTAAATTTTTTTAAAAAAAAAAATCAATCCGAAAATGGCCAAATATGCTTCCAATAGTCACCCAAAAGATAACCCATAAGTTATATAGTTGATATATAAACTCAATCCAACATTTATTTGAGCGAAAAACATGTATTTCGAAAATTGGATATTCAGAAGTCATAAATACTCCAAAAATATGAATATACACTACAATTCAAAATACTTAGTTTGATAACTCCAAATCTTTATTGAGTTGTGTTGACGGTGAGAACTCATCAACCTAGTTAAGTTAGAAAAATAGAAATGTAGAGATTATCAAAAGAAAAACTTTAAAGATCTAATTGGAAACTCAAAGAACACTTGCAGAAGAAAAATGGTGAACTGGATTTGTATTTCTTATGGTGTAATGCAACAATGTTTTTTCCAACCCTCCTCAATGTTGAAGAAGGGTCCCCTTTATAGTAGGCTCTAATGACCCTTGATACAGTGTGGTCTAGGGGACCAGATGGTACACAAGTACATTCTCAAGAGAGTGGTATCAAGTGTAGTGGTGTTGGGAGAGTGATGGTCGGCTCTGGTGCATGTCAGAGACGTGGAGGTGGTGCTGCCATTCCTTGTACTACCCTTAACCGCCACCACTTGTCGGGTAAAGGTGTCAGCTCTATCCCTTGATCCTTGCATGCATGTATGTACCTATTTAGAGGTACCTTGTCCGTATTTTTTGTCTCTTGTGGGCCACCTTGAACAACATATCTGGTTGGCCTTCTTGTAAGTGGTCCCAATTGGCTAACTAGAGAGAGTGCACTTCGTTGGTGGCCCCAACCTCACCAAGTGACGTAGGGCCTTTTCAACGAGGTGGGTATAGCATGATATAAGGCTAGTGAGGTCTCGTGAGGACGAGGGGAGGTCCTGGCACCGTGTGCACCCACAAGGCGTAGGGTGTCATATACACCTTCGAAGCAACATGGGCGCGAGGCGCGAGGCTGTGGGAGCACCTACGCGAGATGGCTACCGGGCGAGGTCCTTATGCACGCGAGATGGCCCTTGGGTGAGGCCCTTTGGAGCAAGGCCTTTATGCATGCGAGATAGCCCTTGGGCGAGGCCATTATGCACGCGAGATTGCCCTTGGGCGAGGCCCTTTGGAGTGAGGCCTTTATGCATGCGAGATGGCCCTTGGGCGAGGCCATTATGTACGCTAGATGGCTCTTGGACGAGGCCCTTTGGAGCGAGGCCACACGTGCACGGATCCCAGGTGGTGTCGCGAGGCCCACCCCGCGCAGATCCAGGCGGCGTCGCGAGGCCAGTGCACGCAGATCCCATGTGGTGCGCGAGGGGCTCTTTGCGAGGCGTGGCCTCGCTGGGTGCTTGGGGCTCAACATGCTGAGGGGTTCCGTTGAGGTGCACGGGTGCTGGGCATTTCGAGAATAGCCTCATGTGTCTCCTTGCGAGAAGATGATGTCCCATGGGTTTTGTGGCAGAAGTATGTATTTAGGCGTTTGGGGGACCTTGGCATGTCCTTTGGGTCTTTCACAAGCATGGAGTTTTGAGCATCTACACTTGCCCCCCAGTCTAGGAGAGGACCTTTAGGTGCTCTGGTAGACTCTTCTCTTTAATTCTTATAAATAGGCCCCCATGCCAAGCCTATTATTTACACTTCATCTCCTTAGCTTAGTGGCATTTAGATCCTTGCTCCTTTCAAGAGGTAAGGGTTCAATCCCCCACACCCTCACTTTTGCTATAGTTTCCTCCCTTTTTTTTTTTTTTTTTTTTATATTTGAGCTAATTTTTGGTACGTTTATATCCCTTCGTATATTTGAAGGCTAACACATATTTTTTGTTTATTTTTGCAGACGTGTATTTTCGACCACTTGCCTCTATTTGACTGTGATGGTGTTTCTGGCCCTCGACCTCCTTTTGACCACGTCAGCGCCCCATTTTACTTGCTTGAGTTATATATTCTTTCTCCCTTATGTTTATTGGGTCCACATTAGCACCACTCGGGATGGGGTACTTTGGCCTGAGCTCATCGTGAGTTAGCCTTGATGCATGCCCCTTTATTCACACCCCGTAGCGGGTCATTTAGAGCGTTTGTGCCTAAAGGTTTTGAGTCCATTCCTTTGTGTTTTGTAGCAATCCTCTCATTTATATGTGAACCCTTTTTGCTTTCGGGATGAGGTCTCATGGGAAGTGAAGGTCCGTTCGGCATTCCTCCGAGGGTTGAGTTTGTTGACTTGTCTTCAGACTCAGAGTCCCCTGAGGAAAACCCTTACCAAGACCATGACACCTTAAGGCAAGCCCGTATTCGTCATCTTGAGCACATGGCTGAACTTAGGCGTAAAATTTGGGTGGTAGAGAGCGAAATTGACTCGGTGTTGAGAGGAGACGGAGCACCTTTTCATCCTGACCTTAGTGACCATGTAGCGAGCCTTAGGGTGACCCTTTTAGATTTGCAGGGGGAGTTGGAGTTTATGGAGGGACATCTTCTGCCTGAGCCTTCTAGCCCATCCTTGCCTGATGACTGTCATGGGGCCGCTTCTGCTTCTCTTCAGCCCTTATTTTTTATCTTCCCTAGCTTAGCGCTTCCGCAGCTGGTGCCACGGTGGAAGACTCTTGCTAGGAAGATAAAATGGAGGGTCAAGTGTTCTGTCTCTTCCTCACCTTTTTTTTTTGTTTTGCAGATATGCCGAAGGGAGGATGACGACAGGTGTCCATTAATGAACGGGACGAAGTCCCCCTATTGGCATCCACCCTGGTGTCGCACGTGTCTGAAAATAAATTGAGGGAAATTGTAGAGCACTACCGTGTTCCCCCGGAGTACGCATTATACACCCCTTCGGACAAGTGTCGGGCTAACTGCCCTAATCCTGGTTTCGTGGCCCTTAGCGAGCACATCCTGAAGGCGGGTGGTACCATCCCATTACACCCGTTCTTTGTTGAGGTTCTCAACTATTTTGACCTCGCTCCACTTCAGCTGGCACCCAACAGTTGGCTGGCCTTGAGCTGCCTCTTACCGTGTTTATGGAACTTGTCGAACGTGCTCCTATGGCCCTAGAGGTGCACTTCCTGTACAATCTCATGCCCTCTCCCAAATCCAAGGGCTTCTATTTCCTGCAAAAAGCCAATAATGAAGTCCTTTTGATAGATGGCGCAGTGTCCAACTCGGGGTCCTGGAAGCAGGACTTTTTCTTTGTGAAAGGCCCTCTTTCTGTTCGTGAGCACTTCCATTCCTCTCCCAGTAAGTACCTCGAGCCACCTTTCCTTCTCTTTTTTTTTTTGTTGAAACTTATTGTTTTATAGCTTATGTTTGTGTCGACAATGGTGTGGATCGTGCAGAGCAGTTCGCCATACCTGTAGTTGTTGGGTCGGAGGCGAACACCGTGAACGATCTTATCAATGCTGACCCCGCCATGAAAAAGGCTGCATACCTATTCACTGTGGAAAATCTTAACCTTCACAAGTTGTCCCCGATTTCAGATCCTAGGTTGCTGTGGACTATTCCTGGGTCAAAGAGGATGAAGGCTGCCTCAGCTAAGCCTCGTTCGGGTGAAGGTGAGGCCGAGGATGTGCCGGAGGGAGTCTCCCTTGGACATGGGAAACCTTACTAGCTATCCTCGTCCCCCAGGGGATGTCCTCCCTTTGTCCCTTTCGACCTAGACATGGCTTCCCAATACCAAGGTCAATAGGCCATACCGAGGCATTTTTTTTGCCCCGACCCCGCGGACTTTGATGCTTTTCCTCAGGCTCCCCTCGACCTCGGTCCATCGGGGGCTTACTTTCCCGATCTTCCTGCACCCCCTCCTTATCTACCCGGGGCTCATTTTTCCAATTTTCCTGCGCGCCCTCCTATTTCGGCGAGCGGGTCGTCTATCCTTACCCAGCCAAGTACCCTTGGCTCGGAAGGGGCGCCCTGGGTGGGTCGCATGGCGGCCTCTTACGGGAAACGATATGTCCAGATCGCCTCAGACCTCCCCGAAGCTGACTGGAGTGGTCTTGGGAGTTTCGCCTTGTCGGACCTTGGAGAGACTCTGACGCGCACTACTGCTTGGGTGAGTTCATGCATCTTGTGTCGGCCTTATTTTTTTTTGTTACTTATCATTGTTGTTGTTATCTTTCTTGTGTAGGCCTATATCGTGGCTCAGTGGTTTTCCGACTCAACTCACAACCTTTCCGCGTCGAGTACCGAGAGGGACCGTCTTGCGACCCAGGTCCAGGAGCTTGAGAGAGAGCTTGATGAAACCAAGTCTAGGCTAGAAAAGGCCTTGGCGAAAATTTCTGCCTCGTCAACAAGGAAGAAGAAGGCGGTTGTCAAGGCCATGATGTTGCAAGAAAGGGTCACCAGCCTAGAGGGTTAACTCTAGGGTGCCAAGGCTACCGCGGCTGCGTCGCAGGAGAGGGTCGCTTCCCTAGATGCCGAACTTGAGGTTGCTAAGGCTGCTGTAGTTGTGTCGCAGGAGAGGGTTGCCTCCTTAGAGGCGGACAAGGAAGCCATTGAGTATAGGTCTATAGAGCGCGCCCTCTATGGTGTATGGAGGCAGGATCCAATCTTCGATTTCTCCTCCTTTGGCAAGCACGTCGTCGCCCGGGCGGCTGGGTGGAACGCCCGGGGTAGGAGGCCCTGAGATCGTTATTTCATAATTTTTGCCAGTTTGCCCGCTGTGGGTGTATGCTCATTTGAGCCTTGTTGTGCTTGTAATAATTTTTTTTTATCTTGCCATGTACTAAGACTCTTTTTTAATTTATACATATGCGGTTATTCATCTCTTATTCCTGTGTGTTTGAGTTCTTTTTGAGCCCGCATGATGGGGTTTGGTTGGTTCCCCTATTTTATTCATCAGGCTAGAGGTCCTTTGGAGCCCATGTGAAAGGGTTCAATGGGTCCTTTTTTGGTGCCTCTTGATTACTTTTATAAGGATATATTGACCCCTTGGGTTCTAGCTATCCTTTTATATATTTTTGCGTGCGCTTATTATTTTTTGCGAGAAGCGTCCTTCTCGTCATTATTCATAGTACTATTTTTGCAAGGGCCTCTCTTAGGACCCTTTTTAGCTAGACGGCTTGGTGGCCGCTCTAGGCTTATTGGATCTTTTGGCCTCCTTGGTGTTCATAAGGGTAGCTAATCCTTGTGAACTTCAGGAGATGCCTTGCAAGGTCTCCTCCCTGTTGGTTAAGGTTCACCATGCATTTTTTTTTAAGAATTCGTTTAAGGCCCTGATACAAGGGGTTCTTTTTAGGATCCTCCTAATAGAGGGTCCTTTTTAGGATCTTCCTGATACGATGAGTCCTTTTTTTATGATCCTCCTGTTAGAGGGTCCTTTTTAGGATCCTCCTGATAGAGGGTCCTTTTTACGATCCTCCTATTAGAGGGTCCTTTTTAGGATCCTCCTGATAGAGGGTCCATTTTAGGATCCTCCTGCTAGAGGGTCCTTTTTAGGATCCTCCTGATAGAGGGTCCTTTTTAGGATCTTCCTGATACGATGAGTCCTTTTTAGGATCCTCCTGTTAAAGGGTCCTTTTTAGGATCCTTCTGATAGAGGGTCCTTTTTAGGATCCTCCTGATAGAGGGTCCTTTTTAGGATCCTCCTGTTTGCTGTATGCTTTGCCTTCACGGGCCTCTATTCCCCTCCAAGTGTCTGGTGAAGTTTATTTCGGCAGGCACTTTGACTGATGCTCATATAAAGGAGAAAAATAGCTTGCGTAGATGTGAACAGTTTCATTCATAGTAGGCAGGTGATAATGATATCTATATATATATATATATAAAAAGTTTACATCTTCTTGAGAGGTTATCTAGGCACCCTCATTGATTCTTGTCTACTGAGCTAACATAACACATAACAAACTAAGCATGGATACTGCTTGCATTGGATGTCGAAGTCTCACTGGTAGTACTTCTTCAGGTGCTCCGCATTCCATGCCCGAGGCACGACGGTGTCGTCAATGCGCGCCAGCTTATAGGTGTTTGGTGGTATGCACTGAGCGACGTGGTAGGGTCCTTCCCAGTTCGCTCCCAGTACCCCCGCCCCCAGGTCTCGCATGTTGGGAAGTACTTTCCTCAATACTAAGTCTCCTACCCTGAACTTTCTCTCCCGCACCCTTGAATTGAAATACCTTGCTACCCGCTACTAATACATAGCCAGCCTTAATTATGCCCTTTCCCTCTTGGCTTCCCGCAGGTCCAAGTTCTCGACCAACGCTATTATGTTAGCCTAGTCATCATATGTTTGTGTGCAGAAAGAGTTAACCTTCATTTCTACAGGAAGGATAGCCTCACAGCCGTAGGCCAAGGCGAAGGATGTTTCCCCAGTGGTGGAACGGGGGGTGGTCCTGTAGGCCCAAAGCACATTTGGGAGTTCTTCGACCCAGGCCCCTTTCAACTTCTCCAACTTAGTTTTCAAGTTCCTTTTCAGGATCTTGTTGATGGCCTCTACTTGCCCATTAGCTTGGGGGTGTACTACTGCGGAGAAACTCCTCCTAATTCCTTTTACCTTGTAGTAGTCCTCAAACACTCCTCCTTCAAATTGTGTTCCATTGTCGGAGATGATCTTGTAAGGTACTCTGAATCTGCAAACAATATATTTGTTGACGAAGGTGGTGATCTGCTTAGCCGTTATATTGACTAAAGGCTCTGCTTCCACCCACTTTGCGAAATAGTCGACCGCTACAACCGCGTATTTGGCTCCTCCTCTTCCGGTTGGCAGTGCCCCTATCAAGTCAATCCCCCACACAGCAAAGGGCCACGGGCTGTTCATGCTCACTAGCTCATTTGGTGACTATCGTGGGTAAGTCACATGTCTGTGGCACTTGTCACACTTTCTCGCGAAGTCACTCGCATCCTTCTCCATGGTAGGCTAATAATACCCCTGGCAGACAGCCTTTTTCTGCCGTGGACTGCCCCCCAGCATGGTTCCTACATTCCCCTTCGTGTATCTTTTGTAAAAATTTTGATACTTCTCCCTTATCAACGCACCGCAGGTGTGGGGTAGAGAAGCCTCTCTTATACAAGATCCTGTCTACTAGGGTGTACTGGGCGGCTCTGTAAGCCAGTCTGCAGGCCTCTTTCTTGTCCAAGGGCGAGGTCCCGTCATTCAAGTACGTCCTAATGGGGACAAACCATGGCTCCTTGGAGCTTTTGACTGTGTTGATCCTCTCTTCGGCTATGCTTGGCTTGGGGAGATATTCAACCGGTATAGACTCAAGTGTATCTTCGTCTCGCGGGGAGGTGAGTTTCGCGAGTGCATCGGTGTTCGCGTTTTTCTCCCTGGGGATCTGTTCTATCGTGTAATTTTCGAACTGGTCCAAATACTCCTTCACCTTGGAGAGGTATGCAGCCATTTTTCGACCTCTAGCTTGGTATTCTCCCTTCACCTGAAACACTATGTGAGTCACTAAAGACATGCAAGTGGGATACCTTCAATTCCTTAGCTAACCGCAGGCCGGCCAACAGTGCCTCATATTTTACCTCATTATTGGAAGCCTCGAATCCAAATCTCAAGGCACAATACATCTTGTGCCTTTCAGGTCCCATCATCACTATGCCAGCACCGGCCCCCCCTTCGTTAGACGCCCATCTACATGGAAGCTCCATTCTTCGGGGTGCTACTCCTCTTCAGGTGCCGGTTCCTTCTCCTCTATTTCCCCCTCCTCTTGGGGTCGGTATGTGAACTCAACTATAAAGTCTGCAAGTACCTACCCGTTGATGGAGGTCCTTGGGGTGTAAGTGGTGTCGAACTAACTCAATTCAATCGACCACTTTAACAATCTTCCTAAAGTTTCTGTCTTGTGCAAGACTTGATGCAAGAGGGTGTTGGTGAGCACCTCAATCGCATGAGCATGAAAATAGGGCCTCAATTTTCGAGAACCCATTACCAAGGCATATGCTAACTTCTCTATTTCTGGGTACCGGGTTTCCGCGTCTACCAACCACTTACTCATATAGTAGACAAGGTGGTGGTGCTTCTTCTCCCCCTTGACCAAGGCAGTGCTTATGGCATGCTCAGATACAGCTAGATACAGGTACAACTTCTCCCCTTTTTCTGGCTTGGCCAAAATGGGCGGCCTTCCAAGGTGCTCCTTCAGCTTGGTGAAGGCATCCTGACATTCATCATCCCAAGCGAACTTTTTGTTCCCTTTTAGGATGTTGAAAAAAGGGAGGGGTTGACGGTGAAATCTCGTCAACGAAATTAGATCGGAAAACTCAAAGGTAAGTCAGGTGATGTTTATATAAGAACTAAGAATAAACTTTAAGGAAAAGTAAACACAGATAAATGATGGAGCAAGTCCTGGTATATTTCTCAATAGCCTCTCCTTACAATGGATTTTCCAACCCCTCATTCTGAGGGGTCAAGCCCCTTTTATAGCTGGGCTCTAATGGCCCCTTATACATGGTGGTCCCGTGAGACAAAATAGTACAAAAGTACACTATCAGGGTAATAGCACAGGTGGCAGTGGTGTGGGAAGAGTGGTGGAGTAGAGGAACATAGTGTCAGCCTGGTACATAGTCAGAGGCGTGCATATAGTGCCTCCACTCTCTGGACTGATCCGTACCTCCACTACCTGTGTGGTACAGGTGTCAGGGTCATACTTCTGTCCTCCCCATGGTTGTACGTCATGCACCCGTACACGTACGGGTACTATGTACCCAATGGTTATTCCACGTCCTACTAAGTGTAGGGAAGCTCAGGAAGAGAGATAAGGCTTCTTCAACGGGGCCTGTTGCGTTTGTGATGAGGCATGATGCCTACAAATGAGATGAGGGGCTTATCTTGTGAAATCATCACTTTGCATCCCCCATACTACGAGGCTCTTGATATATGGCCGAAGGGTGTTTAGTGGAGGCTATGTCTCTTGAGGCCTTTGACGTGGCCGGTGAGCGAGGCGAGGCACACGTGGCCCTCGGGCGAGGCCTTTGGGGACGAGGCCGCTATATACACGCGTGATTCTTGGGCGAGACCCTTGATGGCGTGGCCGCTAGGCATGCGCGACCCTTGGGCGAAGCCTTTGGGGGCGAGGTGAGGTGACCTCACTGCGAGACATTGGTGCGCGCGGGCGCGAGGCCCCTGGTGCGCGCGGGGCGCGAGACCCGAGGCCCCTGGTGCGCGCGGGATGCGCGGCCCCTGGTGCGCGCGGGGCGCGAGGCGCATGTGCGCGCGGGCGCGAGGCCCCTGGAGCGCGCGGGCGCGAGGAGCATGTGCGCGCGGGGCGCGAGGCGCATGTGCGCGCGGGCGCAAGGCCCCTGGTGCGCGCGGGCGCGAGGCCCCTGGTGCGCGCGGGGCGCGAGGCCCCTGGTGGGCGCGGGGCGCGGGGCCCCTAGTGGGCGCGGGGCGCGAGGCGCATGTGCGCGCGGGCGCGAGGCCCCTGGTGCGCGCGGGCGCGAGGCCCCTGGTGCGCGCGGGCGCGAGGCCCCTGGTGCGCGCGGGCGCGAGGCCCCTGGTGCGCGCGGGCGCGAGGCCCCTGTGCGCGCGGGCGCGAGGCCCCTGTGCGCGCGGGGCGCGAGGCCCCTGTGCGCGCGGGGCGCGAGGCCCCTGTGCGCGCGGGGCTCGAGGCCCCTGTGCGCGCGGGGCGCGAGGCCCTTGGTGCGCGCGGGGCGCGAGGCCCCTGGTGCGCGCGGGGCGCAAGGCCCCTGGTGCGCGCGGGGCGCGAGGCGCATGTGCGCGCGGGCGCGAGGCCCCTGGTGCGCGCGGGCGCGAGGCGCATGTGCGCACGGGGCGCGAGGTGCATGTGCGCCCGGGCGCGAGGCCCCTGGTGCGCGCGGGCGCGAGGCCCCTGGTGCGCGCGGGGCGCGAGGCCCCTGGTGCGCGCTGGCGCGAGGCCCCTGGTGCGCGCGGGCGCGAGGCCTTTGGTGCGCGCGGGGCGCGAGGCCCCTGGTGCGCGCGGGCGCGAGGCCCCTGGTGCGCGCGGGCGCGAGGCCCCTGGTGCGCGCGGGCGCGAGGCCCCTGGTGCGCGCGGGCGCGAGACCCCTTGTGCGCGCCGGGCGCGAGGCCCCTGCTGCGCGCGGGGCGCGAGGCCCCTTTGCGCGCTGGGCGTGAGGCCCCTGTGCGCGCGGGGCGCGAGGCCCCTGTGCGCGCGGGGCGCGAGGCCCCTGGTGCGCACGGGGCGCGAGGCGCATAAGCGCGCGGGCGCGAAGCCCCTGGTGCGCGCGGGCGCGAGGCGCATGGGCGCGCGGGGCGCGAGGCGCATGTCCGCGCGGGCGCGAGGCCCCTGGTGCGCGCGGGGCGCGAGGCCCATGTGCGCGCGGGGCACGAGGCCCCTGGTGCGCGCGGGGCGCGAGGCTCATGTGCGCGCGGGCGCGAGGTCCTTGGTGCGCGCGGGCGCGAGGTCCTTGGTGCGCGCGGGCGCGATGCCCCTGGTGCGCGCGAGGCGCATGCCTTGGTGAGACATGGGATACATCCTAGGTGCGAAATGTCTTCTTGGCGTGAGGTCCTTGGTGTGGGACACCTCGGGGCAAGGCTAGGCGCTTGAGGTGTTGGCATGCGCGGGGTGCTGCTAGAGTAGTGTTCGCGAGGCTGGGCCTTAACTTCGAGGGGCATGGATAAGGGCCATGTGTGCATGACAAAGGCGTCTAACAAGGTGATCCGGCTTAGGGGCCTGGAATGACCTCGTGAGGCCTAGAGCCCTGCGAGTGTTTAACACTTTGATGGCCTATAATAACCTTCTGCCTCCATCGCGTACTTGGCGCCTTTGGTGCCCCTTAGCTGTTTACTTCTTTAAGGGACTAGAAACTTCTTTTTTTTTTCTTACTTGGTGGATTTTTGGCATCCACAGGAGGCATTTATCAGTCGACCTGGAGATGAAAAAAAGGAGGCATTTATCAGTCGACGGGGCTGCCACTCTCCCCGTTAGGCATTGCACCTCTTTTCTGTTCCGTGGTGGGCTCATTTCCAGCATGGCCTTGATTTTTTCAGGATTAGCCTCAATACCTCGGGAATTCACCATGAAACCGAGGAATTTTCCTGACGAAACTTCGAAGGTGCATTTGAGTGGGTTCAGTTTCATTCTGTACTTACGAAGGGTGTTGAACATCTCCATGAGGTCGTTAGTGAGCTCTTCCGCTTTTTTTTTGTCTTCACCAGCATATCGTCCACGTATACTTCCATGTTCCTTCCTATCTGATCTGCGAACATTTTGTTCACCAATCTATGGTAAGTGGCACCTGCGTTTTTTAAAGCAAAGGGCATCACTTTGTAGCAGTACAACCCCTTGTCCGTTATGAACGAAGTGTGCGTCAGCAGGGTTCATGGGTATTTGGTTATACCCTGAATATGCATCCATGAAGCTAAGTAGCTCGTGTCCCGCTGTGGCGTCTACCAACTGGTCTATCCTAGGAAGTGGGAAGCTGTCTTTAGGGCAGACCTTATTGAGGCTGGTAAAATCCACACATGTCCTACATTTTCCATTGGGCTTTGGGACTAGCACTGGGTTTGACACCCATAGTGGGTAAAATGCCTCTTGAATGAACCCGTTCGCCTTCAACTTGTCAACCTCCTCTTTCAAGGCCGTGTATCTCTCTGGGTCTAGTGCTCTCCTTTTCTCCCTCACCGGCCTTGCTTTCGGGTAAATGTTTAGGTGGTGGCACATGACCGCTGGGTCTATCCCTACCATATCCTCGCGACTCCAGGCGAATACATCAAGGTTGGCTTTTAAGAACTCTACTAGTTTCTCCTTCATGTCATCGGCAAGGTTTTTTCCTACTTTCAACTTCCTCAACAGCTCATTCATGACCGTTGTTTCCTCCACTTCCTCTACTGGTTCAGCTCTGGGCTCTTCTATGACTCATGGGTCCAACTCGCTTGGGTTCGCGCCTTCATGCACAACCATCACCATAGTTGTGTCAACATTGTGGCTGTGCGGAGGGATGTGTTATAGCATACCCTCGCTTCCTTCTGCTCTCCTTTCATGCATGCTATTCCCCCGGGAGTTGGGAGTTTCATAGCTAAATGGTATACAGAAGTTATCGCCTTCAATTCTCTTAGGGAAGGTCTCCCTAATACCGTGATGAAGGCTGAGGTGCAATCTACCACAACGAAGTTTGTCTGGGCTGCTCTCCCATAGGAAGGGTTAACTCGATTGCCCCCAGGAGTTGTATCGAATCTCCCGTAAATCCATACAAAGACGTAGTGCAAGGCTTTAGGTGGTAGAGGCTTAGTCCCATCTTCTCCAGCGCTGGGCAATACAAGATGTCCACAGAACTTCCGTTATCCACCAAGACCCGATGCACCCTCATGTTAGCAAGCTGGACAATCAACACTAGGGGGTCATTGTGGGGGAAGTGTACACCTCGAACGTCTTCTTCGGTGAAAGTTATTGAGTCATTTTCACCCTTGAAACTCTTCGGGGGCGCTGCTCCAGACTCAGGACGTACGGTGGTGGACTTCGCCTAGCCTCCCTGGCATATCTGTCTCGTCCCTTCCTTGATTCGCCCCCGAATCCTGGTCCTCCAGAGATGGTCCTGACCTCTCCTTGCATTTCTGGGGCTACTTCTCGCGCCCGCGGCGAGGATGCTCCTTCTTCTGGCCTATGATTCTCCTTGCGTACATATCTCCCCAAATGCCCCCTGCGGATGAGCTCCTCAATTTCCACCTTCAAATGGTTGCATTCTGCAGTTGTGTGGCCTATATCTTTGTGATACTGGCAATACTTGCTGGGGTTTCTTTTAGACCGGTCTTTTTTCATTGGCGGGGGCCTCCTGAAAGGGACCTGATTTTCGTTCGTAACGAAAATATGCTCTCTCGCATGGGTGAGGTCAGTATAAAAGATGTAGGCGCCTTGTTTGCGCTCGTCAGAGCGCAGATGCTTCCGGGGTCGATCATCCCTTGCCCCCTCATAGACCCTCTTTTTCTTGGCATTGCCTTGGTTCTCCCAGATTGAGGGCTTCAATGAAGTTTGGTCTTTTCTGGCCTTGAGGCTCTCGTGACCATCTTCCACGCGAATATACTTTTGCGCCCGCTCGTAGAAATCATCCAAGTTCGTGACCTCCCTCTTGAGCATGTTATCCCATAATTTGCTTCTTGGGCGCACTCTAGCTGTGATGGCCATTTTCAGCTCTCGGCGGGTTAGGCTCCCTACTTTAGCTGCCTCCATATTGAACATGTAAATTTAGGTCTTCAGACTCTCATTTTCTCCTTGCTTCTCATTTGCGAGGCTGGTGCCTGGCATCGTGTAGTCCCGCACGGCGTGGTGCTACTAGAGGAATTCATCAGAAAACTGCTGCCAAATCTGATGGACCTCAGTCTAAGTCTTTTGAACCATTTGTACGGAGGTCCTTTTAATGTGACAGCGAAGCAATGACATCTCGCCCCGCTACTAATTCCCCTTGGCTTCACCAGGTCGTTAAATGCATCTAGATGGTATTTTGGATCTGTGCTTCCTTCGTAGGGGGTCATATGGGGCTCCTTAAAGTTAGTTGGGAGCCAGATGGCTTGGATCTCCTTGATGAAGGGTGACTCATGATCAAACTCTTCCTAAAAGGCTTGACCTCCGGAGGCGGTGACGATTTTGCTTCACAGGCTCCTCATTTCTGTGTCCAGGTCTTGCCTTCTCTTGCTTAGGGAGTCTCTCAAAGTGGACGGGTTAGGATCCCCCTTTCCTTTGCTTTCTCAGGGCGCCATAGGGGGTGTGGTCCTTTTACCTGCCCTCTTTTTGTTGAGCTCTTCCCGTAGATCTGAGGGTGCTCTCTTTGAGGTGACCTCGTCATCGTTACGAGGGGCAGCATTGGTCTTCGACCCTGGCCCCTGGGGCTGCTTCGGTGTTCTGGGGCGTTCATGCTGCTTCGTTCGGGGGGTGTTACTAGTGGAGAGTCGAGTCCGTCCATCATCTACTGGGATGGTAGTTTCTACTCCCTCCTGGCCTCTCTCTTTCCACTTAGGGAGTGACACGGGTGATCTCCCTTGCAACAGGCCATTTAGCACCTCTTGCATGTTCTCTAGGTTGGTTTCTAGCCTCTGATTCTTACGGTGAAGTTCTCGTCTCTCATCTTCGTAGAATTGAGACTTAGAACTCGAGCTCACAGAGTGGACCCGAGGTTCCTTGTCAGCCCGGCGCTTCGATGGGCCTGGATCCTGCCGACCGGGGTTTGGCACCTGCGGAGGCCTTGGAGGCAGGAACTCATCGGTGCCCCTTGCTGGGGCAGCCACCGACCTTGGGCGATCCTCCTCAATTGGGACTGTTGGGGACGAGGCCTCGGGGCTTTGGGGCCTCCATGTTTGCAGGTAGAGGAGGATCCCTCATGGAGGCTTTTAGCTGATCTCCGTCAAGGTGGACTTCCACCTCATGCGGCTCTCTCAACCGTTTCAAACGTCACGGCATTTTTTCTTATCGAAATCGATAGAAGAACAGTGACTTGCAATCTATCCTTCCCACAGACGGCGCCAAATTGTTGACGGTGAGAACTCGTCAACCAAGTTAAGTTAGAAAAATAGAAATGTAGAGATTATCAAAAGAAAAGCTTTAAAGATCTAATTGGAAACTCAAAGAAAACTTGCAGAAGAAAAATGGTGAACTGAATTTGTATTTCTTATGGTGTAATGCTACAATGTTTTTTCCAACCCTCCTCAATGTTGAAGAAGGGTTCCCTTTATAGTAGGCTCTAATGACCCTTGATACAGTGTGGTCTAGGGGACCAGATGGTACACAAGTACATTCTCAAGAGAGTGGTATCAGGTGTAGTGGTGTTGGGAGAGTGGTGGTCGGCTCTGGTGCATGTCAGAGACGTGGAGGTGGTCCTGCCATTCCTCGTACAACCCCTAACCGCCACTACTTGTCGGGTACAGGTGTCAGGTATATCCCTTGATCCTTGTAGGCATGTATGTACCTATTTAGAGGTACCTTGTCCGTATTTTTTGTCTCTTGTGGGCCACCTTGAAAGACATATCTGGTTGGCCTTCTTGTAAGTGGTCCCAATTGGCTAACTAGAGAGAGTGCACTTCGTTGGTGGCCCCAACCTCACCAAGTGAGGTCTCGCGAGGATGAGGGGAGGTCCTGGCACCGTGTGCACCCACAAGGCGTAGGGTGTCATATACACCTTCGAAGCAACATGGGCGCGAGGCGCGAGGCGCGAGGCTGTGGGTGCACCTACGCGAGATGGCTTCTGGGCGAGGTCCTTATGCACGCGAGATAGCCCTTGGGCAAGGCCCTTTGGAGCGAGGTCTTTATGCATGCGAGATGGCCCTTGGGCGAGGCCATTATGCATGTGAGATGGCCCTTCAGGGAGGCCATTATGCACGCGAGATGGCCCTTGGGCGAGGCCCTTTGGAGCGAGACCTTTATGCATGCGAGACGGCCCTTGGGCGAGGCCATTATGCATGCGAGATGGCCCTTGGGCGAGGCCCTTTGAAGCGAGGCCGCGCGGATCCCAGGTGGTGTCGCAAGGCCCAGTGTGTGCAGATCCCAGGTGGCGTCACGAGGCCAGCGCACACAGATCCCAGGTGGCGTCGCGAGGCCAGCGCGCCCAGATCCCAGGCGGTGTCGCGAGGCCAACGCGCGCAGATCCCAAGCGGCGTCGTGAGTCCAGTGCGCGTAGATCCCAGCTGGTGCGCGAGGGGCTCTTTGCGAGACGTGGCCTTGCTGGGAGCATGGGTGCTCAACACGCTGAGGGGTTCCGTCGAGGTGCACGGGTCCTGGGCATGCCGAGAATAGCCTCATGTGCCTCCTTGCGAAAAGATGATGTCCCATGGGTTTTGTGGCAGAAGTATGTATTTAGGCATTTGGGAGACCTTGGCATGTGCATTGGGTCTTTCACAAGAACAGCGTTTTGAGCATCTACAAGTTGGCTCTTGATACCAATTATTAGGTTTAATATATACTAATGAGCATGAAAATCAATAATACTCATTAATCATCATCAATATCATTCTTTTAGGAAATGAAGTATATCAATAGAGTTTTGTATTAAAAAATCTCCTCTCTTAGAACTTTACAAGATGATCATGGGAAATGATAAGTGCATAAGCTTGATCTTGAATAACCTATAAAAAAAAACCTAAAACCGAAGGAACCTTGAGGGATGCATGGAGCTGCCCATTTCTTTCACACTATCAACCTCTACATTTCAGAATACTCATTTGTGAGCCAATTATTATTTATAGTAGGCTTCACAAGTCTGTATAAAATACACACACGATGATCTATTATTCCTGAGTTCTAAATGGGTATACGGTCTAAGTGTGGATCCTAGTCCAATGGGTTGACTAGTGATTAAGATAGGTGCCACCTGTTGTTGGTAACTGGTTTACCATATGCTCAGTGGAAAGCACAGGTGGTAGGCCTAAAGATTTCAAAAAAATATATATTTAAATAACGGATCCATTAATATGCAAACTGTTAATCATAGAGAAAAAAAAAAGATGAGGATTTACCAGTTGTAGAATAATCAAGAATCCTCGATATCTTCTAGTACCTTCAAGGAAGATCCAATCCAAAGTAGTCTCTCGAATACTCAGACCAAGATCTTCCAAGATGTATCTCTACACCTCAAGACGTGTGTGGGCACATAGAGTAATGGTGGGAAAATTTATGATTCAAGAGATATACTCAACTCGTGAGATCTTCGAATATTAGGTCTGAGACAGTATTTAGGGTTAGAGAAAAATAATACGATATATTGTTCTCTCATTGTGAAAGACTTAGAATTCTTTAAAATCTTGTATAAACTAATTTCTTTCAGATAGATTTATAAAAGAATTAATTAAATTCAAAATTTAAATTATAAATCAATTATTAAATTATTGAATAAATAAAAGAAATATTCAAGACCCAGTCTTGGACCCAGTCACACACTTGCATTGTGATTGGAGTGTAGCATATCCCAATAATCATGTATTAAAAAATATCGAAAGGTGATAACTTATCTTATCATATTAATTAAAAACTAAATATCAATTCAAATTCAAATCTTATTTGAATTATCAAAAATATATTTTCATATTATTTAAATAAATAAAACTAATCAATTCAAAATTAATTACCTTAATTATTTAAATGAAATTTTGGAAAATGCCAATTTTATTTAAAATAAATTTTGAAAACTATATCAATAAATTTATTAATTTTGAAAATGAATATATTAATTAATTTGTCTCAATTACATATTTGACCCTGATGAACAAATTTCTTCCAAATATGCTATTTTCCTGATTTTTTCCAATTTCAACTCTTACCTTGAATAGTGATGATATAGCCATCTCGGGGACCTATGGACCTATGATTTCAAGATCCAATACATTTATATTATTAATTAAAACTCTTTAATGTAACAAGCTTAACTTATAAATCTCAATATTATCCTAGTAAATATATGAGATTACACTCTTGTGATTATAGTCATTTATTTATTGAGTACTTTTAAGTATAAAAAGTCTCCATCGATTTAATCACTGCATACAATTCAATCCTCTATTAATGCTTCATAATTAAAGTAGGAATTAATTACTGTTTACTCTTTAATTATATCATGTTTCATTAAGTACCATTAACTTTACTAGTGAAGGTTAATTCATAAATTGATTTATGAATTTGAGCTCAATAACCTTTCAGTTCCTAAAGTCAACCCTTAAGAGAACCATTATTCAATTCCTCTCGAAAAGGGTATAGATTTCATATCTGTATATTATGTTCCCAACCATTTACATCAATGAGTTCCCAAAACAAAATTTTTCAACCTGATCATTTTGACAAACCATAACGAGTGAATCAAACAACTCATATGACATAAAAAAGAGTTCATAATAACTTTATAATTAAGATCACTTTGTATATGTTCATCCTATTGATATGTTAAATTAATACTTATAAAGTAAAGGATATTCTTTAGTATTAATAACATATCAAGTCTCATTTATGTATAATCACTTTATACAAAATACCTCAGCTAAGATGTCCTAATATATCAGTAATCCGGATCTAGATTACATGTATTCATAATACTAGTGAACCGTACTTACAGTATTTAATCCAAAGGTTCCATATAA
Source organism: Humulus lupulus (assembly GCF_963169125.1). NCBI lineage: Eukaryota > Viridiplantae > Streptophyta > Magnoliopsida > Rosales > Cannabaceae > Humulus > Humulus lupulus. Next base: position 156,605,259 of record NC_084797.1, on the reverse strand, counting down.
GTTTGTTTTACTGCTAACTATTTAAATTTATTTCCAACAATCTTAATCGTTTCGTGCCAATACAAGATCGCAGTCACAATAACAAATTTGAGAAATTAATGATATTCATATAATATTATTCTATCAATATATGCTAAAAAATCATTTAAATTTTTTATTTCATAAAACATTGTTCATGTAGCACACCAATTTTTTATTTTATTTCATTTATTATTATTTGATTATGTGTTTGGTTATTTTCAAATTTAATTATTTAAATGTTAAGCGTTTAATTGTTTAATTGATTTTCAATTGTTTTTATTTATTTGATTAATCGTAAATTGTTGTACATGAGTTTTGATTGTGTGCATGTGTGTAATGACCCAACTATTTCTAAGACCTTGGACCATTAAAACTACTAGACATAGCTACTATTTCGATACAAACATAATAAATAACATGCCTTTATTGAAAACCTAAAATATAAGAAATAGCATGTCTTTATTAAAAATGTAAAATAAAATGTGATATGGTATGGGATTCCATTGTTTACAAAACATAAAACATAACTTTAAAAACAAGTTCAAAAAAAGTTGAATGCAGAATTACAAAAGAGACATATTTCAAAAGACTAAAATAAACGTCATCCTTGATCGACACGCAGCCCATCCATTACATTCATCCTCAACACACATGCCATGCTACCAAGAATCCTTCCGCCTCCATAATCATTTTCCTGTATCACACTAAAATAAAGGAATGAGCCTAATGCCCAGCAAGGAAAATATACTAACAACATACAACATAATTTATAAACATGAGACTATATCATAAACATATACTACAAAACATATGACTATAAAAACGTATATCATATAGAACTACAATATTAATGGCCATTAACTCATTAACATGGCATGTGATAAAACCATCTAGGTTCTCTGTCTACTAATTGAGGTAGGTTAGATCACATGGTAGTATATGATAACCCATCTAGGTCCTCTGTCTACTAATCAAGGTAGGGTAAATTATAACTCTAAACCATGAAAACGATAAAAATTATTGGGGCTTGCTATCTAAGCAAGTCATATGCCCAAGCGACTATAACATAAATTCTTGGGGCTTGCTATCTAAGCAAGTCATATGCCCAAGGACTACAAAAACATATTTATACATATACATATTATAGCGTAAAACATATCATAACATAAACATATAAACACATAAAATCTATCATATTTTCCTTACCAACACCGGGATATGAGAACAAGGTTTAGGATTTGGAACACTCCTAAAACCTACAATACAAATAGTGAGTATTTCTACAAAATAAAGAATGAATGTGGAAACTAAACCGTCAAGAAGAAACTTACCAAGAAAGAACTTAAGTTTTAAGAACCTAATCAAGAACCAATAACGAAAGTTAGGATCTGAATAAAAGGAACTAAAGAAAACTAAAGAGTTTTAAAGAATTGGACTTAAAGAATAGGAGTACCTTAGTTGACTTTATCGATTGGTCTAACTCCAATACCGAAATACACTAAACCTCACTTCCCAAGTATTTTATAAAGCTTAAGAATGACAAAGCTTTTTCCCAACCCAAGTGTTTATCACTCTATGGTAGTACTAGCACCTTGGAGTTTGATC